>NC_058081.1:512627525-512940909 GCF_014858855.1 Bufo gargarizans | reverse complement strand
CCCCTGTGTGTCAGTACATTCCCCTACTTCTCAGAAAGGTGCTCTAGTTCTCCCGATGTGTTAGTAAGGTCCTCTGTGTGTCTGTAAAGCCAGCCATACACAATTATCTCTCATGACTGCCCCATACACATATATTAGGCTGATATTGGGGTGTAGGCCATGGAAAGAGGACATTGGGGAGCAAAAGCAAGGGATAGGAGTGGGGACTGTGATCACATATGGGCTGTCAGACACTTCTGGTTTTGGCTTATCTCCTGGGAGAACAAAAGGATCGGGGAAAAATACTCCGTTGTCCCTATCCTTCTCTCCGCCAACATCATCTGTCTGGGGCGGCGGGAGCTCTCCATACACATTAGGTCACTTTTACACTTGCGTTTTGTGCGGATCCGTTCAGATAATACAGACGTCTGCATCTGTTCAGAACAGATCCGTTTGTATTCTCTTTAACATAATCAAGACTGATCTGTCTTGAACACCATTGAAAGTCAATGGAGGACGGATCCGTTTTCCATTTTGCCAGATTGTGTCAGTGAAAACGGATCCGTCCCCATTGACTTACATTGTGTGCCAGGATGGATCCGTTTGGCTCAGTTTCATCAGACGGACACCAAAAGCTTGCAAGCAGCGTTTTATTGTCCGTCACCAAAGCGGAATGGAGACGGAACAGAGCCAAACTGATGCATTCTGAGGGAATCCTTTTCCATTCAGAATGCATTAGAATGCAAACTGATCCGTTTTGGACCTCTGGTGAGAGCCCTGAACGGATCTCAGAAACGGAAAGCCAAAACGCGAGTGTGAAAGTAGACTTAGACTGCCACTGTCGACAATACACTAATGGGTCTGAGGGCCTTTATGCCAGCCAAGTGTCAGTAAGTTCCCCTATGTGACAGTGATAAGTAAGATCCACTTTGTGGCATAATGGCCCAGTAAGCTTTGTAGCATTAGACCCGCCATCTCCTCCACCTACTGCCCTGTGACCAGAAGGCCTGATGTGTTAGTAAGAAACTCTGTGTGTCAGTACGTTCTGTAAGGGTTTATACAATTGTCAGTAAACTTTTTAACGCGTGTCAAGGATTATATGATGAGTTTTGGAGTTGACAGCAGGGGCGGACTGAGAACTTAAAGTGGCCCTGGAAAAAATACTAAAAGTGGCCCTGTTTTGTAGTCGGGTCCAAATTGATGGAAGGCAGAACCAGCAATAACATATTGCGGCACATTATACGACCCCCAACAGAGCCAAATACCACAGTCCATTATAAGATACTGCCAGCAGCACAAAATATATCCCCAAAAACTTCCAGTGGCCGACCGTGAGGAGGGCCCCGGTGGCCCCCTAGGCATCAGCCCAACGGGAAATTTCCCTGTAAGGTCTATGGCCAATCCGCCCCTGGTTGACAGGAAATCTTTAGGAGTCAGGATGCAGTTCCATTCAGCGACATGAAGTGAAATGGCATTTTCTGAAGTTTCACTCCAGTAGTGTCCTCTTCTCTATTTGGCTTTGGATGTCAGTCAGAGCAGACTGGATCTGGATCCCCAAACCTTTTACCCCCCATCCCTCGGATAGCCCCTATTGCTATGAACAGTGTCAAGCACTTTTATTTATGGGCTCTGTCTCGCCTGTCTGCCCTTATAGCTGCCATGAGCGAGGGCCACCTCACATTACATGCATTCCCAGTTACCCCTCACTGTAACCCCTAGAGGCCTATGTGCCCCATGAACACCTCATGGTGATCCACACTCCACTTTAACTCATATTGCCACCTCATTGTAGTACACCAGTTACAACTTCCATACTACCTTGCACCTCATTGTCACCACAATACTCTTCTGCATGTCTCTGCCACCACATTGTCACCGCTGCACCCCCTTCTCTTTGTTACCTGAATATAACATTTACACCTCTTTGTATCCCTCGTATATTCTTCTACATGATTGTCACCTCATCCCATTGTCACATCCACACCCTATATTTCCACTGCACTGTAATGTCCTTAACCACCGGCTTGTTACTGTCACTCCTGTACTCCCTCCTGTCACCTCATTGTAACCATTGACTCCCCTGTTGACCCCTCATCACTTGTGCTGTTCCCAGTCTGCATCATTCAGCCAGTATCATCCATTACTGGTCCCAGCACAAAGCCCACAGCCCCATCCCTGTCACCATACACAAAGACGGAGCTGACCCCTCCCTTCTCCTTCATTGTCAGACCCCCAGGCCCCTCATTAACAGGACACTGAGATAGAAGCCAGAGACACCGGAGGTGATGTCACGCTCCTCTGTTAACCCTTTGTGCATCTTGTCTTTGTCTCTTATCCTTGGAGGAATCTGAGACCAGTACCCATCAATCGAGATTTCTGAAACTGTCTCAAGGAAGAACTGTCTTTGTTGCTCCTAGTAACCAATCACAGCGCAGCTTTCATTTTTCAAGAGTGCTGTGAGGAATTAAAGCTGTGCTGTGATTGGACAGCAGACTTTTTCTTTGAGACAGTTTCATCAATCTCTTCCATATTCCCAGAGAATACATGACCGCAGCATTGACCAGTGTCGGTAAATTGGGGTTTATTTGACTTCATCTTCAGGTGAGGCTGTGATAAAATGGTAAATGTGGCAAACCCACCGGGCTGCAGCGAGGGTGTCAAAACACCACAGCGATCACATCCCATGATATCAACAACAGATTGTTTGTTATAATCATATAAAGATGTTGTTGGAATGGAGCCCTGGCTTCCGTGACTCCTCATATTCTCCCAGTATGAGGTAATCCATGCCTCAGCTGCTGCAGAACCTCTCTGGGAAGAAGGGCAACAGGAAAGGCGCATTCCTGGACACTTCCATTTGCCAGCTCATTTATGGCAGCCTGCATTCTGTGAATGGGCAGCCCATTGAGGTGGTTGCCACCTGCCAATCTCTCCCTCATGTCTGTTATCACAGCTCCTGCCTCCAATTGTTAGATTATACCGTAAAATTCATTTAGTCCAGCACTATATGAACCGGAGGGGTCTGGGAGGGGGGGAATAATCAGCCCCTCTCTGGATTAGCCGGGGTTGGCTGCTATGTGCATGTTCTGAGTATATGGCTTACACATCTGTTGGTTCGGAATATCTGATAGTGCGGCACATCTGTAGTCTTCAAAGTTGTCAATTATATGCTGTGCGTTAGGAATATTACATACCGAAGGTGGGGTCATGTCTGCTGCATTAATGGGGAGCTCTACCTTAGGGCTTATTCACAGATCAGTTCTCCAAGGATAGCACGTGTCCATTGATTTTAGTGCGGTTATCCATAAATCCTTGTTTTTCTACTGATCATGGGTGCAGTGGAAATAGAAAGGTAGCATCTACTACCCTGTCGCCCATTGAAGTCTATGGGTCGATGAAAGGCACGACGTTGTTGAAGATGTTGTTCTTTCAGTAGTTTTCACTGACCATTGGTAGAAGATGCTGCGGAAATCCCTTTTGTAGCCTAACAGTACACATGGAATTCAGATGACACATAGACGGCCAAAAATGGACCTATCACAGATGAAACTTTTTTTTTTTTACAGGTGTAAAATGGACTCTGACTTGTGAATAACCCCTTTAAAGAGTAATTAAGCTTTTATTCAACTTTCTAAAAAAAATATGTCCCAAATGCCCTAAAAATAATTTTTGTACTATACTTTATTAATTTGATTTTTATGTAATTGTTTTTTTTATTTATTTTATTTTTTATTTTATTTTTTAAATTTATTTTATTAAAACAAATTATTTATTTTGACTAAAGAAATTTCCACCCAAAGTCCTGATTTCAACCGTGCTTTGAATTCACTATTCTTTCACATCGCTGCCTGTCAGTGATGTACGATGTACGGACTCTGCATTGTATCAATGGACCAGCAGCGAATGTTGTATGGACAGGAGCACACATTGCTGCTTCTGTCTCTGCCTCCAGAGGTTGGTTAAATGCTGGCATAGCACATCAGTACCCTGTAACAATGTGCTAGGCCAGGAATAGCTGACCGAAATGGGCTCCTGCTTGTGCCCGTTTAGCTAAGCTAAACATCCTGAATGTAAGGTTTTTGGTTATTGCTCCCTAGTTATGTACATGTGCATCCCTATTCTTGTACTCATACTGCTGGGCAGATGTCCTTACTATTCAGGAATTGGAGAAAGTTGATTGACATGTAAGTATCATCTTAGGTCACTTCCCACAGAGGCTGACTTATGAATGGCAGATCATGTTTGTCACTCAGCTCTCCCGGATTCCAGATGGGAAGATCACATTGGTCACCGCCAGCCTTTCTCCCAAATCCCTGATGGCCAGATCACATTGGTCACCGCCAGCCTTTCTCCCAAATCCCTGATGGCCAGATCACATTGGTCACTGCCAGCCTTTCTCCCAAATTCCTGACGACCAGATCACATTGGTCACCACCAGCCTTTCTCCCACATTCCTGATGGCCAGATCACATTGGTCATTACCAGCCTTTCTCCCAGATTCCTGATGGGAAGATCACATTGGTCACCACGAGCCTTTCTCCCAGATTCCTGATGGCCAGATTACATTGGTCACCACCAGCCTTTCTCGCAAATTCCTGATGGCCAGATCACATTGGTCACCGCCAGCCTTTCTCCTAAATTCCTGATGGCCAGATCACATTGGTCATCACCAGCCTTTCTCCCAGATCCCTGATGGCCAGATCACATTGGTCATCATCACCAGCCTTTCTCCCACATCCCTGATGGCCAGATCACATTAGTCATCATCACCAGCCTTTCTCCCACATCCCTGATGGCCAGATCACATTGGTCATTACCGGTTTTTCTCCCAGATTCCAGATGGGAAGATCACATTGGTCACCACCAGCCTTTCTCCCAGATTCCTGATGGGCAGATCACATTGGTCACCACCTGCCTTTCTCACAGATTCCTGATGGGAAGATCACATTGGTCACCACCAGCCTTTCTCACAGATTCCTGATGGGAAGATCACATTGGTCACCACCAGCCTTTCTCACAGATTCCTGATGGGAAGATCACATTGGTCACCACCAGCCTTTCTCACAGATTCCTGATGGGAAGATCACATTGGTCACCACCAGCCTTTCTACCAGATTCCTGATGGGAAGATCACATTGGTCACCACCAGCCTTTCTACCAGATTCCTGATGGGCAGATCACATTGGTCACCACCAGCCTTTCTCCCAGATTCCTGATGGCCAGATCACATTGGTCATCATCACCAACCTTTCTCCCACATCCCTGATGGCCAGATCACATTGGTCATTACCAGTTTTTCTCCCAGATTCCTGATGGGAAGATCACATTGGTCACCACCAGCCTTTCTCCCAGATTCCTGATGGGCAAATCACATTGGTCACCACCTGCCTTTATCACAGATTCCTGATGGGAAGATCACATTGGTCACCACCAGCCTTTCTCCCCGATTCCTGATGGGCAGATCACATTGGTCACCACCAGCCTTTCTCCCAGATCCCTGATGGATAATTAACATTCTTATGTAGTTTAACATTACATAGAGATATAAAGTTTGACTCGATAAGAAAATGAGGAGGAAGTCATTTCTGCAGATTCCATGGTGACTGGAGTGACTTTGTACATTGACTTTTAAGCTCTCTTTTTCTGGTAATAATTACCTATATATATATATACGCCCTTCTTTATATATATATATAAAGAAGGGCGTATATATGTGTGTATGTATGTTCCGTGATCACTCAAAAACGCAACCATCGATTTCAACGAAACTTGGTATACACATCCCTGGCTACCTGGAAAGAAATCTTGTGGGGGTCACAGCTCTCTAGGACGTACCATTCCTGAGATATTCACAAAATATGACCTGCATTAGCCAATACAAGCCTGCAAGTTTTTCTCTTTATATCCCAACTGCCATACACATGGTCACATGTCCCTTATCAGCCAATAAAAGCATGCAGGCCCTTAGTCTCCACATACACACAGTTTTACTCCAGGTTTCCATAACAACCCAGCCTGCTGCTGTAGGTCAGCTTTAAAGGGGCAGGGCACTGTGGATGACACTGTTAAGGGAGTGGAGTGCTATGGAGGTCACAGTTCAGGGGGCAGGTAGGTTGACCTGAAAGTCCAAGTACGGAATTATAAACCTTGTTTCCAGGTCCCGATAATACACGCCCCCAATATGATTAGGACACGCCCCCTCCTCAGCCGGCAGGGTTTGAAAAAATGAAGGTAAAAATCCACTTCTGTCAGCTGCAGGGGTGGGAGGGACAGTGACTTTCTCCCTGCAGCTCACGCTCAGACAGCACAGTGCTGCTGTCTGAGAGTGAGCTGTTCAAAAGGACATCCCTGTGTGAGATATTCCTAAAAAATGCATTAGCCAATAGAAGCCTGGTCACATCAAGTCGCACGACTCATACTGCACAACTACACTGCTACATGTGTTGTCGAGCGACAATTTTTATAATGATAGTCTATGATGTTGCACTGTGACATGCTGCGACTGCGACGCGACAGTCATATGTCATGTCAGATGTCGCAGTGTGACACCATAGCCTATCATTAAAAAAATTGTTAAGACAAAATGTCGCGGGACACATGTCGACGTGTAGCCCTAGCATTAAAGGGGCGAGCGCTGTGGAGGTCACTGTTAAAGGGGCGGGCACTGTGGTGG
Organism: Bufo gargarizans; assembly: GCF_014858855.1. Classification (NCBI taxonomy): domain Eukaryota; kingdom Metazoa; phylum Chordata; class Amphibia; order Anura; family Bufonidae; genus Bufo; species Bufo gargarizans. The sequence goes on along the minus strand of NC_058081.1, from coordinate 512,934,257 downwards.
TCACTGTTAAAGAGGCGTTCACTGTGGCTGTTACTGTTAAGGGTGCAGGCCGCTTTGTAGTTCACTGTTAAAGGGGCGGGCACTGTGGAGGTCACTGTTAAGGGTGCATAGGCCTCTATTAAAGGGGCAACTGCTGTGGAGGTCACTGTTAAGGCAGAAGGGTACTGTGAGGTCACTGTTAAGCCACTCCAAATAAAAAAATACCGCACATATCAAGATATACAGACGTGGACAAAATTGTTGGTACCCTTTGGTCAATGAAAGAAAAAGTCACAATGGTCACAGAAATAACTTTAATCTGACAAAAGTAATAATAAATTAAAATTCTATAAATGTTAACCAATGAAAGTCAGACATTGTTTTTCAACCATGCTTCAACAGAATTATGTAAAAAAATAAACTCATGAAACAGGCATGGACAAAAATGATGGTACCCCTAGAAAACACAGAACATAATGTGACCAAAGGGACATGTTAATTCAAGGTGTGTCCACTAATTAGCATCACAGGTGTCTACAACCTTGTAATCAGCCATTGGGCCTATATATATGGCTCCAGGTAATCACTGTGTTGTTTGGTGATATGGTGTGTACCACACTCGACATGGACCAGAGGAAGCAAAGGAAAGAGCTGTCTCAAGAGATCAGAAAGAAAATTATAGACAAGCATGTTAAAGGTAAAGGCTATAAGACCATCTCCAAGCAACTAGATGTTCCTGTGAGTACAGTTGCACATATTATTCATAAGTTTAAGATCCATGGGACTGTAGCCAACCTCCCTGGACGTGGCCGCAGGAGGAAAATTGATGACAAATCTAAGAGACGGATAATCCGAATGGTAACAAAAGAGCCTAGAAAGACTTCTAAAGAGATTCAAGGTGAACTTCATGCTCAAGGAACATCAGTGTCAGATCGCACCATCCGTCGTTGTTTGAGCCAAAGTGGACTACATGGGAGACGACCAAGGAGGACACCATTGTTGAAAACGAATCATAAAAAAGCAAGACTGGAATATGCCAAACTACATGTTGACAAGCCACAAAGCTTCTGGGAGAATGTCCTGTGGACAGATGAGACAAAAATCGAAGTTTTTGCCAAGGCACATCAGCTGTATGTTCACAGACGAAAAAATGAAGCATATCAAGAAAAGAACACTGTCCCTACTGTGAAACATGGAGGAGGCTCTGTTATGTTCTGGGGCTGCTTTGCTGCGTCTGGCACAGGGTGTCTTGAATCTGTGCAGGGTACAATGAAATCTCAAGACTATCAAGGAATTCTAGAGAGAAATGTACTAGCCAGTGTCAGAAAGCTTGGTCTCAGTCGCAGGTCATGGGTCTTGCAACAGGACAATGACCCAAAACACACCGCTAAAAACACCCAAGAATGGCTAAGAGGAAAAAATTGGACTATTCTAAAGTGGCCTTCTATGAGCCCTGACCTCAATCCTATTGAGCATCTTTGGAAGGAGCTGAAACATGCAGTCTGGAAAAGGCACCCTTCAAACCGGACACAACTGGAGCAGTTTGCTCATGAGGAGTGGGCCAAAATACCTGCTGAGAGGTGCAGATGTCTCATTGACAGTTACAGGAAGCGTTTGATTGCAGTGATTGCCTCAAAAGGTTGCGCAACAAAATATTAAGTTAGGGGTACCATCATTTTTGTCCATGCCTGTTTCATGAGTTTATTTTTTTACATAATTCTGTTGAAGCATGGTTGAAAAACAATGTCTGACTTTCATTGGTTAACATTTATAGAATTTTAATTTATTATTACTTTTGTCAGATTAAAGTTATTTCTGTGACCATTGTGACTTTTTCTTTCATTGACCAAAGGGTACCAACAATTTTGTCCACGTCTGTAATACAAATCTTTATTATTGAATCCAAAACAAGGACATATACAAGACAAAAGTGATATAATGACTATAATAAAATGTCAATGTGAGAAGTGCTGGGATGCAGAACAGGATGGTAAATTAGATAAGTAACATTAAGATATCAAAAAATAGACTGTACATAATAAGAAGGATATGTAAGAGATTTGAAAAATAATAAATAATCTATTGATCCCGAAGTGGCAGAGCTAGAAAACCACAAACCGGTAAACTCCATGTAAACACAATCCCATTGGCATACCTAGTTCTGCCCACAAGCCAATATCATGTAGGTAGTGGTGACGGATTTCAATAGCAGAATTAAAAACACATATGTGAAGGTAGCCTAATATGGTAATAATGCAGGTCATTGTCCTACCACCAATTTGACTTCCTCATAGGCTTTCCTGGTTAATGTTTCTTTCATCTTGTTGTAAAATGTATGAACAAGTAATGTTTGTTTTGTCTAAATAGAGAGAAGGGTGGGAATGAGGCCTCAGCATCATGAGACTGATGACCACCTTGTGGCCTCTGTTATACTGTGAACGAGACCCTTTATCTGCTTTACTAGGACTAGATGCTCAGCCAGTTAAGCATGTCTCCACTCATTGAGAAGACTGGTGACGGTGGTGTCTCTGACTGACCACAAGTAAGAGGAGAAGGAAGGAGAAGTGGACCGTTCTGCTAGGTGGTCGGGTGACTTAAGATATCAGCCTCAGGAAAGCTAATATAGCTGACAACAGTGACATTAGGACTGCTATTTCCTGTCCGAAAAATGGAAATACAAGCAGCTGAGCCTTCAAAAGGAAAGGCCTTTACACAAGGAGAAACTGTATACAAGAGGAAGAGATTGTATATAGTGACTGCACAAGAGGAAGAGATTGTATATAGTGACTGCACAAGAGGAAGAGACTGTATATAGTGACTGCACAAGAGGAAGAGACTGTATATAGTGACTGCACAAGAGGAAAAAAACGGTATATACTGACTGCACAAGAGGATGGGACTGTATATAGTGACAGTACAAGAGGAAGAGACTGTACATAGTGACTGCACAAAAGGAAGAGACTGTGTATAGTGACTGCACAAGAGGATGGGACTGTATATACTGACTGCACAAGAGGATGTGACTGTATATAGTGACAGTACAAGAGGATTAAAACTGTACATAGTGACTGCACAAAAGGAAGAGACTATGTATAGTGACTGTAGAAGAGGAGGATTGAGACTGTACATAGTGACTGCACAAGAGGAAGAAACTGTATATACTGACTGCACACAAGGAAGAAACTGTATATAGTGACTGCACAAGAGGAAGAAAATGTATATACTGACTGCACAAGAGGAAGAGACGGTATATTGTGACTACACAAGAGGAAGAAAATGTATATACTGACTGCACAAGAGGAAGAGACGGTATATTGTGACTACACAAGAGGAAGAGACTGTATAAGAGGATGAGACTGTATAAACTGACTGCACAGAATGAAGAGACTATTGAAGAAACTGTATATAGTGACTGCACAAGAGGAAAAGACTGTATATTGTGACTGCACAAAAAGATGAGACTGTATATAGAGACTGCACAAGAGTAAAAGACTATATAGTGACTGCACAAGAGGAAGAAACTGTATATAGTGACTGCACAAGAGGAAGAGACTGTATATAGTGTCTGCACAAGAGGAAGAGACTGTATATAGTGACTGCACAAGAGGAAGAGACTGTATATAGTGACTGCACAAGAGGAAGAAAATGTATATAATGACTGCACAAGAGGAAGAGACTGTATATTGTGACTGCACAAGAGGAAGAGACTGTGTATAGTGATGGCACAAGAGGACAAGACTATATAGTGACTGCAGAAGAGTAAGAGACTGTGTATAGTGACTGCACAAGAGGAAGAAACTGTATATAGTGACTGCACAAGAGGAAGAGACTGTGTATATAGTAACCGCATACGAGGAAGAAACTTTATATATTGACTGCACAAGAGGAAAAGACTGTATGTAGTGACTGCACACAAGGAAGAAACTGTATATCGTGACTGCACAAGAGGAAGAGACTGTATATAGTGACTGCACAACAGGACAAGGCTGTATATAGTGACTGCACAAGAAGAAGAGACTGTATAGTGACTACACAAGAGGAAGAGACTGTTTATAGTAATTTCACAAGAGGAAGAAACTGTACACTACGTGCAGAATTATTAGGCAAATGAGTATTTTGACCACATCATCCTCTTTATGCATGTTGTCTTACTCCAAGCTGTATAGCCTCGAAAGCCTACTACCAATTAAGCATATTAGGTGATGTGCATCTCTGTAATGAGAAGGGGTGTGGTCTAATGACATCAACACCCTATATCAGGTGTGCATAATTATTAGGCAACTCCCTTTCCTTTGGCAAAATGGGTCAAAAGAAGGACTTGACAGGCTCAGAAAAGTCAAAAATAGTGAGATATCTTGCAGAGGGATGCAGCACTCTTAAAATTGCAAAGCTTCTGAAGTGTGATCATCGAACAATCAAGCGTTTCATTCAAAATAGTCAACAGGGTCGCAAGAAGCGTGTGGAAAAACCAAGGCGCAAAATAACTGCCCATGAACTGAGAAAAGTCAAGCGTGCAGCTGCCAAGATGCCACTTGCCACCAGTTTGGCCATATTTCAGAGCTGCAACATCACTGGAGTGCCCAAAAGCACAAGGTGTGCAATACTCAGAGACATGGCCAAGGTAAGAAAGGCTGAAAGACGACCACCACTGAACAAGACACACAAGCTGAAACGTCAAGACTGGGCCAAGAAATATCTCAAGACTGATTTTTCTAAGGTTTTATGGACTGATGAAATGAGAGTGAGTCTTGATGGGCCAGATGGCTGGATTGGTAAAGGGCAGCGAGCTCCAGTCCGACTCAGAGGCCAGCAAGGTGGAGGTGGAGTACTGGTTTGGGCTGGTATCATCAAAGATGAGCTTGTGGGGCCTTTTTGGGTTGAGGATGGAGTCAAGCTCAACTCCCAGTCCTACTGCCAGTTTCTGGAAGACACCTTCTTCAAGCAGTGGTACAGGAAGAAGTCTGCAAGGTAAGAAAAACATGATTTTCATGCAGGACAATGCTCCATCACACACGTCCAAGTACTCCACAACGTGGCTGGCAAGAAAGGGTATAAAAGAAGAAAATCTAATGACATGGCCTCCTTGTTCACCTGATCTGAACCCCAATGAGAACCTGTGGTCCATCATCAAATGTGAGATTTACAAGGAGGGAAAACAGTACACCTCTCTGAACAGTGTCTGGGAGGCTGTGGTTGCTGCTGCACGCAATGTTGATGGTGAACAGATCAAAACACTGACAGAATCCATGGATGGCAGGCTTTTGAGTGTCCTTGCAAAGAAAGGTGGCTATATTGGTCACTGATTTGTTTTTGTTTTGTTTTTGAATGTCAGAAATGTATATTTGTGAATGTTGAGATGTTATATTGGTTTCACTGGTAAAAATAAATAATTGAAATGGGTATATATTTGTTTTTTGTTAAGTTGCCTAATAATTATGTACAGTAATAGTCACCTGCACACACAGATATCCCCCTAAAATAGCTAAAACTAAAAACAAACTAAAAACTACTTCCAAAAATATTCAGCTTTGATATTAATGAGTTTTTGGGTTCATTGAGAACATGGTTGTTGTTCAATAATAAAATTAATCCTCAAAAATACAACTTGCCTAATAATTCTGCACTCCCTGTATATAGCGACTGCACAAGAGGAAGGGACTGTATATAGCGACTGCACACGAGGAAGAGACTATATATAGTGTCTGAACAGAAGGGAGTGACTGTATATAGCGACTGCACCCAAGGAAGGGGCTATATATAGTGACTGCACAAGAGGAAGAAACTGTATATAGTGATCGCACAAGAGGAAGAATCTATATATAGTGAGTGCACAAAGGGAAGAGACTATATAGCGATGGCACAAGAGGTTGTATATAGTGACTGCACAAGAGGAAGAGACTGAATGTAGTCACCGCACACGAGGAAGAAACTGTATGTAGTGACTGCGCTAGAGGAAGAAACTGTATATAGTGTCTGCGCAAGAGGAAGAAACTGTATATAGTGTCTGCACAAGAGGAAGAATCTGTATATAGTGACTGCACAAGAGGAAGAGACTATAGTGACTGCACAAGAGGAAGAGACTGAATGTAGAGACCGCACACGAGGAAGAAACTGCATGTAGTGACTGCGCTAGAGGAAGAAACTGCATGTAGTGACTGTGCGAGAGGAAGAGACTATGTAGTGATTGCACATGAGGAAGAGACTATATAGTGACTGCACAAGAGAAAGAGACTGTATATAGTGACTGCACAAGAGGAAGAGGTATACTGTTCTAGTGAGACCACATGTGGAGTACTGTTTTCTGAAGCCCTCACTACCAAAAAGAATGGGTCCAAATATGGTCTAAAACAGGCATGCTCAACCTGCGGCCCTCCAGCTGTTGTAAAACTACAACTCTCACAATGCCCTTCTGTAGGCTGTTCGGGCTGAGAATTGTAGTTTTGTAACAGCTGGAGGGCCACAGGTTGAGCATGCCTGGTCTAAAAAAATGGTGGGTGGTCTTTAAGGGCATCTTTCAGCAGTTTTGACAATGCCTTTAGTGGAGCATATATCAGGAGCAGTGTGAATATGAACTTATATTCTGCCAGACTCTGATTCTTAAAGGGAAACTGTCACCACAAAATGCGCTGCAATCTGCAGATACATGTTATAGAGCAGAAAGCACTGAGCAGATTGATTTATAACTTTGTGGGAGAAGATTCAGTAATACTTGTAATTTGTTCATTTAAACCTCTGCTGGGCGATCCTACTCGTGATTGACATCCTTAGCTGTATGCTTAGCCATGCAGAGTTAGCTGTCAATCGCTGAGTGGCACCGCCCCCACACGACTCTGATGCATAAAAAGAGCAGAGGTTTAAATGAATAAATTACAGGTTTTACTGAAGCTTTTCCCACAAAGCTGTATATTAATCTGCTCAGCTCCTGCTGCTCTATAACATGCTGTCTGCGGATTGCACTGCATTTTGTGGTGACAGGTTCTCTTTAAGTGCATTGGAAGCGAGACCTCGCTGTGAAGGGCTTTCTGCTCACCGCATTGAGCTGTGCCACAGCCCCTCCCCTCTACGCTGATTGACAGCTGTGGTCGTCTCCTTGTTGGATGTTATAGCTGTCACTCAGCTGGGGGGAAGGACTGCAGTTTAATGCAGAGAGCACTTCCCATGGGAGCTCCGCCTCCAGTGCACTTAGGTATTAGGCAGAATAGTTCATATTCTCACTACTCCTGATGATAAAACATTCACAAAAGGTATGCTTTTCCTAATATCTCCAGCCCCTACCAAGTGCTGTCAGCAGTTTATTATAGTCAAAACTTCTGACACATTCCCTTTATTGGTACATTCCATTAGGTAAAAGTTATCCCCTATCCACGATCTATTACATCGGTAGGGGTCCTACCAGTGTCAGACTGGGGTACTTAGGGCCCACCAGTGTAACTGATTCTGGGGGCCCACCTTAGGGCTCCTGCACACTAACTTATTTATTTTCCATGTCTGTACCGTTCCCTTCACTTAAAAAAAAAAAAAGACTCCTTGTGCATTCTGTGTCTGTATGTCCGCATGGCCATTCTGCAAAATGATAGAACATGTCCTATTATTGTCCACATCACAGTCAAGGATAGGACTGTTCTATTAGAGGCCGGCTGTTCTGTTCCGCATAATGTGGAATGCACACACCTGGTATCCATGTTTTGCGGATCCGCAATTTGCAGCCTGCAAAACATGCAACGGTCATGTTCATGAGCACTTACAGTGATAACAGAAATATTAAAGATGAAGTATGATGGCAGACACTCACAGCAAAACGCACAAACATACATGTGGCAGAATTTACACATATATGGATATCCTGCACTTAAGTCAGTCAGAAACAAGACACATGCAGCGCACACCAATCACTCATTGGACAGATGTGGGACACAAGACACTTATACATGGGTCATATGCCACTGATTCATATGTCACATACTGCACATACACCACTGATACATAGATCATATAATGCACACACCAATTACACATAGGAAACACGCAATGCACACACCAAGACATTTATGCCTAATCCTAATAAGTGTAGCACATTTAAAGGGGTTAAAGGGGTTGTCTCACTTCAGCAATTGGCATTTATCATGTGGAGAAAGTTAATACAAGGCACTTACTAATGTATTGTGATTGTCCATACTCCATATTGCCTCCTTTCCATCACATTATACACAGCACGTATCCGTGGTTATTACCACCGTGTAATCCAGCAGTGGTGGCCGTGCTTACACACTATAGGAAAAGGCTGGAAGTGTGCATCGGCCACCACTGCTGGATTACACGGCGGTAATAACCACGGATACGTGCTGTGTATAATGTGATGGAAAGGAGGCAATATGGACAATACATTAGTAAGTGCCTTGTATTAACTGCATTATAGATGCCATTTACTGAAGTCAGACAAACCCTTTAACCCCTTTAAGCATCAATGTGTGGCATGAAATTTACTGAATCTTAACCTCCTCATATTGTACATAATCTACAGTATATTTTAAAAGGGTTGTCCTACCATAATGACAGGATCTACAGGATAGGTGATAAATATCAGATTGCTGGGGTCTGACAGCTGGAGCACCCACTGATCATGAAAAAAGGGGTCCTAAAACATTCAATTACATTACCACCAATCTACGTACACAAGGGTCTTAAGACCACGCTCCCTTGATCATGGGGGTCCCAGCAGTCAGACCCCCATCAATCAGACACTTATCACCTGTCATGTCATAGCTGTTGGACCTTTTCACATTCCCTATATTTAATGGTTTTCTTTGGGTATAAAAAAATTAAAGCGAACCTTTCACCTGCATTTCACTTAATAAACTATCAAAAGTACCTTATAGATCATCCTCATTGTGTTATCATACAGTCTTGTCCTGCTTTTCTGCCATGTATATGCATGAAAAAAATCGCCTTATAAAGTACTCTTCTCCAGCTCCACAAGTCACGATAGAAGTCAAGGGGGTAGCCCTTCCCTCACTCCGGGCTGTAACTCCCCTGTAATTCAGTTACAGGATCGCGCTTGAGTCCACGCGATAGACGGGATCGTGCTGCTACTGAGGCCGACGGCGCATGCGCCGCCTGTACAAGCACGGTCCCGGCGACTGAGCTGGGTGTCAATTAGACTGCATAGAGGCGGGGTTAGGGCAGGGGAGTTACAGCCTGGAGTGAGGGAAGGGCTACCCCCTTGACTTCTATCGTGACTTGTGGAGCTGGAGAAGAGTACTTTATAAGGCGATTTTTTCATGCATATACATGGCAGAAAAGCAGGACAAGACTGTATGATAACACAATGAGGATGATCTATAAGGTACTTTTGATAGTTTATTAAGTGAAATGCAGGTGAAAGGTTCGCTTTAAATAAAAATTAAAAATCTGGCCCAAAATATGTGTCAAACTAAAATAGAAATGCTCGCCTGTTAAAGGCCACAGGATCACAGGATCAGGGATAACTAAGTGATCCGTGGGGGTCTGAACGCTGGAGCCCTCACTGATCCCCCTTCTTGATTGAGTGGCAGGTCGACCATATGCCCTGTCTCTCCATCCATTCTCTATAGGGTCACTGGAGATGGCGGAAAACAGCGCTGGCTATTTCCAATGGTCCCGAAGAGAATAAATGAGGAAGCAGGGCATATGTGTGGCCTGCCACACCATTAAAAAGGGGGAACAGGACCCGTTCCTGAAATCAGTGGGGGTCGCAGAATTGGACCCCACTAATCATATAGTTATGCCCTATGGTGTGGAGAGAATAACTTGAAAATTTGAATAACCCCTTTAAAGGGAGTCTGTCACCACATTTTAGCATGTTAGACCGTTAAAATAGGGTAATGTGATCTACCCAGAACATAAAAACGTTACCTTTGTTGTAGAAAACAGACTTTTCTTTTTGCCGAAAATGAACTTATAAGATTATGTTCTGAGCCCTCTCAAGTGCCCAGGGCGGTCTCTCAATCCTCAGAGCCCCAGGCAGGCACCTCCTAAACGGCTCATAACCCCGCCCTCTGTGCGCCTCTGCCCGCCCGTTTACTCCCCTCCCCTGTCCTTTTCCACTGCGGCTGTGCGGTCCAAATCGTAGCGGAGTCATGCGCAATGCGATGCCCGCTCCTGGCAGGGCATCGCAATACCTACTGCGCATGCGCCCGCTACGATTTGGACCGCACAGCCGCAGTGGAAAAGGACAGGGGAGGGGAGTAAACGGGCGGGCAGAGGCGCACAGAGGGCGGGGTTATGAGCCGTTTAGGAGGTGCCTGCCTGGGGCTCTGAGGATTGAGAGACCGCCCTGGGCACTTGAGAGGGCTCAGAACATAATCTTATAAGTTCATTTTCGGCAAAAAGAAAAGTCTGTTTTCTACAACAAAGGTAACGTTTTTATGTTCTGGGTAGATCACATTACCCTATTTTAACGGTCTAACATGCTAAAATGTGGTGACAGACTCCCTTTAAATCCTCCACCACTCCACCACCAGTATCTCTTTACATGGCAGCAGTGATGCCTGTAAATACGGAATATCATCACTGCCGCCATGTAAACCATTTGTGCCAATACTGGAGAATGTGACGCACTGTGCAGAATTTTTCAGGCATAAGTCCAACCCCCTTTGCAGGTCATAACCTTTAACAAATCCCAAGCAAAGGTGCTAGAGGAGCAACGTGAGCAAAGGGCACAAACGGAGGGTCATAACTGAAACTGAGGGATTAGGGTCACCTGAGGCAGGGTAATAGTGGGGATCCTGGAGAAGAGGCAATATTAGTGGTGCCTTTAGAGTGGGGGCATTTGGAGCTGGGGCACTAATGGGAGTGCACCTAAAGCAGGAGCATTAGGGTCGCCTGAGGCAGGGTAATAGTGGTGATCCTGGAGCAGAGGTATTGGGGGGGAACTGGAAAATATGCAATATCAGTGGTGCATTTAGAGTGGGGGCATCTGGAGCTGGGGCACTAATGGGGGTGCACCTAAGACTACTTTCACACTTGCGTTCGGAGCGGATCCGTCTGGTATCTGTACAGACGGATCCGCTCCTATAATGCAAACGATGGTATCCGTTCAGAACCGTTTGCATTATATTTCAGAAAAAAGTGTAAAGTGTAATTTGTATTCAGACGGATCCGTCCAGACTTTACATTGAAAGTCAATGGGGGGCGGATCCGTTTGAAAATTGCACCATATTGTGTCACCTTCGAACGGATCCGTCCCCATTGACTTCCATTATAACTCATCAGTTTGTCTCCGCACAGCCAGGCGGACACCCGAACGCTGCAAGCAGCGTTCGGGTGTCCGCCTGCTGAGCGGAGCGGAAGCCAAGCGGAGCCATACTGATGCATTCTGAGCGGATCCGCATCCACTCAGAATGCATTAGGGCTGGGGCCGCTTGTGAGAGCCTTCAAACGGAACTCACAAGCGGAGCCCCGAACGCTAGTGTGAAAGTAGCCTTAGGCAGAGGCATTAGGGTCGCCTGAGACAGGGTAATAGTGTTGATCCTGAAGCAGAGGTATTAGGGGGACAACTGGAAAAGATGCAATATCAGGGGTGCATTTAGAGTGGGGGCATTAGGGGGCATCTGGAGCTGGGGCACTTATGAGACCATCCTCCTACTTATGTCAGACTCCCAGCCCCCTTTATGAGACCTGTCCCCCTCCTTATGTCATATCTGGCCCCCTCTTTATGGGAGACCTGTTCCCCACCCCCAGGCTAATGATTTGGCTCCCTTCCACATGCCGTTTGTGCTTACTGGTCTGTGAGCTGATAGAACAGAGATGGTCTTCTTCTTCCTCAGTGATCAGTGAAGCTTGGTCCTGGACACAATGCGCCGCATTCATCTTATTCCAGTGCGGATCTCCACCACCTTATACAGAAAATACAATAATATAAGGATCTCCCTGCCTTACCCCCTGTAGAGTCCCATCCTCCTTATTTATAAAGGTCCATAGGGTTCCGCATCAGTCATTTGTTTTCAGTGTAATCTGTAGGGTCCGTGGGTTCCAAATGTCAGTGACTGGCCTTCTGTTAGTGAACCTGCACCCTTAGATCTCTCATGTGTTTCCTACAAAGGGTAAGCAGTTGGTGGGCACTATAGGTGCTGCTTATCTCCGGGGTACCAAAGGGTCAGACACCTTAAAACCAACGTGGTAGGGTACAATAATGAGATGTGGCAACTTCCTTTAGGGTACATTCACACGGTCAGGTTTCTGCATGCATTTTTGGAAGTCGAAAGTAGGAGTGGATTAAAAAAAGAGGTTGTACCTTATTCTCAGCTTTTTTGTAATACCTAAGGCCCTGTTCACACATTTAGGATGCAATGAGGTTTTTGGCGCTGATTCTGTGCTGAAATCTTAATTCAAAACCGCTAACAATCTGCATTCTATGAATGTGAAGGTGGTTTCTGCAACCCCATTCACACGCACCGGGAAAAATATATGCACAGGTTTTTTACTACCCTGTGGGGAAAAAAATCAGTGTGAATCAGTAGCATGCGGTTTATTCTCCCTCATTCCACTCAAAATTAACCCTACACGTATTAGGCTAGGGCTACACGACATTTTATCACACCAATGTTGCGCAACAATTTTTATAATGGTAGTCTATGGTGTCGCACTGCGACATACTGCGACAGTCGCAAAAAACCCTTCCAAGATCGCTTTTTCTGCGACTGTCGCGTCACATTCGCATCATGTCGCATGTCGTAGTGCAACACCATAGACTATCATTATATGTCGCGCGACACATGTTGCAGTGTAGTTGTGCCTTATGTGTCTGTCGCTTGACTTTGTGCGACACATGTCGTCGTGTAGCCCTAGCCTTATACCCATTGAATGAGGTTAATCGTCGTGCAGATCCACCACAGGAATCAGAGGCTGAACCTGGCAGTTCTGCGGAGGATGATGGTTTTGACATATGTGACTACACCCTTAGGATAATTTCACTTGGGCAATGTTTCCATTCTGGGTTCTGTCTTAAGGGCTCATTCACAATACCATATCCGTTTTTGCGGATCGCAGATTCCGGATTCACAGAACACGGATACCGGGCGTGTGCGTTCTACATTTTGCGCGAGGGAGTGTCCTTCCCTATGATAGAAATGCCTATTCGGGTCCACAAAAACAGACAAGAATAGGACATGCTCTATCTTTTTTACAGGGCCGCGGAACTGGAGTGAATAGGTCCGCACACGATAGGCAATTTTGCGGACAGAAAAATACTATCATGTGGATAGGCCCTAAGGGTGCATTCACACGACTGGATTTATTTTGCAGTCCGCATAATGCAGATCCGCAAAAAATATGGATATCGTCTGTGTTGCATCCATTTTTTTTGGGCGGACCCATTGTAACAATGCCTATTCTTGTCTGAAAAACGGATAAGAATAGAACGTGTTATATCTTTTTTGCGGTGCCGCAGAACAGACAAATGGATGCGGGCAGCTGTCCGCATTTTTTGGGTCCACATTCAATCAGCAAAAAATGTTGATCAGATGTGGAGTAAAAATACAGTAGTGTGAATGGGGGCTAAGGCTGGGGCTGTACGGTGACTTGTGTTGCACAACAGCAAGTCTCCGACACACAACCAACAACACTTGTGTGACTTGTGTGCAGCGTGCCGTCACCAATGGTTTAAGACAGGGATCAGCAACCTCCGGCACTCCAGCTGTGGTGAAACTACAACTCCCAGCATGCAAACTTGCCTGGCTGCTCTTGGAACTCCCATAGAAGTCAATGGAGCATGCTGGGAGTTGTAGTTTCACCACAGCTGGAGTGCCGGAGGTTGCTGATCTCTGGTTTAAGAGGTGTGATTTGGCTGTAAAATCACTTCCAGTTTGAAGAGATGTCACATGCGACTTGCATTGTGCTCCATTACGACAAAGTCACACGCAACGTGCGACCTGCAATCACAAGTCCAACAGTGTTGCATTCTTAGCGATTGACGCTTGTAACTGTGGCATTGTGACCCCCATTAACAGTCATTAAATGGGAAGTTACGCAACAAATACCGCCTTGTGACCCCAGACAGCACACTGACCCATTCAGTTAAAGGGATTTTCCCATCTCGACATTTATAGCATCACAAGGATACGTCACAAATGTCTGCTAGGTGAGGTCCCATCTGCAGAACAGATGCCCAGAAGCCCCATAGCAGTGAATAGAGAACAAGTTGCACAAGCGTGACCACCTGACCGTTGACCTCTATGAGACCTGCCCCTATTTGATATTTGTGGCATACCCTAGCGGTATACCATAAATCTCAAAATAGGACAATTCGTTTACATGGATATGTTCAGAAAAAAATTGCACTGTGGGTTTTTTTTGCCCGTTTTTTCCTGCAAGCTGTATTCATTCAAATAAATGAGCCTACCGGAAAAACAGACAGCACATGGTTGCCACCCGTGTGCAGTTCTTTTTAAAATTCATGCATGCTCAGGGTATGTTCACATAGCAAAAGCTGATGGTGATTTTAGAGATGTTTTAGAAGAGTTTTTGGTTAAGGTTTTTCTGCATCCCCATTTATTTTTATGAAATCCACAATTAAACCTGCTTCCATGAAGTGGCATGTCACATCCCAAGCGTTTTTCAGATCAGCTACTAAAAAACCTCAACAGTTGATTGGCGGAGGTGCTGTGTGCCGTACCCCTCCAATAAGCTAGTGATAGCTTATCCTAGACCGTCACTTAAAAGGCTTGTGCTCATTGCTGTCCATTGTGCTTCTCATTACTATTACATTTGAACTTCTGGTAATCTGACTGTGGCTTGTTTCATCTGCTGATTTGGCTTCTACTGATTCTACTGGTATTCTGCCATCAGCTAGTTTCTGGATTAACCCCTCGTCTGTTGTTTTGGCACTATTTGTCAACTATTTGCATCCTGTTCATTCCCTTAGGTTCGCATCTAGTGAGCTCACACCAGTTTTCTGCTACCTTACTTGACAGACATAACCTGGGTCCCTAGCAGCGGACCTTGGTGAAGAACCAGAGTAGACTGGTAGCCATTTCTGAGTTTGCTCCCTGTGGTTCCATAGTTTCTCTGACATAATAGTGGAGAGAAGAGTTCCTGTATGAGGTTCATGTTAGTCTGGATAACGTAGTCACGACCAGCACAGATGTAAATAGGAGGCGGCCTCCTCCCTAGTCGTTGTGTATAAATTCTGCATTAAATACTTCTTCCTGGATATGAAATCGCAGAGCAGATGGCTGGGATTAGCGGGCCTATAAAATGACTGGTGGATAGGACATGATTGCAGCGGCAGATGTTACAGTGATACATCTATGTGCAGTGTGGAGATAAACCTGTAATTAGACTTCAGGTTGGAGAAATGAGATCTAAGTCTGTGAGAGGAATGCCCGATTTTCATGTATGACACATGAGGCACCAGAACGTTGCAATGAGGCGCCAGGTTATAATGAAGCTGGAATCATACGGAATGAACAGCCTGCTGTGTGGAGAGTCTGTGACATAACAGATTGAACGGCAAGTACTCGATGTACGCAGGGACCTGCTGCAAAACACAGAATCTGCCACCAGTAAGCGCCGGCAGCAGGAGCAGCTTGTCCATCAAAGCTATTTATATCCTGGAATGTATAAAAATAAGAGACCTGGTCTGGTAGCGGCTGAGGCATCATTATCCCGACAGGGACTCCACATTTTCCTGTCCTATATTACCCACCATACCTACATGATAGTCAGAAGATGGGGCTGGGGAGCAAGGGAATCACAGGCACCTCCCTCTGTCACAGCACTACTGACAATGGTGTCACCAAGGCCTGAAATTTCTCAGAGGTGGAATACCAGACATGGGGTTGCCACCCGGCCTGTAACTCAACGGCCAATTTTTTTCTACCGGCATTATGAATAGCTGGTATTTACCTTTAAGGACTGTTACTAAGTAGCGGTTCCATTGGGGGGCGCTCATTAGTACAGCCTTTAACTCCTGCCCTTCCCCCACTTGTGTTAAGAAGAAGATGAATAAAAAAAGAATTCACCTCATCCATTACTATTACTGGGGGCATTATTAATTCTGGGGGGAGCTAATGAGAGCATTATTAATTCTGGGGGGCGCGCTAATAAGGGAATTATTAATTCTGGGGGGGGGACGCTAATAGAGGCATTATTAATTCTAGGGGGTACTAATGGGGGCATTACTATTACTGGGGGCACTAATGGGGGCATTAATAATTTTGGGGGCACTATGAATAATGAGAGCCACATTATGACATAGCGACTTAACACCCAGTATTAAGCCACAGCCCCAACATGACCAGTATTTTTTGTTGGGAAAGGTGGCAACCCTAATCAGACATAGAGCATGCCTGAGCACTGGGTACTTCTTCTGCGTGCGGTGCACCCCTTCCTAGTGGTTACACCTCCAACAATCAGATTCAGATCACATAAAAATCTACGGCCAGAAATCCTCTCACTCCTTCCTGTGTCACTTCTTATCATTTTACCAAAACCCCATTTGTTTCCCAGGATTTTAATGTAATCAGCAGCTCCAGTGTGCTGTCCTCATCTTTTACAGTCTCATTGAAGTGAATGGGTCCGCAAAAAATACGGACAGAATGTGGACAAAAACCACTGTAGTGTGCATAAGCCCTAATAAACTGTACAAATAAGGATGAAATAAAGTGTTAGTTAAAAAAAAAAAAAAGACTATGGGGGAGATTTATCAAAACCGGTGTAAAGGAAAACTGGCTTAGTTACCCAGGGCTCCAGATGGCGACCAAAACACTCGCCAATGTGCCTTAAAATTTGCAAATGGCGACAAGACTTTTTAGTCTTGTCGCCATTTGAGACTGTACCGCCGCGCTCCTGCGCAGCCTAAGTTCTCTTCACTAGCACACTGCACAGTGGAGAAATAAGGAGTCCATCCCTCTCCACTGTGACGCGGCCGCCTCTACCACCAATGGGGAGATGGCAGGGAGGAGGAGGAGGGGAGGAGGAGCTGTCGCCACTGCGCCACCAATGAATGTAAAACATAAGTATAGGCAGCAATATCACAGACCCGGCCTCAATAACAGGGCATGCGATACGTGGCAATTAACCCCTCAGGTGCCACATATGAGGGGTTAATTGCCACAGAGCGCATGCCCTGTTATTGAGGCCGGGTCTGTGATACTGCTGCCGACACTTGTATAAAGGAGTTAAAGAGGACCTTTCATGGGTCCAAAGAATATGAACTTAGTAGCAGGCCGCATAGAGCGGCGCCCAGGGATCTGAGTGCACTTACTGGTTTTCCTGGGCGCCGCTCCGTTTACCCGCTGTGGCCCCCGGTATTTTCAACATTCAGCGCAAAGAGGAGACGCCAGTGTCTCTCCTTCTCCCTGACAGCAGCTCTGTCCAATTGCAGAGCTCAGAGCCAGGGAGTTTTTTTTTCTCCCTGGCTCTGAGCTCTGCACTGTGATTGGACAGCGCTGCTGTCAGGGAGAAGGAAAGGCACTGGCGTCTCCTTGCTCTGAATGTTGAATATACCGGGGGCCACAGCGGGCGAATGGAGCAGCGCCCAGGAATAATAGTAAGGGTACTTAGATCCATGGGCACCGCTCTGTGTAGCCTGCTACTAAGTTCATATTCTTTGGACCCATTAAAGGTCCTCTTTAATTACATTAATTGGTGGTGCAGTGCGCCCTCCCAAAGCCCCCTCACCCCCCCCCCCCATTATCACTGGCCACAAGCCCCCCCCCCTCCCTTCCCCCCTTATTGTTATATGGTGGCCACAGGGTCCCATCCCCTCCATTGGTGCCAGTGGCAGATTACACTGCTGGGGCTCAGATCGTTACCATGGCAGCCAGGACACTACTGAATCCCTGGCTGCCATGTTCAGCTCCCTGCTGCTGTGTGTAGTATGCACAGGGCAGCAGGGAGAGTGTGAGATCCTATTCACCCTGATAGATCTCTATCAGGGTGAATAGGACAAGGGATGAAAAGATCCAGGTTCTAGTCCCGAAGGGAAGAAATGGTTATAAAAAAAAGTAAAAAAACAAACACCAAAATACTAAAAGTTAAAATGGCCCCCTTCCCAGTTTTACATATAAAATTTACAAACAATAAAGAATAAACATATTACATATCGCCATGTCCGAAAAAGTGTGAGCTATTAAAATATTAAAAAATATTTCCGCTCGGTGAAGACCGTAACAGAAAAAAAAACCCTCAAAACCGCGCAATTCGCCATTTTTAGTCACCTTGTCCCCAAGAAGATGTCCCTGGATGTGAGAGGTATGTGGTGCTGTATTCTCCTATATGTAGTGCTGGCTTATTACTGTGACCTGCGTCTCATCTTCTCCAAGTCCTTTTTTTTTTATTACCGTATGCATTTTAAAGTTGGCGACTAAACATTTTTATTCGGCGACAAAAGATTTGGGTTTAGAAGCCAATGGCTCTTGGTCATTTATATTTTTTTTTTATCTGGAGCACTGTTACCCATAGCAACCTATCAGATTCCACCTTTTATTTTTCACAGCTCCCTTGGAAAATGAAAGGTGGAATCTGATTGGTTGCTATGGGCAACTAAGACAGTTTTCCTTTACACCAGTTTGATAAATGACCCCCTATGTCAGGGGTGTCAAACTCAAATTCATCGGGGGCCGCATCAGCAGTTTGGTCACCCTCAAAGGGCCGGTTGTATCTGTGGGACTATGTGTCCACTCTTTATTATCATAAATTATTGTCACTGCATTCAATTATTACTGTTTTTTCTAATAATGTAAGTAATAACTAGCTCTGAAAGCTTGACCTGCAAGCGCTGACTGGGGTCACATAGCATTATACTGATTTATGATGCTATGTAACCCTTACAGTTCTGGAATGTGTTGGATAACACTGACATAACGCTGTCAGTGTTAGGGTGCATTCACACGTCAGTATTTTTACCTTTCCAGATAAACGTTCCTGTTTTTTGCGGATCCGAAAATCTGGATGACATGAGGATGCTTTTAGCATGTCTTCCAGATTTTCGACGGATCCATTGACTAGAATGGGATGACGGAACGCAAAATCGGACAAATAGTAGGACAGGGTATATTTTTTTTCCAGGATCCGAAAAACGGAACCCACGGAACGGAACGGAATCACGGAATCGGAGAGCACCATGAGTGCTGTCCGATTATTTGCTGATTCCATTGAAAATGAATGGATCCGCATAACGTTCCGTTTTTAATCGGAACGGATGCGGAACACCAAAACGGACGTGTGAATGGACCCTGATCCAACACATTCCAGAACTGTAAGGGTTACAGTATTTTTCGCCCTATAAGACGCACCGGCCCATAAGACGCACCTAGGTTTTTGAGGAGGAAAATAAGAAAAAAAATATGTTGAACCAAAAGGTGTGCTTTTGGTGGATTTTGAACTAATTGTGGTCTGTGGGTGGCACTGTTATGGGGGATCTGTGGATGGTACTGTTATGGGGGATCTGTGGGTGACGCACTGTTATGGGGGATCTGTGGGTGACACTTATGGGGGATCTGTGGGTGACACTTATGGGGGATCTGTGGGTGACACTTATGGGGGATCTGTGGGTGACACTTATGGGGGATCTGTGGGTGGCTCTTATGGGGGATCTGTGTATGACAGTTATGGGGGGGATCTGTGGATGACACATATATAGCATCTTATGCTATGTGTCATCCACAGATCCCCTCCATAAGTGTCCCTGTAGTGAATGACCCTCAATACACGGGCTAGGGGCCGGCATCTGCTTTTATAATGACAGCGGGGCCCGTGCAGTGACTATTCTACTACACTGGCCTTGCTCACTGTATAATCGTATCTCTAATAGTTAATGGTTACCGTATGTATATAATCGCATAAGGAGCGCTGTGTATTACCGGTACTTACAACTACAAGCGCTCGCCGAGAGGAGGGAGGAGGCAGGCCGGGAGGACAGGCGCTGGCAGCGTGAGTCATACGTCATGCGCCCACGCCGCCTGCTTTATTCATAAAGTGGGCGGCGCAGGCGCGTGATGTATGACTCACACTGCCAGCGCCGATCCTCCCAGCCTGCCTCCTCCCTCCTCTCGGCGAGCGCTTGTAGTTGTAAGTACCGGTAATACACAGCGCTCCTTATGCGATTATATACATACGGTAACCATTAACTATTAGAGATACGATTATACAGTGAGCGGGGCCTGTGTAGTAGAATAGTCACTGCACGGGCCCCGCTGTCATTATAAAAGCAGATGCCGGCCCCCAGCCCCTCCTCCCTCACAGCTGATACACCCGATACAGGAGCCGGGAGAAGCGGGGGCCGCCTGCAGGAAGTGATAATAAAAGGTGAAGGCTGGCGGGCCTTGTGTTTGACACCCGTGCCCTATGTGTTTGGTATTGCTGTAATCATACGGACCTAGAGTAAAGTTAGCGTGTTAGTTAATGCCGCAAGATGAACGTCACAAAATTTAAACATGTAAAAAGACAATGTTGGTACTAATCAATGATTTTGTGTACCCCAAAATGGTGCCATTAAAAACTAAAGACCTCATCGACGTAAAAATAAAAAAGTTATAGCTCTTGGAACGCATCGATTAAAAGATGAAAAACATTGCTTGGTTACTTAGGCCCAAAATGCATACGGGGGAAGGGGTTAATGTGAAATGCCCCATTATCTGTTAAAAAAAATTTGGTACAGAAAACCCCCATAAACTACACAGCCGTGAGCATATAAGGCATGATGTAACAACAGAATTGTGAACACAGCTCTGGATGTGAGTAATGTGTAACCCTGGGTTCACACCTGAGCGTTCTGAAAGGAGCGCTCTGTATACGCGATTGTACCAGCGTTTACAATCGCGCATACAGAGACAAGCGAACGCCCATTGTCGCGCGTTCCCGAAAGTCTATGTACGGGAACGCGCGACAAAACGCCCCAAAGAAGCTCAAGAACTTTTTTGAGTGTAGGGCGTTTTTCAGCGCGTTCAAACGCGCTGTAAAACGCTCAAGTGTGAACCAGGGCCATAGGGAAGCATTGGTTTTCATGTGTTGAGCGTTTTACAGCACGTTTGAACGCGCTGTAAAACGCTCAGGTGTGAACCCAGCGTAAGACATGATGCAGGTACATGGTGTCTTACGTTTCTCCCTTCATTCATATTAATTTTCCCTTTCTCTTTCAGGAAACAGTTGGATGATTGCTGTGACCCCGGTCACCTCTTCTCCATGACTAAAGTAAACACCCCTGTGGGCGAGAACCTGTGGTTTGATGGGGAGTTCTTGTATTCACTTATCATCGACAACGCCACGTACAGCCTCTTCCCGCAGGTCAGCACAACCTCTGCCGCCATTCCCATGCCGATTAATGCAGACCACTGTTCAGATGTTTGTGGTTCTCTTAACTAAGAAACAACAGAATGAATGGCCATTTTACCCACAATCCCCCAGGAAATCCTGGCATCGTGTTAACTATTCACCTCAGGTGATATCTGCATCTGGGAAAGCTGGGTGGTCATTAAACCACCTTCCCTGACTCACTCTGCCTAGATGTAAAATGACATAGTTGTCAAGATCTGCTGTTCAGGGGCCCAGAAAGACAGGGTGGGAGCCAAAGGGGCGTGTGTCACACTCCGTCCGAGGGCAGTGTCGCACTCCATCCCAGGGTGGTGTCGCACTCCGTCCGAGCTTTGTGTGACAGCTTTTGATGCAGCTTTTTGTCTAAAGCCA
The DNA here is from genome assembly GCF_014858855.1 of Bufo gargarizans. Lineage (NCBI taxonomy): Eukaryota > Metazoa > Chordata > Amphibia > Anura > Bufonidae > Bufo > Bufo gargarizans. The sequence goes on along the minus strand of NC_058081.1, from coordinate 512,912,615 downwards.
GAAGTGGATCCAGCAGCTTTTCCTTCCAACCCACTTCTGGCTTTGGCCAAAAAAAAAAAAAACTGCCCCAGAAGGCTGTAAATACTATTGTAATGGCGGCTAAATTGGTTGTCACCCAGCTTCCCCGTAAACTAAGTGGGTAGAAGATATATCAGGCAACGACAAAACGGTCAGCTTCTCATTTCGGCAGATAAATCCACCTGTTCATATATGTATAATTCAGTCTTTTTTATTTCCATATATTGTAATGAGCTTGTTAATATGCACATATGTAAATACATTGTGCGGCCCATCTGCTGTGTGCGCTACACAATCACAATGGCTGGTTACAGACAACTGTGAGAATCCAGCCGTAGTGTTCCCGAGCTCCCTGATAATGAGACCAGCCTCCGTGTTATTTCACTTCAGAAACCATCTATCTATCCATCTAATATCCATCTGTCATCTATCTATCATCTATCTGTCTATATATGTCCTATCTATCACGTATATCTATTTATCTATCCATCTACCTATCTCATGTATCTATATCTAGGCTCGGACTGGCCCACCGGGGAGGCGGGGGATTCCTCGGTGGGCCCCCAGTCTCCTGCGCCCCCGAGATAAGATAGAGGAGTAATTTTTTTCTCCTTTCTCAGGAGAGATAATTATTGTAACTACTAGGTGGCAAGATCGCACAGTAAGGGTCCATTTACACATCCGTAGGTGTTTTGCGGATCCTCAAAACACTGACATTGCCATTTTGCGGACTGCATATCGCTGCCATCGCTTATAGCAGATACAGATCTGTGTATGTGTGCTGCTCTCTGCAGAGTTCAGAGTGGCATTGGGGGGACTCTGCCCTAGGTCCTCTGCTTTAGGTGCACCCCCATTAGTGCCAAAGCTCAAGATGCCCCCACTCTAAAAGCACCCCCTAATATTGAATCTTCTCCAGTTGCCCTCCTAATACCCCTGCAGCTGCTTCAGGATCCCCACTATTACCCTGCCACAGGTGACCCTAATGCCTCTGGTTTAGGTGCACCCCCATAAGTGCCCCAGCTCCAGATGCCCCCACTCTAAATGCACCCCTAATATTGCCTCTTCTCCAGTTCCCCCCCTAATACCTCTGCTCCAGGATCACCACTATTACCCTGCCTTAGGTGACCTTAATGCCCCTGCTTTAGGTGCACCCCCATTAGTGCCCCAGATGCCCCCACTCTAAATGCACCGCTAATATTGCCTCTTCTCCAGTTACCCCTGCTCCAGGATACCAACTACTACCCTGCCTCAGGTGACCCTAATGCCTCTGTTTCAGTTATGACCTTTCGTTTGTGCCCTTTGCTCACGTTGCTCCTCTAGCACCTTTGCTTGGGCTTTGTTAAAGGTTATGACCTGCAAAGGGGGTTGAACTTATGTCCGAAAAATTCTGCACAGTGCGTCACATTCTCCAGTATTGACACAAATGGTTTACATGGCGGCAGTGATGATATTCCGTATTTACAGGCATCACTGCTGCCATGTAAAGAGATACTGGTGGTGGAGGATTTAAAAGGGTTGTCCAGGTTTTCAAGTTATCCTCTCCACACCGTAGGGCATAACTTTATGATTAGTGGGGTCCGATTCTGCGACTACCCCCCCCCCCACTGATCCCCTTTTTGATGGTGTGACAGGCTACACATATGCCCTGCTGCAACATTCATTCTCTTTGGGACCACTGGAAATAGCCAGCGCTGTACTACCCCATAGAGCAGGGGTGCACAACCTGCGGCCCGGGGGCCACATGCAGCCCTCAATACCATTTTGTGTGGCCCCCAACCATATGGTAACAGACATGTATGTCTATGTCTTGTGACTGCTCACATGTATCTTTCATGTATTCTCTCATTAGATGGGAATCCTAGAAGTGTAACTAGACATTTATGATATATATACACTGTATGTTTAATATGCCATAAATATAGTATTTCAGTTGGTAATACTCCTTTATGTTTTATTTTCAACCCTTGGAATTGGTTCAGGCTGACAATGTGACCCCCAACCAGAAAAGGTTGTGCATCCCTGCCATAGAGGATGGATGGAGAGGCAAGGCATATGCTCGACCTGCCACTCAATCAAGAAGGGGGATCAGTGGGAGCTCCATCGTTCAGACCCCCACCTCATCCTCTATCCTTCTATCTTCATTCAGCAGGACCTGCGCTGATGTCACTGCGCTCACAATGTGGTGAGCGCGATTACGTCATCAAAGGTCCTTTAGCAGGTCCTGAAAGAAGACGATGTCGGCTGCGCGATAAAGTGGATGAGGTGAGTTATTTTTATTATTTTTTTAACCCCTCAAGCAACATTTTAGTAAGCATTCTGTATTAAGAATGCTATTATTTTCCTTTATAACTATGTTATAAGTGAAAATAATACATACAATTTAATTTTATCAATTTACTAACATCATTTCCCAGCAACCATACATGAAAATCACATTGCATCCGCACTTGTTTGCGGATGCTTGCGATTTTCACGCATCCCCATTCATTTCTATGTGGCCTGCGTTGCGTGAAAAACGCAATATAGAACCTGCGATTTTCACGCAACGCACAAGTGATGCGTGAAAATCACCGCTCATCTGAGCAGCCCCATTAAAGTGAATTGGTCCGGATTCAGTGCGGGTGCAATACATTCACCTCACGCATTGCACCCGCACGGAATTGTCACCTGTGTGAAAGGGGCCTTAAGGATAGGGAATGTGAAAAGGTCCAACAGCTATGACACGACAGGTTATAAGTGTCTGATTGGTGGGGGTACGTACCCTTGTGTACGTAGATTGGCGGTAATGTAATTAGATGTCACTTCAGTAAATGGCATTTATCATGTAGAGAAAGTTAATAGAAGGCACTTACTAATGTATTGCTATTATCCATATTCCCTCCTTTCCATCACATTATACACAGCACGTATCCCCACCCTGCATTCCAGCAGTGGTGGCCGTGCTTACACACTATAGGGAAAGGCTGGAAGTGCGCATAGGCCAACACCTTTACCTATAGTGTGCAAGTGGATTGCAGAGTGGTCAAAACCTTGGATACGTGCTGTGTATAATGTGATGGAAAAGAGCTAATATGGAGAATGAATTAGTAAGTGAGGCAGCCCCTTTAGGTGTGCTACACTTAATAGGGTTAGGCAAAAACTTTCTTGGTGCGTGCATTGCGTGTTTCCTATGTGTGATAGAAACTGCATGTGTCTTTTTTCTGACTGACTTAAGAGCAGGATATCAATATACAGTTGCAAGAAAAAGTATGTGAACCCTTTGGAATGATATGGATTTCTGCACAAATTGGTCATAAAATGTGATCTGATCTTCATCTAAGTCACAACAATAGACAATCACAGTCTGCTTAAACTAATAAACACACAAAGAATTAAATGTTACCATGTTTTTATTGAACACATCATGTAAACATTCACAGTGCAGGTGGAAAAAGTATGTGAACCCCCAGACTAATGACATCTCCAAGAGCTAATTGGAGTGAGGTGTCAGCCAACTGGAGTCCAATCAATGAGATGAGATTGGAGGTGTTGGTTACAGCTGCTCTGCCCTATAAAAAACACACACCAGTTCTGGGTTTGCTTTTCACAAGAAGCATTGCCTGATGTGAATGATGCCTCGCACAAAAGAGCTCTCAGAAGACCTACGATTAAGAATTCTTGACTTGCATAAAGCTGGAAAGGGTTATAAAAGTATCTCCAAAAGCCTTGCTGTTCATCAGTCCACGGTAAGACAAATTGTCTATAAATGGAGAAAGTTCAGCACTGCTGCTACTCTCCCTAGGAGTGGCCGTCCTTTAAAGATGACTGCAAGAGCACAGCGCAGACTGCTCAATGAGGTGAAGAAGAAGAATCCTAGAGTGTCAGCTAAAGACTTACTAAAGTCTCTGGCATATGCTAACATCCCTATTAGCGAATCTACGATACGTAAAACACTAAACAAGAATGGATTTCATGGGAGGATACCACAGAGGAAGCCACTGCTGTCCAAAAAAAACATTGCTGCACATTTACAGTTTGCACAAGAACACCTGGATGTTCCACAGCAGTACTGGCAAAATATTCTGTGGACAGATGAAACCAAAGCTGAGTTGTTTGGAAGAAACACACAACACTATGTGTGGAGAAAAAGAGGCACAGCACACCAACATCAAAACCTCATCCCAACTGTGAAGTATGGTGGTGGGGGCATCATGGTTTGGGGCTTCTTTGCTGCATCAGAGCTTGGACGGATTGCTATCATCAAAGGAAAAATGAATTCCCAGGTTTATCAAGATATTTTGCAGGAGAACTTAAAGGGTTTCTACCACCAGATTTTTAGATTTTTCGCTGACTGACACTAGCGATGTGCTAGTGTCTGCACTACCTAACAGTGCTCTTGTATTACCTTTGTCTGCTGCCGTTAAGCTTAAAAACATACTTTTATTGATATGCAAATGAGCCTCTAGGTTCAGTGACTGTCAGACCGCAGTGAAGATGCCGGCGCAGAGAGCGGTCCGACAGTCACTGCGCCTGCGCCGAATACAGAAGCGCACGGCGCAGGTGCTGGAATTCGAGATGGAGCGAAGTTGGCTGTCAATCAAGAGGAGCAGGGTGGGCTGGAGGGACGCGTTGGGCGGCAGAAATAGTGAGTAGACGGAGCCTCTAGATGCCCCCATAGCACCTAGAAGCGAGACACCAGACATCCCAAGAATATTGCTGAACTGAAACAGTTCTGTAAAGAGGATCAGTTGTCCACGTCTGATCTGCAACTACAGGAAACGTTTGGTTGAAGTTATTGCTGCCAAAAGAGGTTCAACCAGTTATTAAATCCAAGGGTTCACATACTTTTTCCACCTGCACTGTGAATGTTTACATGGTGTGTTCAATAAAAACATGGTAACATTTAAGCAGACTGTGATTGTCTATTGTTGTGACTTAGATGAAGATCAGATCACATTTTATGACCAATTTGTGCAAAAATCCATATCATTCCAAAGGGTTCACATACTTTTTCTTGCAACTGTATGTGTAAGGCTACTTTCACACTTGCGGTAGCAGGGTCCGGCAGGCTATTCCAGTGGGGGAACAGCCTTCCAGCCTTCCAGATCTGTGCTTACGATAGCCCACCATGCCGCCGGAGGTCCGCTCTAGCCCCATTCACTATAATAGGGCAGCAGGGCAAACATTCCGAGAGGTGGCCAGACAAAAACGAAAGCTGATTTCCGGCGGCACGGTGGGCTAGCGTTAGCACGGATGAGGCAGGCTGTTCCCCTGCCGTAACATCCTGCCGGACCCTGCTACTGCAAATGTGAAAGTAGCCTAAATTCTGCCACATGTACAGTATGTTTGTGCATTTTGCAGTGAATGTCTGCCATCATACTTCATCTTTAATATTTCTGTAAGTGCTCATTGAACACGATTGTTGGATGTTTTGCTGTCCGCAAATTGCATTCCACATTATGCGGGACAGAACAGCCGGCCTCTAATAGAACAGTCCTATCCTTGTCTATAATGCCGACAATAATAGGACATATTTTATAATTATGCGGACATACAGACACGGAATACACATGGAGTAATTTCTGTTCTTTGCGGCCCCCTTGAAGTGAATGGTTTCACATACAGGCCACAAAAAAAAATAAAAAAATGGTACAGACACGGGAAAAAATACGTTTGTGTGCATGAGCCCTAAGGTGGGCCCCCAAAATCAGTTACAATGGTGGGCCCTAGGTACCCCAGTCCGACACTGTCTATATATCATATGTATCTCTCATATCTCTCTATCTATCTATCTATCTATCTCTATCATATGTCTATGTCCAGTGTCGGACTGGGGTACTTAGGGCCCACCAGAGTAACTGATTCTGGGGGCCCACCTTAGGGCTCCTGCACACAAACTTATTTTTTTTCCATGTCTGTACCGTTCACTTCACTTCGCTTCAATGGGGCCGCAAAAAGAAAAAAAAGACTCCTTGTGCATTCCGTGTCTGTATGTCCGCATGGCCGTTCTTAAAAATGATAGAACATGTCCTATTATTGTCCACATCACAGTCAAGGATAGGACTGTTCTATTAGAGCCCGGCTGTTCTGTTCCGCATAATGTGGAATGCACACACCTGGTATCCATGTTTTGCATATATACGCAATTTGCAGCCTGTAAAACATGCAACGGTCGTGTTCATGAGCACTTACAGTGATAACAGAAATATTAAAGATGAAGTATGGTGACAGACATTCACAGCAAAATGCACAAACATACATGTGGCAGAATTTACACATATATGGATATCCTGCACTTAAGTCATAAATGTCTGACATGAAATTTACCAAATCTTAACCTCCTCATATTGTACAAAATCTACAGTATATTTAAAAGGGTTGTCCTACCATAATGACCTATTGCCTATCTACAGGATAGGTGATAAATATCAGATTGCTGGGGTCTGACAGCTGGAGCACCCACTGATCATGAAAAAAGGGGTCCTGAGACATTGAATTGCATTACCACCAATCTATGTACACAAGGGTCTTAAGACCACGCTCCCTTGATCATGGGGGTCCCAGCAGTTAGACCCCCATCAATCAGACACTTATCACCTGTCATGTCATAGCTGTTGGACCTTTTCACATTCCCTATCCTTAAAAGTTATCTTTGGGTGTAAAAAAATAAAAATTAGTTAAAATTTTAAATCTGGCCCAAAATATGTGTCAAACTAAAATAGAAATGCTCGCCTGTTAAAGGGCCTGTGTCCACTTTTCTAGTTATCCTCTATCCACAGGATCAGGGATACTAAGTGATCCGTGGGGGTCTGAACGCTGGAGCCCCCACTGATCCCCCTTCTTGGTTGAATGGCAGGTCGAGCATATGCCCTGCCTCTCCATCCATTCTCTATGGGGTCGCTGGAGATGGAGGAGTACAGCGCTGGCTTTTTTCAGTGGTCCCAAAGAGAATAAATGGAGACGCAGGGCATATGTGTGGCCTGCCACACAATAAAAAGGGGAAACAGGACCTGTTCCTAGAATCAATGGGGTTAGCAGAATTGGACCCCATTTATTATATAGTTATGCCCTATGGTGTGGAGAGGATAACTTGAAAACCTGGACAACCGCTTTCAATCCTCCATCACTCCGCCAGTATCTCTTTACATGGCAGCAGTGATGCCTTTAAATACAGAATATCATCACTACCACAATGTAAACCATTATTTTCAATACTGGAGAATGTGACGCACTGTGCAGAATTTTTCGGGCATAAGTCCAACCCCCTTTGCAGGTCATAACATTTAACAAAGCCCAAGCAAAGGTGCTAGAGGAGCAACGTGAGCAAAGGGCACAAACAGAGGGTCATAACTGAAACAGGCATTAGGGTCACCTGAGGCAGGGTAATAGTGGGGATCCTGGAGAAGAGGTATTAGGGGGCAACTGGAAAAGATGCAATATTTGGGGTGCATTAAAAGTGGGGGCATCTGGAGCTGGGGCACTTTTGAGGGTGCACCTAAAGCAGAGGCATTGGGGGGACCTAGGGTAGAGTACCCCCAATGCCACTCGGAACTCTGCAGAGAGCAACACACATTCATAGATCTGTTTCTGTTATAAACAAATCCCCTATTTCCCCCTTACAGTCTCCTACAGCTCACTACTGTCACACACCTGACAGCAGGGAGGGCAGGAGGATGGCCAGACATGTTCTCTCCTCCTTCACTGCCAGCAGCCGGGAAGTTTAGAAGATACAGCCCTGCAGCCTCCTGTATAATTTACACCAGTAGGAGGCTGCATCTCTGTGCGATACTGCCACCTAGTGGCTACAATAATTCTCTCGCCTGAGAAACAAGAGAAATAATTACTCCTCCATCTTATCTCCGGGCACAGGAATCCTCCGCCTCCCCGGTGGGCAAGTGTCACACTTCAGTGTGGGAGGGAAACACCACACCGAGCATAACAGTGAATCAGGCCTCAGAATTAGGGAAAGAAGATGGACGCCTCCTAGTAGAACCCTAACCAAAATCTTGACTGACTACCAGTATGAACAGACCCTAGAGGTAGGTGTGTTTATACGCAGGAATACCTGGAGTCCTATCTCGCCCTATAGAACCCTGGTACTAATGGCAGGGACAAGACTACCTGTTCCTCCAAAAGGAAGGACGAACAGGAGTCTCCTTCAGACCTAATACAAACAATAGGGAAAGGCAAAACAAAGAACCCAAACAAAATACAAAAAGGGAAAGGAAAGACTTAACTTAAGGGGCTATGGAAGCACCAAGAACTCTGCCGAGATCGACACACCAGCAATCCACAACTGAAACTGAAGCTATAAACCACACACCATTGTGGGAGAAGCAACAATAAATAAGGAAAGTCAAATTAGCACCTAAGCAACACCTGAGACAAGAGCGTGGCCATTACCAGAAACAACACAGGCGCCTATTGATCAACAAGGAAATCCTGTCAGATCAAACCATGTGTTGCCAGTCTCACCAATTTCCTGCCACCTGTTGCGGGAACGCCCGTGACAGCCAGTCCGAGCCTGTCTATGTTTATCAATCTGGCTATTAATCTAGCAAAAAAGACAGCTGTAACATATGTAGCAGAATAATAAAAAAAAAGGTGTAACGCAACAAGGAAGTTGGCTCGACTACTATTCTAATAAAAATATAAATTGGTAGCACTTCCCCAAACACGGTGAACAAACAGTGTCATTTTATTCACCAAGTGGTTGTGACATTTAAGATCATCATTGCAGCCTTTTCAAACTTGCCTCATGTCACAACCACTTGTGTGAATAAAAGAACACTGTCTAATATCTATCTATCTCCTATCTACCTATCTCTTATCTATCTATTATCAATCAATGTATCTATTTCATATCACCCTATTATCTATCTATGTATCTCATATCTATCTGGGTATCTAAAATCAGCCCTGTTAGTTACTACATGTAATATCCCTGCATATCTATTTTTATCTGTGTGGATTGTGCGTCTTCTGTGCTGGGTAATGCGGACAGATTCTCAAAAAGTGATGAATAGACCCCGCTGCAACCACTTCTCTCTGCCAGGTTAACAACTGTTCCCAAACGTCGCCCCCTGCTGCAGCAGTGTGTCACTGACAATAGTGGTTCCTCTCTGTTGCTAGGATACTCCGTTCAAGCTCCCTTTGAAGCGCTGCTCTGTGGTGGGGAATGGTGGTATACTGAAGGGGAGCAGGTGCGGCAAGCAAATCGATGACGCCGATTTTGTTATTCGGTAAGTGAGACTTTAGACCTCCTGGAGATTCCAGTAATGCCCAGGTGTCACCTAATGTGTGCATGAAATGTGCCCTGCCGGTATAACCTGTGCATCTCCTCTTTTTATATACAGTGATATACAGCATACTAGTATAACCTTGGCATATAATTGTATATGTAAAGCTGGTATAAGTTATACCGTATTTTTCGCCGTATAAGACGCACTTTTTCCCCCCCAAAAGTGGGGGGAAAATAGCAGTGCGTCTTATACGGCGAATGCAGCTTATTTTGCGATTTGCGAATTTCCGCGCGAATTTTTGCGCGAATTTTTTGCGCAAATTATTTTGCGATTTTCAACGATGCCGCGCGGCGGGTGTATCAGCTGTGAGGGAGGAGGGGCTGGGGGCCGGCATCTGCTTTTATAATGACAGCGGGGCCGTGCAGTGACTATTCTACTACATGGGCCCCGCTCACTGTATAATCGTATGTCTAATAGTAAATAGTTATGTACATAATCGCATAATGAGCGGAGTACTTACAACTACAAACGCTCGCCGAGAGGAGGGAGAAGGCAGGCTGGGAGGACGGGCGCTGGCAGTGTGTGAGTCATACGTCACGCGCCTGCGCCCCCCACTTTATGAATGAAGCAGGCGGCGTGGGCACATGACATATGACTCACACACTGCCAGCGCCCGTCCTCCCAGCCTGCCTCCTCCCTCCTCTCGGCGAGCGTTTGTAGTTGTAAGTACTCCGCTCATTATGCGATTATGTACATAACTATTTACTATTAGACATACGATTATACAGTGAGCGGGGCCCATGTAGTAGAATAGTCACTGCACGGCCCCGCTGTCATTATAAAGCCAGATGCCGGCCCCCAGCCCTGTATTGAGGGTCATTCACTACAGGGACACTTATGGAGGGGATCTGTGGATGACACATAGCATAAGATGCTATGTGTCATCCACAGATCCCCCCCATAACTGTCATACACAGAGACCCCAATAAGAGCCACCCACAGATCCCCCATAAGTGTCACCCACAGATCCCCCATAAGTGTCACCCACAGATCCCCCATAAGTGTCACCCACAGATCCCCCATAAGTGTCACCCACAGATCCCCCATAAGTGTCTCCCACAGATCCCCCATAAGTGTCTCCCACAGATCCCCCATAAGTGTCACCCACAGATCCCCCATAAGTGTCACCCACAGATCCCCCATAACAGTGCGTCACCCACAGATCCCCCATAACAGTGCCATCCACAGACCACAATTAGTTCAAAACCCACCAAAAGCACACCTTTTGGTTCAAAATATATTTTTTCTTATTTTCCTCCTCAAAAACCTAGGTGCGTCTTATAGGCCGGTGCGTCTTATAGGGCGAAAAATACGGTACATCTTCTTGTATACAGTGATATGGAGTGTGTGGTATAACCTGGGTATATTCTGTATATAATTATATATGTACAGCTGGTATAAGTTATACATCTTCTTGTATATAGGGATATGTAGCATGCTGGTATAACCTGGGCATCTTCTGTATATAATTATATATGTACAGCTGGTATAAGTTATACATCTTCTTGTATATAGTGATATGGAGCATACTGGTATAACCTGGGTATATTCTGTATATAATTATATATGTACAGCTGGTATAAGTCATACATCTTCTTGTATACAGTGATATGGAGCATGCTGGTATAATCTGGGTATATTCTGCATATAATTATATATGTACAGCTGGTATAAGTTATACATCTTCTTGTATATTGACTAGTGATATGGAGCATGCTGGTATAATCTGGGTATATTCTGCATATAATTATATATGTACAGCTGGTATAAGTTATACATCTTCTTGTATACAGTGATATGGAGCGTGCTGGTATAACCTGGGCATCTCCTGTATATAATTATATGTGTACAGCTGGTATAAGTCATACATCTTCTTGTATACAGTGATATGGAGCATGCTGGTATAATCTGGGTATATTCTGCATATAATTATATATGTACAGCTGGTATAAGTTATACATCTTCTTGTATACAGTGATATGGAGCATGCTGGTATAACCTGGGTATATTCTGTATATAATTATATATGTACAGCTGGTATAAGTCATACATCTTCTTGTATACAGTGATATGGAGCATGCTGGTATAATCTGGGTATATTCTGCATATAATTATATATGTACAGCTGGTATAAGTTATACATCTTCTTGTATACAGTGATATGGAGCATGCTGGTACAACCTGGGCATCTTCTGTATATAATTATATATGTATAGCTGGTATAAGTTACACATCTTCTTGTATATAGTGATATGGAGCATACTGGTATAACCTGGGTATATTCTGTATATAATTATATATGTACAGCTGGTATAAGTTATACATCTTCTTGTATACAGTGATATGGAGCATGCTGGTATAATCTGGGTATATTCTGTATATAATTATATACGGTATAAACTCAAGAGATGGAGGGCACTCAGATGGATGGGTATATATAAAGGAGTCAGTTATAGTATATAACCATTATTTATTACATAAATTCACACCATTCAGCAAATCACTAAATAGGACAATCGTACTGCTTAGTCACAATTAGTATGTCCTCCTATAGCTGGAAGAAAATTCAAAACATACACAGAAATTATAAAAATTATAAAAGGAAACCTACTAATGCAGGTGATCAGTCTGCCGAGGAATACGTGCGCACCAACGACACACAGGATCGGAGCGCTCCTAACAAAGACATCCCCTCACAATAGCCTCTTGGAACCCGGCTATACGGGGTAAGACAATTTGATTTCTCCCCCTCTCTTAAGGTGACCGCTCCTTGGGACACAAGCGTACCTACATCAGCAAAAACTTTTAAACTCTTAATCCATTTTAACCACAGTGCACATCTATATAGGACCTACATGCAGACTGATCACCTGCATTAGTAGGTTTCCTTGTATAATTTTTATAATTTCTGTGTATGTTTTGAATTTTCTTCCAGCTATAGGAGGACATACTAATTGTGACTAAGCAGTACGATTGTCCTATTTAGTGATTTGCTGAATGGTGTGAATTTATGTAATAAATAATGGTTATATACTATAACTGACTCCTTTATATATACCCATCCATCTGAGTGCCCTCCATCTCTTGAGTTTATACAGTATATCCAATATTTTTGGCAATTGGTACTGCCATATTGGAGAGAGCACCAATCCGTACTTTGCTGTCAGTAGAGGCTCTGTAACCTGCTTCTATCCTTTGTTTATATAATTATATATGTACAGCTGGTATAAGTTATACATCTTCTTGTATATAGTGATATGGACCATGCTGGTATTACCTGGGGATCCTCTGTATATAATTACATATGTACAGCTGGTATAAGTTATACATCTTCTTGTATATAGTGATATGGACCATGCTGGTATAACCTGGGTATCTTCTGTATATAATTATATATGCACAGCTGGTATAAGTTATACATCTTCTTGTATATAGTGATATGGACCATGCTGGTATAACCTGGGCATCTTCTGTATATAATTATATATGTACAGCTGGTATAAGCCATACATCTTCTTGTATATAGTGATATGAAGCATGCTGGTATAACCTGGGCATCTTCTGTATATAATTTATACATCCTCTTGTATACAGTGATATGGAGCATGCTGGTATAACCTGGGTATATTCTGTATATAATTGTATATGTACAGCTGGTATAAGTTATACATCTTCTTGTATACAGTGATATGGAGCAGGCTGGTATAACATGGGCATCTTCTGTATATAATTATATACAGTACAGACCAAAAGTTTGGACACACCTTCTCATTCAAAGAGTTTTCTTTATATTCATGACTATGAAAATTGTAGATTCACACTGAAGGCATCAAAACTATGAATTAACACATGTGGAATTATATACATAACAAAAAAGTGTGAAACAACTGAAAATATGTCATATTCTAGGTTCTTCAAAGTAGCCACCTTTTGCTTTGATTACTGCTTTGCACACTCTTGGCATTCTCTTGATGAGCTTCAAGATGAGTAGTCACCTGAAATGGTTTTCACTTCACAGGTGTGCCCTGTCAGGTTTAATAAGTGGGATTTCTTGCCTTATAAATGGGGTTGGGACCATCAGTTGCGTTGTGGAGAAGTCAGGTAGATACACAGCTGATGGTCCTACTGAATAGACTGTTAAAATTTGTATTATGGGAAGAGAAAAGCAGCTAAGTAAAGAAAAACGAGTGGCCATCATTACTTTAAGAAATGAAGGTCAGTCAGTCCAAAAAATTGGAAAAACTTTGAAAGTGTCCCCAAGTGCAGTCACAAAAACCATCAAGCGCTACAAAGAAACTGGCTCACATGCGGACCGCCCCAGGAAAGGAAGACCAAGAGTCACCTCTGCTGCGGAGGATAAGTTCATCCGAGTCACCAGCCTCAGAAATCGCAGGTTAACAGCAGCTCAGATTAGAGACCAGGTCAATGCCAACAGAGTTCTAGCAGCAGACACATCTCTAGAACAACTGTTAAGGGCTCTTTCACATCTGCGTTCTTTTCTTCCGGCATAGAGTTCCGTCGTCGGGGCTCTATGCCGGAAGAATACTGATCAGGATTATCCTAATGCATTCTGAATGGACAGTCCGTCCTTCAGGATGCATCAGGATGTCTTCCGTTCCGGAACAGAACGTTTTTTGGCCGCAGCAAATAGCGCAGCATGCTGCGCTTTTTGCTCCGGCCAAAAATCCGGAACACTTGCCGCAAGGCCGGATCCGGAATGAATGCCCATTGAAAGGCATTGATCCGGATCCGGCCTTAAGCTAAACGTCGTTTCGGCGCATTGCCGGATGCGACGTTTAGCTTTTTCTCAATGGTTACCATGGCTGCCGGGACACTAAAGTCCTGGCAGCCATGGTAAAGTGTAGTGGGGAGCGGGGCAGCAGCATACTTACCATCCGTGCGGCTCCCGGGGCGCTCCAGAGTGACGTCAGGGCGCCCCAAGCGCATGGATCACGTGATCGCATGGATCAGATGATCCATGCGCATGGGGCGCTCTGACGTCACTCTGGAGCGCCCCGGGAGCCGCACGGACTGTGAGTATACCGCTCCCCGCTCCTACTATGGCAACCAGGACTTTAATAGCGTCCTGGGTGCCATAGTAACACTGAAAGCATTTTGAAGACGGATCCGTCTTCAAATGCTTTCAGTACACTTGCGTTTTTCCGGATCCGGCGTGTAATTCCGGCAAGTGGAGTACACGCCGGATCCGGACAACGCAAGTGTGAAAGAGGCCTTAGAGGAGACTGTGTGAATCAGGCCTTTGTGGTAGAATATCTGCTAGGAAACCACTGCTAAGGACAGGCAACAAGCAGAAGAGACTTGTTTGGGCTAAAGAACACAAGGCAAATGTACTGATCCCCTAGGGGACAGAGGGGTAAAACTTAGCATTTAATATAGGTAATTCTAAAATAAGTAGACACTAGAGGATGGACCTCTGTAACAAACAACATGAAACAGCCCTAAGGGCCTAGACTGAACATAGACATACAGTATGGTAAAAAGGTATATATATATATATAAACAGGAACGTTCTCACCCAGGTGTGGAGGTAGACCGCGGGTTCTCTCAAACAGTGTTGAAGATAGAGACGGACATTTAATGGTGGATCGTCATACTGGAAGGTACCAAGCGTGTTCGCCCCTGTACGTTATTGGATAACAGGGCAGATTTGCCCTAGAAAACCCCATGTGAGGGACAGGGGCTAGTACGCCGTACCTATCTACACGAGGAACTTGCCCCGCAAGGGACGTCCCCGTCTGGATACCTGACCCTGTAAGGGCGGAATCCCTAATAAACCCTATGTGGGTACTACCACCTTGGCATATAATTGTATATGTAAAGCTGGTATAAGTTGTACATCTTCTTGTATACAGTGATATGGAGCATGCTGGTATAACCTGGGTATATTCTGTATATAATTATATACGTACAGCTGGTATAAGTTATACATCTTCTTGTATACAGTGATATGGAGCATACTGGTATAACCTGGGCATCTTCTGTATATAATTATCCACTTACCGCTACTCTAACGCCGAAAGGCGTCATCTCTGCGGCGCTCCCAGGCTACGCTAACGCCGATTGGCGTCATCTCGCGTGAGCCGAGATTTCCTGTGAACGCGCGCACACAGGAGCGCGCGTTCACAGGAACGCATAGTGCACAAGTTCATCTGCAGCCTGCCGGCCGCGATCATTGGCTGGCAGGCTGTAGATTTTTGAATCGTCCAATGAAATGGTTATGTCAGACGCTATTTTGAAAATAGCGTCTGATATAACTGCTGCCTGGTCCTCTGGTGGTCCCTTTCGCTTGGATCGACCACCAGAGGACACAGGCAGCTCAGTAAGTAGCACCAAACACCACACTACACATTAGATATTACCCTGTCATTTATTAACCCCTTATTTAGCACCTGATCACCCATATTAGACTCCCTGATCACCCTGATCACCCCCTTGTCCACCCCCCTGTCATTGATCACCCCCCCCTGTAAGGGTCCCTCACCCCTGCCAGGTAGTTAGCTACTTGCTAGGTAGTTTAGCGCCCACCGCACCGCACCGCAGTCACCGATTAGTCGCTGATTAGCGTCATCGCTGTCGCTAATCAGCACTAGTACTATATAGTATCTGTAAGTGATCAATACTGATCGCAATCAGATCTATATAAGTACATTAGGGTCACCTTAGGTTCTACAAAAAACGCAGTGTTCGCCCAATCAGGCCTGATCTTGTGCGCACACTTGCGTTCAGTCCGCCCCACCGCAGTGACAGAATTTTTTTTTTCTGATCACTGCAAAAACACCGTAAAATCGCTGCGGCGCTATAAAAGATCACTTTTGAGCTTTTTGGATCTTTATTAGCGATCGCAGCTTTACTTCGCAAGCACTCCCTTTTACTAGGCAGGTTTGCTCTTTTTCCTGGGTAGTCTCAGAGGAATACCCCCTAAATTTAGTGAACCCAAAATGTCAAACAAGGGGTATTCCGCTGAAGAGGCCTACAGGATTCTGGCCGTGATGGATGAAAGCGATGGGGACGCCTCATCCGCTGAATCCAGTGGTTCAGAATATGAACCTGTAGACAGCAGTGGCACTCTAACGGCTAGTGAGGATGACGAGGTAGAGGTCCCTGCTACGGCCAGACGTACCCGATCCCATGTAAGAGTTCTGCCTACCCTGCATGATGATCCTCATTTGCAGCAGAGTGGTGCTAGCGCTGATCATGTTTATGGTGCGGCATACACCAGCAGCGCAGCACAGCCTGGACCTTCTACCAGCACTGCCGTATTCCCTGGTGAAGTGGCGAGCACCAGAAGGGCAGTTCCAGCTGGTACGGTGGCACGTGCAATAACTCCCCCGTCGCAGCCACCGCGTTCACAGGCCCGTAGAACCCTTAGTCTCCCAGAGGTGCTGGCAAATCCTAATTGGCAATCCCCTGATTCCGCCGCACCCGTATTGCCCCCTTTCACCGCCCAGTCTGGAGTTCGCGTGGAGACGGCTCATTTAGGATCGGCCCTTCAGTTTTTTGAGCTGTTCTTCACCGCGGATCTCTATGACCTAGTTGTGGCAGAAACCAACCGCTACGCCACACAGTTTATTACCGCCAATCCGGAAAGCTTCTATGCCCAGCCTTTCCGGTGGAAACCAGTCACTGTTTCCGAGTTTAAATTTTTTTTGGGCCTTCTCCTCAGCATGGGTCTAACTAAAAAAAATGTATTGCGGTCATATTGGTCTAAAGACCCAATACATTTCATGCCCATGTTCTCTGCTGCAATGTCTAGGGCACGTTTTGAGGCCATCATGTGCTTTATGCATTTTACGGACAATAGCACCTGTCATCCAAGAGGCCACCCTGCTTATGACCGGCTCCATAAAATTCGGCCCCTCATAGACCATTTGTCATCCAGATTTGCAGATGCGTATACCCCTAATCAAAACATCTGCATAGACGAGTCCCTAGTACATTTTACCGGGCGCCTTGGCATAAAACAGTACATCCCCAGCAAGCGCGCCCGGTATGGGGTCAAACTGTATAAGCTCTGTGAAAGGGCCACAGGCTATACATATCGTTTTAGGGTCTATGAGGGAAAAGACTCAAAACTGGAGCCGGTCGGATGTCCTGACTACCTGGGGAGCAGTGGCAAGATTGTCTGGGACTTGGTGTCACCCTTACTCCACAAGGGGTACCACTTATACGTGGACAATTTTTACTCAAGCGTGGCCCTCTTTCGGCACTTACATCTAGTCGGAATTCAATGCTGTGGCACCGCGCGACCTAGTCGCCGGGGCTTCCCCCAACGGCTCGTTAGTACCCGACTTGCACGGGGGGAGAGGGCTGCCTTGTGTGACCAAGAACTGCTCGCGGTGAAGTGGAGGGACAAGAGGGACGTTTACCTTCTGTCCACCATTCACGCAGACACGACTGTCCAAATTGAACGGGCAACTGGAGTCATTGTGAAACCCCTCTCTGTCCACGACTATAACCTTCACATGGGAGGGGTGGACTTCAATGACCAGATGTTGGCTCCCTATTTAGTTTCCCGCAGAACCAGACGCTGGTATAAGAAGGTGTCTGTTTATTTGATCCAATTGGCGATGTACAATAGTTTTGTTCTCTACAGTAAGGCTGGGAGAACAGGATCCTTCCTAAAATTCCAGGAAGAGATCATTTCGGAAATCCTGTATCCAGGAGGGTCCGTGCCCCAAGGCCCTGATGTAGTGAGCCGGCTACATGGCAGACATTTCCCGTCTGTCTATCCTGGTACCCCAACTCAACGTTCCACAAGAAAAAGATGTCGTGTCTGTAGCAGGGGTGGAATAAGGCGTGACACCACCTTTTTTTGTCCTGACTGTCCTGACCAGCCTGCCCTATGCATAGGGGAGTGTTTCCGCAAGTTCCACACTCAGGTACACTATTAGCATAGGGATTGCGTACACAGGACAGGCACACAGGGGTCTTAGGGCCCTTTCACACAGAGCTGCCACAAACCTCTCCTTTCACCTGGGACAAAGTGCATAATGTACTTCGCCGCATCTCTGGGCGATTTGCGCTTTGCACATTGTCCCATGGGGAAGGAGAGGTTTGTTCAATAAAGGTAAAAAAAAACAAAACAAAAAAAAAATCACCGGTAAGCAAAAAAGTTATTGTTCTGTTTCAAAAGTTTATAAAAGTTAATGTTAATAAATTTATTGCGTTGCGGCCTGTTTTTTTTTTTTTTTTTTTTTTTTTTTTTTTACCTTCTAGGTGGACCAAGCGATCAAGCAGCTGCAGCACTGATGTGCATTCTGACAGAAGCATTGCGCTGCTGTCAGATTACACAAAAGTCGGTGTATGCGGCGCTGCAAGACGAGATTTCTCCTCTGCAGTAACAGATATGTTTGCCGAGGCATACGAGCTGAGGAGGAGGCGGCGTTCCTATGCTTTGGCAAACACTTTGTATATATAAAAAAAATATAAAAAATCCCGGCAATGATTTATTCATCCACATCGATTGATGTGAATGGAGAAATCGGGTTTGCCAGGGCATACGAGCTAAGTGGGTATGGATGTTGGGCGGAGCTCCTATGTCCTGGCAGACGCCTTTCCCCTCCTTTTTTTTTTGGGCAGAGATTTTTTCATCCACATTGATCGATGCGAATGAAGAAATCTGTGCCGTTCATTTTTTTCTTTCAGCCCAGAGGCTGAACGGGAAAAAAAAATCTCATTACCTGTATGCTCAATATAAGGAGAATAGCAGAAACTCCTAATGCTGGCCATACATGTAATGATTGCGGAGACCCTCAAATGCCAGAGCAGTACAAACACCCCACAACTGACCCCATTTTGGAAAGAAGACACCCCAAGGTATTCCGTGAGGGGCATATTGAGTCCATGAAAGTTTTAAATTTTTGACCCAAGTTAGCGGAAATTGAGACTTTGTGAGAAAAAAATAAAAAAATCAATTTCCGCTAACTTATGCCAAAAATGTTTTTTTCTATGAACTCGCCATGCCCCTCATTGAATACCTTGGGGTGTCTTCTTTCCAAAATGGGGTCACATGTGGGGTATTTATACTGCCCTGGCTTTTTAGGGGCCCTAAAGCGTGAGAAGAAGTCTGGGACCGAAATGTCTAAAAATGCCCTCCTAAAAGGAATTTGGGCACCTTTGCCCACCTTGGCAGCAAAAAAGTGTGACACATCTGGTATCGCCGTACTCAGGAGAAGTTGGGCAATGTGTTTTGGGGTGTCATTTTACATATACCCATGCTGGGTGGGATAAATATCTTGGTCAAATGCCAACTTTGTATAAAAAAAATTGGAAATGTTGTCTTTTGCCAAGATATTTCTCTCACCCAGCATGGGTATATGTAAAATGACACCCCAAAACACATTCCCCAACTTCTCCTGAGTACGGCGATACCAGATGTGTCACACTTTTTTGCTGCCAAGGTGGGCAAAGGGGCACATATTCCAAAGTGCACCTTTAGGATTTCACCAGCCATTTTTTACACATTTTGATTGCAAGGTACTTCTCACGCATATGGTCCCCTAAATTGCCAGGGCAGTATAACTACCCCACAAGTGACCCCATTTTGGAAAGAAGACACCCCAAGGTATTCCGTGAGGGGCATGGCGAGTTCCTAGAATTTTTTATTTTTTGTCACAAGTTAGCAGAAAATGATGATTTTTTTATTTTTATTTTTTTCCTTACAAAGTCTCATATTCCACTAACTTGCGACAAAAAATAAAAAATTCTAGGAACTCGCCGTGCCCCTCACAGAATACCTTGGGGTGTCTTCTTTCCAAAATGGGGTCACTTGTGGGGTAGTTATACTGCCCTGGCAATTTAGGGGCCCAAATGTGTGAGAAGTAGTTTGCAATCAAAATCTGTAAAAAATGGCTGGTGAAATCCTAAAGGTGCTCTTTGGAATGTGTGCCCCTTTGCCCACCTAGGCTGCCAAAAAGTGTGACACATCTGGTATCGCCGTACTCAGGAGAAGTTGGGGAATGTGTTTTGGGGTGTCATTTTACATATACCCATGCTGGGTGAGAAAATATCTTGGCAAAAGACAACATTTCCCATTTTTTTATACAAAGTTGGCATTTGACCAAGATATTTATCTCACCCAGCATGGGTATATGTAAAATTACACCCCAAAACACATTCCCCAACTTCTCCCGAGTACGGCGATACCAGATGTGTGACACTTTTTTGCAGCCTAGGTGGGCAAAGGGGCACATATTCCAAAGTGCACCTTTCGGATTTCGCAGGCCATTTTTTACAGATTTTGATTTCACACTACTTCTCACGCATTTGGGTCCCTAAATTGCCAGGGCAGTATAACTACGCCACAAGTGACCCCATTTTGGAAAGAAGACATCCCAAGGTATTCCGTGAGGGGCACTGCGAGTTCCTAGAATTTTTTATTTTTTGTCACAAGTTAGCGGAAAATGATGATTTTTTTTATTTTTATTTTTTTCCTTACAAAGTCTCATATTCCACTAACTTGCGACAAAAAATAAAAAATTCTAGGAACTCGCCATGCCCCTCATGGAATACCTTGGGGTGTCTTCTTTCCAAAATGGGGTCACTTGTGGCGTAGTTATACTGCCCTGGCAATTTAGGGGCCCAAATGTGTGAGAAGTAGTTTGAAATCAAAATCTGTAAAAAATGGCTGGTGAAATCCGAAAGGTGCACTTTGGAATGTGTGCCCCTTTGCCCACCTTGGCAGCAAAAAAGTGTCACACATGTGGTATCGCCGTACTCAGGAGAAGTTGGGGAATGTGTTTTGGGGTGTCATTTTACATATACCCATGCTGGGTGAGAGAAATATCTTGGCAAAAGACAACATTTCCCATTTTTTTATACAAAGTTGGCATTTGACCAAGATATTTTTCTCACCCAGCATGGGTATATGTAAAATGACACCCCAAAACACATTCCCCAACTTCTCCTGAGTACGGCGATACCAGATGTGTGACACTTTTTTGCAGCCAAGGTGGGCAAAAGGGCACATATTCCAAAGTGCACCTTTCGGATTTCGCAGGCCATTTTTTACAGATTTTGATTTCACACTACTTCTCACGCATTTGGGCCCCTAAATTGCCAGGGCAGTATAACTACCCCACAAGTGACCCCATTTTGGAAAGAAGACACCCCAAGGTATTCCGTGAGGGGCATGGCGAGTTCCTAGAATTTTTTATTTTTTGTCGCAAGTTAGTGGAATATGAGACTTTGTAAGAAAAAAATAAAATAAAAAATAAATCATCATTTTCCGCTAACTTGTGACAAAAAATAAAAACTTCTATGAGCTCACTATGCCCATCAGCGAATACCTTAGGGTGTCTACTTTCCGAAATGGGGTCATTTGTGGGGTTTTTCTACTGTTTGGGCATTGTAGAACCTCAGGAAACATGACAGGTGCTCAGAAAATCAGAGCTGTTTCAAAAAGCGGAAATTCACATTTTTGTACCATAGTTTGTAAACGCTATAACTTTTACCCAAACCATATTTTTTTTACCCAAACATTTTTTTTTTATCAAAGACATGTAGAACAATAAATTTAGCGAAAAATTTATATATGGATATGGGTTTTTTTGCAAAATTTTACAACTGAAAATGAAAAATGTCATTTTTTTGCAAAAAAATCGTTAAATTTCAATTAATAACAAAAAAAGTAAAAATGTCAGCAGCAATGAAATACCACCAAATGAAAGCTCTATTAGTGAGAAGAAAAGGAGGTAAAATTCATTTGGGTGGTAAGTTGCATGACCGAGCGATAAACTGCTAAAGTTGTGGAGTGCCGATTTGTAAAAAAGGGCCTGGTCACTAGGGGGGTATAAACCTGTGGTCCTTAAGTGGTTATATACGTACAGCTGGTATAAGTCATACATCTTCTTGTATATAGTGATATGGAGCATGCTGGCATAACCTGGGCATCTTCTGTATATAATTATATATGTACAGCTGGTATAAGTCATACATCTTCTTGTATATAGTGATATGGAGCATGCTGGCATAACCTGGGCATCTTCTGTGTATAATTATATATGTACAGCTGGTATAAGTCATACATCTTCTTGTATATAGTGATATGGGCCATGCTGGCATAACCTGGGCATCTTCTGTATATAATTATATATGTACAGCTGGTATAAGTCATACATCTTCTTGTATACAGTGATATGTATATAATTATATATGTACAGCTGGTATAAGTTATACATCTTCTTATATATATATAGTGATATGAAGCATGCTGGTATAACCTGGGGATCCTCTGTATATAATTATATACGTACAGCTGGTATTAGTTATACATCTTCTTGTATATAGTGTTATGAAGCATGCTGGTATAACCTGGGTATATTCTGTATATAATTATATATGTACAGCTGGTATAAGTTATACATCTTCTTGTATATAGTGATATGAAGCATGCTGGTATAACATGGGCACCTTCTGTATATAATTATATATGTACAGCTGGTATAAGTTATACATATTCTTGTATATAGTGATATGGACCATGCTGGTATAACCTGGGTATCTACTGTATATAATTATATATGTACAGCTGGTATAAGTCATACATCTTCTTGTATATAGTGATATGGAGCATGCTGGTATAACCTGGGCATCTTCTGTATATAATTATATATGTACAGCTGGTATAAGTTATACATCTTCTTGTATATAGTGATATGAAGCATGCTGGTATAACATGGGCACCTTCTGTATATAATTCTATATGTACAGCTGGTATAAGTTATACATATTCTTGTATATAGTGATATGGAGCATGCTGGTATAACCTGGGTATCTACTGTATATAATTATATATGTACAGCTGGTATAAGTTATACATCTTCTTGTATATAGTGATATGGAGCATGCTGGTATAACCTGGGCATCTTCTGTATGTAAGTTATACAGAGGTCGCACAATTTTTTTTTCCAGAAGAGTAAAAATACTCCTCTTACCATTTTTGAGGAATATTTTTAGCCGAGGAGGAGTACAAAATTTGCAGTAATTCAAATACATAATACATAAGGACCTCCATCTGCGTTGGAGGCTATGTTCCGGACCTCTGTTGCAGATTCTGTCAAAAAGACCAGACAGAAAAGCCTTGTATGTAGGACTTTGTTAAAAAGACAAATTGCTGAACAGAAACTGAAGGCCTCCATCATAGTCAGTGGAGTCTGTTCAGCTCCGTTTCTGTCAGTTATGTGCCCGGCACTTTTGCTATTTTCGTTGTTCTGTTCATCTAACAGAGTACAATAACAGAAATAAATAATGGCAGTGTGAACGTGTCCTCCCGTCAGCTTCTCCAACATACAGTGCCTCCGTTCCGCAACAGACCTTCCGGATTGCGGACCCATTCCAGTAATGCGCATCTGTAATGTGGGGTGCACATGGCCGCTGCCCATATATTGCAGACCTGACAGGCAACGGCCACCCAGGGGCTGGTATTATTGGTGTTCTTAAGTTTTGGCATTGTACCCATCTTTGTTTTCGGTTAACATGTAGGGTGTATCTAGATGTCTAGGGATAGGTTAGAGGAAGGAGGGCACCCACTACTGGGGTGTTACTTCGGGCGTAGGGGTATTTTATGGTTATTGATGAAGGGAGGTTTTGCTTATCGGAAATGAGAGATTTATATCTATCTCCGTATTCTGTCCCTTCTATTCTATTCCTAGACTGTTGCCCTTGTTTCCTAAATAACCCGATTACTTTGTGTATTATTACACCTCTTCCAATCCTTCATACACCCCAGGTGTAACATGCAACCCTCGCAGATACTTATATATATAAATAGTTTACTGATAACATAGAGATGACAAAGCAATGGACATTATACATAAAGATACAGAAAACACAATACATAGAGGACACCACCACACACAGCCACCTCTGTTCCTGCCCACCCTGGATGCTAAGCAAGTGTGGCTAATAATGTGTATGTATATACAGTATATCCAGAGTCCTCCAATGTACCCTGGATCTACACTTCTAACCAACTCACATCCAGTACTTGACCATTAGTACATGTACAAATAGTGACTCATGCATAAACAGCATATATAATCTACTGGTAATACAATTGCAGACTACAAATATTTATATGCTCACATATGAATTCTACTGGGATATTCTACTTATATACATACTAGGGGTGGGCGATATGGCCTAAAATCTATATTGCGATATAATTTTAAGCATGTGCGATATATATCGCTATATATTGTTTTCTATATTTGGGGGGATCAACTTTTTTTTTTTTACTTTTTAGTTAATAACTATTAGCCCCCTTAAGGGCTAGAACCCTTGTCATATTCACCCTAATAGATCTCTATTAGGGTGAATAGGACTTTACACTCTCCCTGCTGCCCTGTGCTTTGTGTACGCAACAGCAGGGAGCTGACCATGGCAGCCAGCCTCTCATGTGCCCCCCAGCCTCTCATGTGCCCCCTAGCCCCTGATCAGCCCCCCAGCCTCTGATCCGCCCTCCAGCCTCTGATGTGCCCCACAGTCTCTGATCAGCCCCCCAGTCTCTCATGTGCCCCCCAGCCTCTGATCCGCCCTCCAGCCTCTGATGTGCCCCACAGTCTCTGATCAGCCCCCCAGTCTCTCATGTGCCCCCCAGCCTCTGATCCGCCCTCCAGCCTCTGATGTGCCCCACAGTCTCTGATCAGCCCTCCAGCCTCTCATGTGCCCCCCAGCCTCTGATCAGCCCCCCAGCCTCTCATGTGCCCCCCAGCCTCTCCCTCTTATCAGTCCCCTCTGGTAACTCAACCCCCCCTCCCCCAGTATTAATCATTGGTGGCAGTGGCCACAGGGTCCCCTCCCCATCATTGGTGGCAGTGGGCAGTGCACCCCCCCAGTATTGATCATTGGTGGCAGGGGCCCCCCCCCCCCCCCCACATCATTGGTGGCAGCAGCAGTTCCGATCGGAGTCCCAGCAGTGTAATGCTGGGGCTCCGATCAGTTACCATGACAGCCATGAGTCACACTACTGAAGTCCTGGCTGCCATGATATGTCAGTGAGCAGCATTATACTTACGTGCGCCGTGGCCGCCGGGCGCTCCTTCTCATAGGTCTGTGCGGCGCATTGCTAATGCTATAGGCATTAGCAATGCACCGCACAGACAGAAGAATGAGCGCCTGGCAGACACGGCGCACGTGATTATAATGCTGCTCACTGACATATCATGGCAGCCAGGACTTCAGTACCGTGACTCCTGGCTGCCATGGTAACCGATCGGAGCCCCAGCATTACACTGCTGGGACTCCGATCGGAACTGCCGCTCCGTGGTCATATTGCGGCCCGGCGATATAGGCGATATGCACAAAATCCATATCGTGGTACAAATTTATATCGCATATCGCCTATACCGCCCACTTTGTCACCACCCAAATATCTGTTGGCCAAGAGAATGTTGTCCAACTGCTTTTACAATGTGCTCTTCCTGCCTTTGATTTGCTAACAAGGGACTCAATGACCATATGGCTACTGGCCATACTGATATCACTGAATGAGTGAATACCAATGGACATCAATATACACTATATCCAATTATTAGGCATATTTGTGTGGTAATCAGGCTGAGGTTCTGGCTGAGAGCCATATTTTCCTGTAACATATCCCCCTGTTGTCGGTATACCAAAACACTATGTTGGAAGCCTGGTCTATGTGTGGGAGTGTTTACAATGAGGAATTAAACATGATAAAAAGTAACAAACACAATACATTATAAGATCATTTATGTTGCATTTTTGGCCAATCTGTTGATTCATCTTTTTGTGCATGGATGGTTCTGATGTCCATCTGGGATTTCACAAGGAGGGGATCATTTGGTACCTTCATAATGGGTCTTGACAGATGTCTGGTCACCTTCTTGGATCAAGGGCATTCATTGTCTCTCTGGGCATTTCTCCACCTGCAATCATATTAAAGCACAACAGTCTGCTCCTCAGGGGAGCACACCTCAACACTGCAGTTCTGAAAATCCATCAGGAGATATCATGGCATCTCCCTGTTGACAGTATCTGTAGATAACACTTGGCACTTTTAGTAGATACATTACAAACCGAGGCTATATATCACAACCCAGTGGGAGTTCCCACTTGCAACGGCTGCGCCCAAGTTCCTTGTCCGACTGGACAGTCACAATTTATACAAAGCGCCACGGCAGATCACTGTGGGGTCAACCCACTCCCTTGCAGAATCCCCAATAGGGAGAGCTATGCCCCACAACCTATTGGCTGTGCCGTGGACTTTGTGGGCTAGCACCCAAATTACACGCTATGCCTCCATGGTAGTTAGTTACTACTGTTAATGGGACCAGTCAGTTTTGGCCCGACTAAACGCCTACTTATAAGTGCCAGTGACAGACAGGGAGATAGACTGCCATTTCTCTATACCACTTAGGGACCTAATTTAGAAGCTGACAGTACAGGGTTCACCCTGGAGAGATTCAATTACATGCCCTTATGATGATACTCTGAGCCAAGTTTAAGGAGAAACAGACCTTGGCACCGAAAAATTTGCCTACGGATATAGGCGAGGGCTGCCTCACACAACCAGAATTTGTCTGTTTTATTAAGGTACCTGCCCAACATGAAAGGCAAAATCTTTCCACTCCCAGAATGAACTGTCCCATTGTACAAGAAGTTATAAAAGGTTTCGCAACAATCATTTATGAACCAACAGTATTGCCAATTGCCAAAATCCATTGTCTACTCATGCTTGAGGGACAATGTCACCTCTTGTGAGCTGTATGGCCTTACCCCCTGAGGCTCACACCTCTGGATACTGCAGTGATCTCAGGCAATAGCCTCTATAATAAAGAGGGTCACAAATTCCTAACAGCTCCCCCAACAGATACTGTACCTGTGTGTAGAGATTAAAGACAAGTATAACCATATAACATTTACATTACACGACCGAGGACAAAGAAACAAAAGGTTCTGCAACAGTAAACCTAATCCCTTCCCCTGTGTTGGTGACCATGTCCCCATGCACTGGGGGCTATTATAGGTTTACATTGATTGCAGACTCTGGACAGTATATGGGGTACCCCCGAGTTACATATTATGGCCAGATCTTTAGGGATCCCCACCACAAATCTATTATAACAGATTCCCAGTAGGGATATCTGTTGTAGTGGTGTCTTTTTGCAGCCCGGTTTCATGTGTAGCCTATTGGCTCACAAATGGAACAGGTCTTTGTCCTTGCAATTGTATGTGTGGTAGAAAGCCGGCACGCCTAAGGCTGCTTTCACACTAGCGTTCGGGTGTCCGCTCGTGAGCTCCGTTTGAAGGGGCTCACGAGCGGACCCGAACGCAGCCGTCCAGCCCTGATGCAGTCTGAATGGAGCGGATCCGCTCAGACTGCATCAGTCTGGCGGCGTTCAGCCTCCGCTCCGCTCGCCTCCGCACGGACAGGCGGACAGCTGAACGCTGCTTGCAGCGTTCGGGTGTCCGCCTGGCCGTGCGGAGGCGTGCGGATCCGTCCAGACTTACAATGTAAGTCAATGGGGACGGATCCGTTTGAAGAGGTCACAATATGGCTCAATCTTCAAGCGGATCCGTCCCCCATTGACTTTACATTGAAAGTCTGGACGGATCCGTCCGAGGCTATTTTCACACTTAGCTTTTTTTTGCCATTTTAATGCAGACGGATCCGTTCTGAACGGAGCCTCCGTCTGCATTAATATGATCGGATCCGTTCAGAGCGGATCCGATCGAACGCTAGTGTGAAAGTAGCCTAGAAAGTAGTGTGGTTTTTAGTATTACATAGATTAAAAATGTATGTTTTAATTGTGCTCTTTCAGTGATACCGGTATAATTCTATATGTGCAGCTAGTATAGGTTATATCTCATCCTCTGTGTCAGCTATATAGTGATTGTTTGCTGGCTGGTATAACCTGGGCATCTGTGGGGTATGCCATAATAATCTGTTTTCACTTATGTCCTGTCTCTCCTTTCTCCTCAGATGTAACCTGCCTCCTCTGACCAGCGACTATAGCCTTGATGTGGGAACAAAGACACAGCTTGTAACTGTGAACCCATCTATCATAGATACAAGGTAGAGGCTGTCACTTCTTGTCACCCCTCCCCCACAGTGCAAGGATGGATGTCAGTGACTGTAGCCCCGGATCATCAATTGGTGGTTTCCTCTTCTCTGTGGAGTAGTAATTCAGTGACATTCCTAGTCAGAGAAGGGTCAGAGGGGAATGGGATGTCTAAGTTGTCCGCATCCTCTGGAAGTCTCTTTAGTCACCAGAGCACAGGAAGTGTCTGTTTCAGAAGGAATGGAGAGGTTTCTCTTTAGTCGTCAGTACTGGGTAGAGCTGGAATGGAGTAGTAAGAGGTAGGAAGGATGGAACTTTTCTGGGGTCAGGAAATGGTCACAGAAGGAGATGGAAACTGGAGAGGTGGAAGCCTGAAATCTCAGGGGATAATGCCATTGTCCATGTGTTGGCAAGGCATAAAGGATTTGACCTCCAACATTGGACATCAAGTGCATAAAGCTCAATAATGACACAAAGAGCCACCACTGTGTGTCTTCTGACGGCACCCCTACTGTATGTCTTCTGCCTGCACCCCTACTGTATGTCTTCTGCCTGCACCCCTACTGTATGTCTTCTGCCGGCACCCCTACTGTATGTCTTCTGCCTGCACCCCTACTGTATGTCTTCTGTCGGCACCCCTACTGTATGTCTTCTGATGGCACCCCTACTGTATGTCTTCTGCCGGCACCCCTGCTGTATGTCTTCTGCCTGCACCCCTACTGTATGTCTTCTGACGGCACCCCTACTGTATGTCTTCTGCCTGCACCCCTACTGTATGTCTTCTGACGGCACCCCTACTGTATGTCTTCTGCCTGCACCCCTACTGTCCATCTTCTGCCTGCACCCCTACTGTCCATCTTCTGCCTGCACCCCTACTGTCCATCATCAGTCTGCACCCCTTCTCTACATCTTTAGTCAGGTACAGTATTGTACAGCTTCTGCCTCCACTCCTACTGACCACCATCATTCTGCACCCCTAATGTATGTCTTTAGTCTGCACTGTACATCCTCTACCTGCACCCCTACTTTAGTTATTCTGTCTGCACCCCACTGTATGTCTTCTGTCCTCACCCCCACTGTAGCATTGGAGCATAATAATTGGTGAATCAGTGGGTTGTTATAAAGTATATATCGGCCTCCACTATCTATTCAGGCTGAGCTCTGCAGCCTCCGCTATTTGTTGATCTTGAACTCTGCAGCCTCCGCTATCTGTTCATCTTGAGCTCTGCAGCCTCCGCTATCTGTTCATCTTGAGCTCTGCAACCTACATTATCTGTTCATGCTGAACTCTGCAGCCTCCGCTATCTGTTCATCTTGAGCTCTGCAGCCTCCGCTATCTGTTTATCTTCAGCTCTACAACCTACATTATCTGTTCATGCTGAACTCTGCAGCCTCTGCTATCTGTCCATCTTCAGCTCTGCAGCCACTGCAATATGTTAATTTTCAGCCCTGCGGCCTTCGCTATCTGTTATTCATCTTGAGCTCTGCAGCCTCCGCTATCTGTTCATTCTGAACTCTGCAGCCTCTGCTATCTGTTCATTCTGAACTCTGCAGCCTCTGCTATCTGTTCATTCTGAACTCTGCAGCCTCCGCTATCTGTTCATTCTGAACTCTGCAGCCTCCGCTATCTGTTCATGCTGAACTCTGCAGCCTCCGCTATCTGTTCATCTTGAGCTCTGCAGCCTCCGCTATCTGTTCATCTTGAGCTCTACAACCTACATTATCTGTTCATGCTGAACTCTGCAGCCTCCGCTATCTGTTCATCTTGAGCTCTACAACCTACATTATCTGTCCATCTTCAGCTCTGCAGCCTCTGCAATATGTTCCTTTTCAAACCTGCGGCCTCCGCTATCTGTTATTCATTATGAGCTCTGCAGGCTCCGCTATCTGTTCATTCTGAACTCTGCAGCCTCCGCTATCTGTTCATCTTGAGCTCTGCAGCCTCCGCTATCTGTTCATCTTGAGCTCTGCAGCCTCCGCTCTTTGTTCATCTTGAGCTCTGCAACCTACATTATCTGTTCATGCTGAACTCTGCAGCCTCCGCTATCTGTTCATCTTCAGCCCTGCAGCCTCTGCTATCTGTTCATCTTCAGCTCTACAACCTACATTATCTGTTCATGCTGAACTCTGCAGCCTCCGCTATCTGTCCATCTTGAGCTCTGCAGCCTCCACTATCTGTTCATGCTGAGCTCTGCAGCCTCCGCTATCTGTTCATCTTGAGCTCTGCAGCCTCTACTTTCTGTTCATCTTGAGCTCTGCAACCTCCACTTTCTGTTCATCTTGAGCTCTGCATCCTCCACTTTTTGTTCATCTTGAGCTCTGCAGTCTCCCCTATCTGTTCATTTTGAACTCTGCAGCCTCGGCTATCTGTTCATCTTGAGCTCTGCAGCCTCCGCTATCTGTTCATCTTCAGCTCTGCAGCCTCCGCTATCTGTTCATCTTCAGCTCTGCAACCTACATTATCTGTTCATGCTGAACTCTGCAGCCTCCACTATCTGTTCATGCTGAGCTCTGCAGCCTCTGCTATCTGTTCATCTTGAGCTCTGCAGCCTCCACTATCTGTTCATTCTGAGCTCTGCAGCCTCTGTTATCTGTTCATCTTGAGCTCTGCAGCCTCCACTATCTGTTCATGCTGAGCTCTGCAGCCTCTGCTATCTGTTCATCTTGAGCTCTGCAGCCTCCACTATCTGTTCATTCTGAGCTCTGCAGCCTCTGTTATCTGTTCATCTTGAGCTCTGCAGCCTCCACTATCTGTTCATGCTGAGCTGTACAGCCTCATTATCTGTTCATTTTCAGCTCTACAGCCTCCATTATCTGTTCATCTTGAGCACTCCAGCCTCCACTATATGTTCATCTTCAGCTCTACAGCCTCCACTATCTGTTCATACTGGACTCTGCAGCCTCCACTATCTGCTCATCTTGAGGTATGTGGCCTCCACTATCTGTTCATCCTGAAGTCTGAGGCGTCCATTGTTTGTGTAGGAGAGCAAGGACTGGTACATTAAACTCTCATGAGACAATGAGACCTTCAGGGAGAGTTACTTAGCTTTCTGTACACGTTGCTGTCTATCACAATGATGAGCTGAGAGCAGGAAGGTGACATGAGATACAGGGTGCAAGGTTTCGGGGTGATCTTGTCGCAGAGGTCCCGGGGTCATTGTGCTGTTTGCTTTTATCTGTGCTAAGAGACTCACAGAGATAAAGGATTCAGATAAAGGTTTCTGTAGTGAAGAGAAAGGATAGAAAAGGTCCACACAGACGTGTAGATTATCATACAGGTTCCAGGAGGGGGCTCTCTTACAGTTATACGTCCTAATAGAACACAAGAATGATATTGACTTCTGCCCTGTACACAATATAGGAGATCTAGCATCTGATCATTGAGACCTCCACTGATCAAGAGAATGAAGTGCCCCTTTCCCTGAATGAATGGAGCAGGTCATGCATGCATGCTGCCATTCCTTTTTTTCTCTATGGGTCTGCCGGAGATAGCAAAGTACAGTGTCGCCATCCTATTGATTTGGGAGAATGGCACCCTCAATCTCGTAATCAATTCAGATCAGGAGAACTCTATTTTTTATGCCCTTGTATGTCACATCTTTTGGAACACATGAGTTGAGAGAGGACAGTTGCATCATCTCTGATCTCTTTCCATCTTTCCTCCAGGTTCCAGAACTTGCTGTGGTCACGGAAATCTTTTGTGGAGAGTCTAAAGGTCTACAAGTCAAGCTACGTGTACATGCCAGCATTCTCCATGCGCCACGGTACAGAGCCCTCCCTGAGAGTCTACTACACCCTGACTGACTTCAGCGCCAATCAAACTGTACTGTTCGCCAACCCTAACTTCTTACGGAACGTCGGCAAATTCTGGAAGAGCAAGGGCGTCCACTCCAAACGCCTATCCACCGGCCTCTTCATGGTCAGTGCCGCCTTGAGCATATGTGAAGAGGTCACGGTCTATGGTTTCTGGCCTTTCCAAATAGACCTGAAGTGGAATCCTATCAGGCACCATTACTATGACGATGTCCCGCCACGCAGTGGCTTCCACTCCATGCCCGAGGAGTTCCTGCAGCTTTGGTTACTTCACAAATCAGGAATCTTGAGGATGCAACTGGGACAATGTAACTCTGAAGAACCTCAATGAAAGTGACTATGAGATGATTGTGGAGCAAGACTTGGGGACTCCTGGATATGTCCCATATGATAGTCCGCACTGAATGCAACAACTAGTGCCAAATCCCCATTTTCCCAAGCTTGTACAGAACTCCATGGGAAGGATTTGATTTTCTAATGATTTTTTTTGGGCTGCTGATTAGATTGTTTTAGAAATGAATGTAGAGGTTTTTTTTTTTTTATGTGAAGATACGACCGTCCGACACCAGCTTTTTTATTTCCTGTACAGAAACCAGAGACTTGCAATGATTTGTAATGCCTTAACAGGGCGTCAAACCAAACCAGCTGATCATTTTTAGGCCTTTTGCATAACCAGGAACAAGGACGAAAGAGTGATTGAGTGTAAGAGCGAGTGCCGCGCTGCATGATGCCGTCGGTGCTGTAGTTATTCTTCTTGTTCAGTGTCGGTTTTGTGCTTGCGGTCTTGTCAGGATCGGGCACTGCACGTCTGCATCCGCCTTCTCAGCATGTATGTTCTATGTATGTGGCAGTTGTGAATGGGAATAACATGTGAAGAATTTCAGGGATTTATTAAGCTGCACATAGATTGCTTCCTCTGCGTGCGGCCTATTAAATCTGCTCGGATGCTGTGAGGGGCAAATGTGCATTGCTAATGCGATTATTTTGTATGTTCCCTGTAGCACACAGCGTCTGACAGGTTTTGCTACATTTGTCTCTTTAAATGCACTGATACATTCTAACAATTTCTTCGCAGTAGACTTGACTTCCTAAGGTTCGCTTCATATTGGCGGTATTTTATTGAACAGAATCGCAGACGCTGAGACATGGTCTTTTGGCACTAATGAGGACAGATTGCCATCAGTTCTGCCAGTCTGCAGCACAAATACAGCTG
This sequence comes from Bufo gargarizans, assembly GCF_014858855.1. NCBI lineage: Eukaryota > Metazoa > Chordata > Amphibia > Anura > Bufonidae > Bufo > Bufo gargarizans. Next base: position 512,879,241 of record NC_058081.1, on the reverse strand, counting down.
GAGCGTGAAGCGGCCTGGCAAGGGGTCACCTATCAGGTTCATATTCCTCCAGATGCAGGTGAAGCATATGCAGTAGGTCTTGATTACTGCACGAGATTTGTGTTATGCGCAGCATGACAATATATTCCGGCACTCTTCTTACCAGACGTAACTGTAGAAACTTGCGTCCATTCTGCAATAATCACAGAAATCTTCAGCTGGATTTAGGTGTAATCAGGTGCTATGGCATTGTGAATATTAAAATGTAAATTCATTGTCAACCCGGAAATGTATTACCAGTGATTGATTAAAAAAAAAAGAAACCTCTTTGGCACCGTCGTATTTTAAACCAAACCAACGCTTCCACGGGTGCAGCATCGTTACTGTTCATAGTTACAGGATCTTATTTATATTCCCTGTGTCCTCCCACAGTTCCCCGCGCTGCCTTATGAATGAGGGACCTATAGTTCTGCTCAACTCGAGCCTGCTGATTCATGACCTAGAATACCAGTGAGAAGGTAACTGTATATTGCATGCAAAGTTTTATTTCACTACAGGCCTGTGGAAAGCTGGGTGACTGTAATAATAATGGTTGTCACTCATGGGAGAGTTAGATAAACCCGAAATAATATTATAAGACCTTACTGAAGAGAATGACACAGATTTTATTTTTTGCACTGTGTACATACATTCCTTATCCTGAGTTATATCATGTATTATACTCCAGAGCTGCACTCACTATCCTGCTGGTGGAGTCACTGTGTACATACATTACTTATCCTGTACTGATCCTGAGTTACATCCTGTATTATACTCCAGAGCTGTACTCACTATTCTGCTGGTGGAGTCACTGTGTACATACATTACATTACTTATCCTGTACTGATCCTGAGTTACATCCTGTATTATACTCCAGAGCTGCACTCACTATTCTGCTGGTGGAGTCACTGTGTACATACATTACTTATCCTGTACTGATCCTGAGTTACATCCTGTATTATACTCCAGAGCTGTACTCACTATTCTGCTGGTGGAGTCACTGTGTACATACATTACATTACTTATCCTGTACTGATCCTGAGTTACATCCTGTATTATACTCCAGAGCTGCACTCACTATTCTGCTGGTGGAGTCACTGTGTACATACATTACTTATCCGGTACTGATCCTGAGTTAAATCCTGTATTATATTCCAGAGCTGCACTCACAATTCTGCTGGTGGTGTCACTGTGTACATACATACATTACTTATCCTGTACTGATCCTGAGTTACATCCTGTATTATACTCCAGAGCTGCACTCACTATTCTGCTGGTGGAGTCACTGTGTACATACATTACTTATCCTGTACTGATCCTAAGTTACATCCTGTATTATATTCCAGAGCTGCACTCACAATTCTGCTGCATGGGGGTCACTGTATACATACATTACTTATCCTGTACTGATCCTGAGTTACATCCGTTGTTATACTCCAGAGCTGTAGTCACTATTCTGCTGGAAGAGTCACTGTGTACATGCATTACTGATCCTGTACTGATCCTAAATTACATTCTGTATTATACTCCAGAGCTGTACTCACTATTCTGCTGGTGGAGTCACTGTGTACATACATTACATTACTTATCCAGTACAGTTGTACTGATCCTGAGTTATAGCCTGTATTATTGCCAGCAGAATCTTATTGGTATAAAAAAGAAAAGAAAAAAAACATGCAAACATTTACTGGCAAAATAAAAAATAACAGGAAAACAAAAATCTTAATCCTGAAGGCCTAAAATAACAAATAGTATTTGCCTGCACATATAGGATGGGCCCTCAGAATCAATTCTACTGGTGGACCTTAGGACTGTTGTTACATCATTGGTCAGTCCATGATGGTGGTCAGTACCGGTAAGTGCTGGACAAGCAACATAGCCGCTTAATCGACTGAAGCTGCGACTCAGAACATCTCAATGAAAAGAGGAATCTTGGCCAGCCTCCAGTGGTGCCTGGCACATAATATTTGTCCATTGAGACACTGAGGGAGGAAGAGAGGATTGTCTTTTACCCTTCAGGAACTCACTGAAATCTGAGATACGCTAAATTCTGCTCCAGTCAGGAACTTACTGTCTTACGTTGTCTTTGGCTGAAGAGTGAGGAGGAGGGGCAGGACCAGACCTCAGACTGTATGTACGGGCTGTAGATTCCTTCATTCTGACAAGAATAATACCGGATTATTCGGGAGTCTGGATTACCGGACACTCTACAAGCTCTGCGCAAAGGTTACACACTGGATGGGAGAATATTAGTTGCTCCCAGGTGGGAGCAGAGGAGGAAAGTATTTAGACATTTCTTACATTATGCTGTCCATTATAGATCATTTCAAAAGGGTTGTCCGGCCTAGTAGCTCACAACTCTTGGTCCTGATGTGCCCTCAATGTTGCTCTGTTTCTGTCTGCTTCTGGTCCCCCAGAAAGTGGCTGCGGCCAATCACACGCCTCAGCGGTCACATCTGCTTGTGATTGGCTGCAGCAGTGATGAGACCAAGCCACTTCATTGTCCTGTGGGGGCCGGAAGCAGTCGAGAAGGTGTGGCCCATATGAGTGGCTTGTTCCTAGGCTGGCTAACCCTTTAAACAGTTGTCACCTGTTTTCCTAGAAACACAGTCATATGTTTGCATTATGAATGCTGTATCATTACATAATGCAGCATGTTTGCTTTTCAGGAGTCTTGGAAAGCTGAGTGACAAGCAGTATGGCCACCTATGCGGATCCTACAAAGGTCACCCAGCTTCTGAGTCTTAGAGGCTTGCAATAGTTGGGAAGGTATAACGTTGTTACAAAAATGCGGAATGGCAGTGGATCACAGGAATGCTCTGCTCATCTTGGTCATTGTGGAGCCGAGCTTCCCCTTTAAATCTGTGAATTCATTATAAACCACTCAATTTTAGAAACTAGTTCAGCAGCCGCCACAGGACCCTCAGGGAAATGATGTTGGCTGTAGGTGAACCACGAAGACTCTTACTTACGCCAAACGGACGGATATCTCCAACAACCCATTACACGGCCGGCAGGGAATATCAGTGATATCACAGGTGTAATCATCTGCAGAATACATTGCTATGTATCGGTCAGGAGCTAGAAGGGCCGGAGCAATGTTCTGCTGCTTTTTCATGTGCCCTTTGTTATATTAAGTTGTAATGTTTTGCAGGTATCTAGAGCAGTCAGTCAGTGGCCTACTAATCTACAGAATATATCACTATGTATCTGTCAGAAGGTTGAGCGAGCAGAGTAATGTTCTGCAGATCTCTAGAGATGTCAGTGGTGTAATCATCTGCAGAATATACCACTGCAGATTATCTGTCGGCAGGTATAGGGAGCAGAGTACAGTTCTGCAGATCTCTAGAGAGGTGTAATAATCTGCACAATATTTCACTATATAAAGCATAGATCCAGCGACCTCCACAGTGTAAGTACAAGGGATCGCTATTGCAATAGTGCACAGTATATACAGTGGATATAAAAAGTCTACACACCCCTGTTAAAAGATAGGGTTTCTGTGATGTAAAAAAAAAAAAGAGACAAAGATAAATCATTTCAGAACTTTTCCCCCCTTTAATGTGACCTATAAACTGTACAACTCAATTGAGAAACAAACTGAAATCTTTTAGGTAGAGGGAAGAAAAAATATAAAAATAAAATAATATGGTTGCATAAGTGTGCACACCCTTAAACTAATACTTTGTTGAAGCACCTTTTGATTTTATTACAGCACTCAGTCTTTATGGGTATGAGTCTATCAGCATGGCACATTTTGACTTGGCAAGATTTGCCCACTCTTCTTTGCAAAAACACTCCAAATCTGTCAGATTGCGAGGGCATCTCCTGTGCACAGTCCTCTTCAGATCATCCCACAGATTTTCAATCGGATTCAGGTCTGGGCTCTGGCTGGGCCATTCCAAAACTTTAATCTTCTTCTGGTGAAGCCATTCCTTTGTTGATTTGGATGTATGCTTTGGGTCGTTGTCATGCTGAAAGATGAAGTTCCTCTTCATGTTCAGCTTTCTTCTAGCTTCTTTTTCTACTGGTATTTGGAACTGTACATAATTCCCTCTAGCTTAACTAAGGCCCCAGTTCCAGCTGTAGAAAAACAGCCCCCTGGCATGATGCTGCCACCACCAAGCTTCACTGTGGGTATGGTGTTCTTTTGGTGATGTGCAGTGTTGTTTTTGGGCCAAACATATCTTTTGGATTTATGGACAAAAAGTTCAACCTTGGTTTCGTCAGACCATAACACCTTTCCCCACATGCTTTTGGGAGACTTCAGATGTGTTTTTGCAAAATGTAGCCTGGCTTGGATGGTTTTCTTCATAAGAAAAGGCTTTCGTATTGCCACTCTACCCCATAGCTTAGACGTATGAAGAATACGGGAGATTGTTGTCACATGTACCACACAGCCAGTACTTGCCAGATATTCCTGCAGCTCCTTTAATGTTGCTGTAGGTCTCTTGGTAGCCTCCCAGACCAGTTTTCTTCTCGTCTTTTCATCAATTTTCACTGTGTTTCATGGAATATCTAATGCCATGGAAATTCTTTTGTACCCTTCTCCTGACTGATACCTTTTAACAATGAGATCCCTCTGATGCTTTGGAAGCTCTCTGTGGACCATGGCTTTTGTTGTGGGAAGCGACTAAGAAAATTTCAGGAAAGACCAACTAGAGCAGCTGAACTTTATTTGGGGTTAATCAGAGGCACTTTAAATGATGGCAGGTGTATGCTGACTCCTATTTAACAGGATTTTGAATGCTTAATTCTGAACACAGCTACATCCCCAGTAATAACAGGGTGTGCACACTTATGCAACCACATTATTATTCTTTCTTTTGTTTTCTTCCCTCCACCTAAAAGATTTCAGTTTGTTTTTCAATTGAGTTGTACAGTTTAATTAGGTCACATTAAAGGTGGAAAAAGTTCTGAAATAATTTATCTTTGTCTCGTTTTTTAGAGCACAGAAACCTGACATTTTAACAGGGGTGTGTAGACTTTTTATATCATATATATATATATATATATATATATATATATATATATATATATATATATGAAAACGGACAGCACTCCAAGTAAAAGTAGTGGTGTTTATTCACCCATATGGATGGCAACGTTTCAGCTCATACAAGAGCCTTTTTCAAGCTTGAAAAAGGCTCTTGTATGAGCTGAAACGTTGCCATCCATATGGGTGAATAAACACCACTACTTTTACTTGGAGTGCTGTCCGTTTTTCATCTTATCATACGGGGTAAACTGCTACATCCCTGGACTTAGCACCCACATTGTTTTCTTCCAGTGCCGCCATTTGTTTTCCTTTTTATATATATATATATATAGCTCCCTCTGTAATACCAGTAGATAATGATCCGCCCAGTAGTGCCAGTATATAATGCCCCTCCATGCTTTCTGTAGTGTCAATTATATATAATGCTTCCCCCTTTGGTGCCCCAGTAGATAATGGCCCCCTTGTTATTGCCAGTTATATATAATGCTCCCCCTCCTTGGTGCCCCACTTTGTAATGCCTTGTATATATAATGTTTCACCCTTCCCTTCTTGCTGTTCCCAGTAGTGGTGTCCTGGTGTAAAAAAAAAAAAAAAAACACACGTACCTCACTCCCGTTCTCCCGCCGCAGTCTGCGATGGAGGCCAGAGCCTGAGCTATAGCCTGTGTTGCCATGTCCTGCCTCGAGTCTCGCATGATGACGTGATCACGCAAGCTCCGATGCAGAAGGTCACAGTGATGTCACACACACTAACTGGAGTGCCAGCATTTAACCAGGGCCAAAATTCTGCTGGAACCAGTGGATCTGTCATTCAATAGAAGAAACCAGGTCCAACGTAATGGAAAGGACCCGGCTTCTCCTGCATGAAACTGTTCTATGTTTCTATGACATGTATCCAGCATGAAAAGATTGTTAGGATACAGCCACACTGTATCTGGCCAAAATTCCCACCAAATCATTCGGATTTTAAAATTTAATCTACAAGTCACAGAAATGGCTCCAATAAATCTGCCAAATGTGAACACACCACAATTTCTGTAAAGGATTTACTAAGAGCTAAGGTTTTTCTAGTCCTGCCTGTAATACAGTGAGTCATAAAACCTTCATTAGGCTACATTCACATGGCCGTATGAATGAGTCCGCATCCGTTCCACAATTTTGTGGAACGGGTGTGGACCCATTCATTTCTATGGGACCTCAAAAGATGCGGACAGCACATTGTGTTCTGTCCTCATCTGTTGCTCCGCGCCGCAGCCCCGCAAAAAAATATAGGACATATCCTATTCTTGTTCTCAATGGCGGACAAGAATAGGCCTTTTCCATGATAGTGGCGGCATGTGCATTGCGGAACGCACATGGGCCGGTATCCGTGTTGTGCGGATCCACAATACACAACGTTCGTGTGAATGTAGCCTAAGGCTGTATGCGGTTTTCAGTGTATTTTGCGGCACCATGCTTGATGCAGTTCCTGCACACATCACCACTGAGACCACTGTTGCCAAAAACTACAGGTGTGATTCCAGCCTAAAGAGTCAGTCACCCAGAGGATCACCTTAAAGTTGCACCCAATTATTCCGGCCCGTCCCATTCCCTGCCTTGCCCACTTTTTTATACCTGGCATGGGTGGGGGAAAAAAAGCTTTACACTGCAAATTACCTTTGCACCGCAATCTGCTCTGGAAATACACCTAGTATAGTAAATGATCCCCTGTGTTCTTTTGCTGTGAGTGACCAAATGTAACCTGTATCTCTTATTACGCAGTCTGTGCAAGTAGGAAAACTGCTGAGATATGCAAATCATCATTACATTTAGAAAGGGGCTTTTTGCAAGAATACTGATCACACACATAGATGTGATGTTTTACTTATTACATATATATCACTCTGTTGCTATACAACTTTGGACACTTTGATATACATCTACATACCTCCCAACTTTTTGGATGCTGTGGGGATTCGCTCTGGTAGGCAGGTTAGCGGACACAGTATAAAGGCAAAGGACCAGGTTGTAAATCACTCTTCAGTGTTTATTCACACTTATAACACAACAGTCACTTTTCAGGCTTGGTGCTTGTTCACACACAGAAAAACAAAATAAAGTTCACCTGGTATCCTGGGTGTCAGTTCACACCCGGCTGAATGCTCAGCTTCAGAAAGTCCACTTGCAGGCTTTAAGGCAGCCTGCTCACCTGACAGTCTTCAGACCTCAGCACAGAGATCTCCAGAGCTCCACTGTCAGAGGAAGGTAATCATCACCACCTGACAGTGCTGGCTGTTTTTTTATAATGAAAAAAATGTGGGGGGGTTCAGTCAGCACAACCCTGTATGCAGGTGCACATTGCTATGGCAAAATACAGATACAAACGCAAAAACACAAATGCAATCGCACTCTGCAACCAGCACTCTATGCCCTTCCTCTATGCTGCCCTGCCTCTATGCTGGATGTTGAATGAGGCATTGGTGTACATTTTGGCCAAAGCGTAATAAGCCACTCACCACATCAAGGTCGCCTCCATGAGTGGTCCCTAACACAAGTTCCTACCTGTTATGGGCCATGACAGCCACACAAAGTCCAGGGAGCGCAGGTACAGCATGCACGCCAAGCACACTCTGCTTTTAACCCCGTCCGGTGCCATTACAGCTTTCATCGGATCCAGAGATGCAAGTACAAACATGCATGCTGAGCCCACTATATACTTCTGGAGCCAAATGGCTACTGGTAGGCGCTATATAAGCAGACTCAGTTTTATACTGACTTTAAAACCAGCCTCCAGGGCAGACTAACTGGTCAGGTGTGCATGACTGCTTGGAGATCGCCACGCCTCCAATATATACTACAAAGAAAAAAATGTGGGGGGTTCAGTCAGCACAACCCTATACAGGTGCCCATTGCTATGGCGAAATACAGATCTAAACGCAAAAACACAAATGCAATCGCATTCTGCAACCAGCACTCTGCCCTGCCTCTGTGCTGGATGTTGAATGAGGCATTGTGTGGCTGTCATGGCCCATAAGGTAGGAACTAGTATTAGGGACCACGCATGGAGGCGACCTTGACATGGTGAGTGGCTTATTACGCTTTGGCCAAAATGTACACTAATGCCTCATTCAACATCCAGCATAGAAGCAGAGCAGAGTGCTGGTTGCAGAGTGCGATTGCATTTGTGTTTTTTATAAGCTTGCCAAGACCTGGCCTGGAACATGGGGAGTAGTCACCCACCCAGCACTGTGACTACTCCCAGTAAGAGCTGACCCGTATCAGCTATTTACAGCCATACTAAATAGCAAAGTGTCAATCAGCATTAGCTTCCGCAGACACATGAAAATACCGGCTCTTACTTCACCAAGGCCAGGAACCCGGGTGACACATACCTACCATCAATGACGACCCCTTGTACCTTCCTGGTCAAAGAGGGACCCCTTTGGTTTATTATGTGAAAGGTCCACTTTTCCTGCATATTTATATACTTCCATAGGTTTTTTTTTTTTAGGTTTTTTTACACAATAGCACAAAAATGATCTGAATATAAAGATTTCTAAAATCAAAATTACATCATATAAGGAAATAATATGCCAGGTGTGTTTTAATATATAGATAGGGAAACACATTCTGGATCAATATTGAAAATGTAATAATGAAAAACTATTCAGATCAAAAAGAGTGACATTTAATGAGCAAAGAGGGACAGAGGGACTTGGGTCAAAATAGGGACTGTCCCTCCAAAAGAGGGACACTTGGGAGGTCTGCATCTATTCTAGGTCAGTATGTAAGAGGGTGTACCCCAGGCTTTATGGTAAATAACACCTGAGGAAAGACGCTCTCCCTGTCACCAGGGGGAAATACCAGACAGTGATACAAAAAAATTCAGCTCTGGTCTACTTGCTTGCTGTGTGTTCTGTGTTCCATGTAGAAGTTAGTTCCTCTTTCCCTTTCTGTGCACCCATGGTCAGCTCTATATTCTGTCTATGTATCCCACCCCTTGGCTGAGCAGCATCAATAATTCCTGTATCTGAGTCTGTAGTTCTGTTACTCTGGTCTCTGTCATGTCCCTGCCAGTCCTGTTCATATGTCAGATATACACTCACCTAAAGAATTATTAGGAACACCATACTAAAACGGTGTTGGACCCCCTTTTGCCTTCAGAACTGCCTTCATTCTACGTGGCATTGATTCAACAAGGTGCTGATAGCATTCTTTAGAAATGTTGGCCCATATTGATAGGATAACATCTTGCAGTTGATGGAGATTTGAGGGATGCACATCCAGGGCACGAAGCTCCCGTTCTACCACATTCCAAAGATGCTCTATTTAGTTGAGATCTGGTGACTGTGGGGGCCATTTTAGTACAGTGAACTCATTGTCATGTTCAAGAAACCAATTTTAAATAATTCGAGCTTTGTGACATGGTGCATTATCCTGCTGGAAGTAGCCATCAGAGGATGGGTACATGGTGGTCATGAAGGGATGGACATGGTCAGAAACAATGCTCAGGTAGCCTGTGGCATTTAAACGATGGCCAATTGGCACTAAGGGGCCTAAAGTGTGCCCAGAAAACATCCCCCACACCATTACACCACTACCACCAGCCTGCACAGTGGTAACAAGGCATGATGGATACATGTTCTCATTCTGTTTACGCCAAATTCAGACTCTACCATTTGAATGTCTCAACAGAAATCGAGACTCATCAGACCAGGCAACATTTTTCCAGTCTTCAACAGTCCAATTTTGGTGAGCTCGTGCAAATTGTAGCCTCTTTTTCCTATTTGTAGTGGAGATGAGTGGTACCCGGTGGGGTCTTCTGCTGTTGTAGCCCATCCGCCTCAAGGTTGTGCGTGTTGTGGCTTCACAAATGCTTTGCTGCGTACCTCGGTTGTAACGAGTGGTTATTTCAGTCAACGTTGCTCTTCTATCAGCTTGAATCAGTCGGCCCATTCTCCTCTGACCTCTAGCATCAACAAGGCATTTTCGCCCACAGGACTGCCGCTTACTGGATGTTTTTCCCTTTTCACACCATTCTTTGTAAACCCTAGAAATGGTTGTGCGTGAAAATCCCAGTAACTGAGCAGATTGTGAAATACTCAGACCGTGCCATGCTCAAAATTGCTTAAATCACCTTTCTCTCCCATTCTGACATTCAGGTTGGAGTTCAGGAGATTGTCTTGACCAGGACCACAACCCTACATGCATTGAAGCAACTGCCATGTGATTGGTTGACTAGATAATCGCATTCATGAGAAATAGAACAGGTGTTCCTAGTAATTCTTTAGGTGAGTGTATTACATCATATTACATATCATACTATATTACAGCACATTATATCACATCACACTATATTAGATCACATTATAACACATCACACTATATTACATCCTATTATAACACATCACAATATATTACATCATATTATAACATATCACACTATATTACATCATATCACACTATATTACAGCACATTATAACATATCACACTATATTACATCATATCACACTATATTACAGCACATTATAATATATCACACTATATTATAATATATCACACTATATTACAGCACATTATAACACATCTCACTATATTACAGCATCGTATATAACATATAACACTACATTACATCATATTTTGTCACGCTATATTACATCATATTATTTCACTACGCTATATTATATCACATCACACTATGTCATATACTATATTACATCATATTATATCACACCACACTATATTACATTAGATCATACAACATTTTATTGTTGCAACACATTTTATCACATTGTTATATCGCATTTTACTATTGCAATGTACTTACCAGTCCACGTTCCCAGGGAGGGCTCGGTCCCTGGGCATCTGGGTGATAGTGGGTCTGATATCATGGTGGGGTCACGTGGACACAGGGCCAATCAGATTAAGAGCTGGCATCCCATGCTACTGTTGTGGGCAGTTGCCTGAGACTGGTCCTTTCACCTGACTAGCTATCTTAGACATGCTGTGGACTTTGACCTTTAGCTGTTTTGACTTTGTTTTTGGACCTTTGATTTGGCTTCGGATCCACTCTTCTGGTATTGACCCCGGCTTGGTATTGACTTTGTGATTGTCCTTGTTTGATATGACTTTACCCTCTGGTCCTGATTATGACTTGTTTATGGTTTAGCACTTGTTTAGCACTTGTTTTCTGCTTTGGACCTTATCTTTGCTCCTGAATCTGACCTTCCCTTGAACCTGTGAACCTCCTTGCAGTCTCATTCAACGTGGAAAACCCTCCCAAAAGTGTAACTTTTTTTTATTGTAGATTTTTAATATGTGTCTGAAGTAAATTCCCTTAGTGATGTAATTAACCCCTTAGTAACATAATTAACCCCCCTTAGTGATCTTATTAATTTTAGCCTTAAAGGGGTTGCCTCACTTCAGTAAGTTGCATTTATCATGTAGAGAAAGTTAATACAAGCCACTTACTAATGTATTGTGATTGTCCATATTGCTTCCTTTGTTGGCTGGATTCAATTTTCCGTCACATTATGCACTGCTCATTTCCATGGCTACAGACCACCCTGCAATCCATCAGTGGTGGTCGTGCTTGCACACTATAGGAAAAAGCATTCACCTCTCTGGTGGCCGGGACCATGGGAGTGCACATAGGCTAGTCCTTTTTCCTATATTGTGCAAGTAGGATCACCGAGTTGATAGCAGTTGGTTGGAGGCTACCTTACCTGACAAAGCATGACAACTACATTATATACTATATACCATATTATATCATGTGAAAGAAATCTATTAACTACTCCATCTTATTTTATACTCCATCTTATCCACATATGTGATTTTATGGTTAAATTATATATTTTGTTAACGTACAGAAAATGATTTCTGTTCTTGCACAAAAAGATCATTATAGGAAATAGGATCAGAACTAGTGTTGATCAAGCATGCTCGGCCGAACATCAGTTTGGCTCGAGCATCTCGATGCTCGGCACATGGTGGTATTCGGCCAAATACCACATGTGCTCGTGGAATGCTCAAGTCTCCCCCCCCCCCCCCCGCACGTTTGTTAGCCAATAAGTAAGTACTGCTCTTATCATAATAAAAGTTATGTTTTAGGATATTGCCCTCAGTTATATAAAAGTACTGCCCTTCATTGTAATGCCGTAGCCATCTTGGTTACTGGCATTACAGTGATTGACTGGCCGAAACGCATCTTCGGGTGCTATATAGCACCCGATGACACCTGTTCAGCTCAGTGTTAGTCAGGGAGAGCTGTGCTGAAGAAGGGAAAGATAGTGTAGAGAGTGAAATAATTTTTTTTAAGTTGAAAAACTTGCCAGAGACCCAAAAGTCCTTTTAAGGACTATTGCTGTGTGTGGCAGCAGCAATATATATTTTTTAGCGCAACCTGCGCTAAATTGCTAAAACTTTACAGACCCAAAAGACCTTTTAAAGACTATTGTGTATGGCAGCAATATCTATTTGTAGCGCATCCTGCACTAAATAGTGTGCAATAATTAGGCCGCAGCAGACAGCGACATTATCTGCGCTACATCTCCTGTGTAACGTGTGTGCATCCCAAAAATATCTGTGACATCCAGTGTACTTTTTCCGTAGACGGTGTCCGCTGCGGACAGTGATATTAACTGCGCTACATCTCCTGTGTAACGTGTGCACATCCAAAAAATAGTGACATCCAGTTAACTTTTTCCATAGACGGTGTCCGCTACGGACAGTGAAATTACCTGGGGTACATCTCCTGTGTAATGTTTCCACATCCCAAATACCTTTGACATTCCCTGTAATTTTATATTAGCTGCTGCTGACATCAGCGACATTATCTGCAGTATTTCTCCTGTGTAACGTTTCCACATCCCAAATACCTGTGACATTCCCTGTCATTTTATATTAGCCGCTGCTGACATCAGCGACATTATCTGCGGTATATCTTCTGTGTGATGTTTCCACATCCCAAATACCTGTGACATTCCCTGTAATTTTATATTAGCTGCTGCTGACATCAGCGACATTATCTGCGGTATATCTCCTGTGTGATGTTTCCACATCCCAAATACCTGTGACATTCCCTGTAATTTTATATTAGTTGCTGCTGACATCAGTGACATTATCTGCGCTATTTCTCCTGTGTGACGTTTCCACATCCCAAATCCATATTTTTTTTGCGCATACACTTCCAAATCCTACACTACTGTACGCGTGACATACTTTCAAGCATATATAAAATGTATTATGAAGAAGGCACAGGGAAGTGGCCGTGATGCTGATGGTGCAGAGGCCGTGGCCCTGGGCTCGTTGAAACTGTGCCAGCTGCCAGAGCACAAGAAAAACAATCATCCACGATAGCTAGCTTCATGTCACAGTTTGCAGGGCGGCGCAGGACAATGCTCTAGAAGTCAGACCAGTGCGACCAGGTGGTCGGTTGGATTGCAGCAGATAATCCTTCCTATTGGTTAAGCACCACCCTATCTTTTCACCAAGTCCAGTCTCAGTAGCCAAGAGTCTGGTCAACACAATCCTCTCTCTGATCATCCTTCCGCCCATCATGGAGAGTCTTGCCAAACAAGTGATCCCACACTCGGATATTCTGGGGAGCTCTTTTCAGCGCCATTCCTTCATTTGGTCAATCAAAATTAACAAACAAAGAATTCCCTCAAAGGAGTTGCTACGCGACTATTAACCATAATTTTGAATTTTTAACGGTCACTCGGACCAAGCGTATTTTTGCAGCTCCTCCGATTAGTAGTATTAAAACTCGATTTTATTATCATCCTTTTAAAACCAACATATTACTGGGAACATAAAATGTTCCCAGTAATATGTTGGTTTTAATAGGATTATAATAAAATCGAGTTTTAATACTACATTCCTTCATTTGGGTCTCTCGACAAGCCCGCTTGAAGAGGGACATGAGATCTTGTGCCCTGATTCCCAAACTCTTGAGCATCCACAGTCACAAGAAGATGACAGTGGGGAACGGCAATTAGTGTTTCACGAGGTGAATGATGAGGATGAGACACAGTTATCAATAACTGAGGTTGTTGTTAGGTGAGCAAGTCAGGAGGATGAGCAAAGTGAGGAAGTGGAAGAGGAGGTGGTGGACGATGAAGTCACTGACCCAACCTGAGAAGGTGGCAAGCCGAGCGAGGACAGCAGTACAGAAAGCAAGGGAGGGATCCGCAGCACCTCAACAGGCTGGAAGTTGTTAAAAGGGAGAAGACGGGCCACACCAAACAGGCCCGCAACTGTTCCCCGGGACACACCCTTGGAGAAATCTCTCTTGCCAAGGGGTAGGTGTTCCGCAGTCTGGCGCCTTTTTGAGGAAAGTGCGGACGACAAAAGAATTGTAATTTGCAACCTGTGCCATACAAAAATTAGCAGGGGCGTGAACACTAGCAACCTCACCACCACCAGCATAATCTGCCACATGGCATCAAAGAACCATAATAGGTCCGAATGCCTGGGTCCACAATCTGTGTCTGTGGGTCACACCACTGCCTCCTCTTCCCCTGTGTTACGTGCTGGCCAATCCCCTGTCGAAGGCGCAGGCCTGGATTCCTCCCTCCCTGCACCTAGACCTTCGCAAGCACCATCAGCGACCACATCCACTTCCGTGTCCCAGCATCGTACAAATGTACTTACCCCAGGCATTTGAACGCAAGGGCAAATACCCACCCACAGGCCATAGCACTAAATGCACAACTTTCCAAATTACTGGCCCTGAAAATGTTGCCATTTAGGCTTGTGGACACTGAGGCCTTCCATAGTCTGATGTCGGCAGCTGTCCCTCATTACGCAGTCCCCAGCCGCCACTATTTTTCACGGTGTGCCGTGCCCACCTTACACCAACATGTGTCCCTTAACATCACACGTGCCCTGACCAACGCAGTTACTGGGAAGGTCAATTTAACCATTGAACCATGGACAAGTGCTTTCGGCCAGGGACGCTACATTTTCTTGACGGCACACTGGGTGAACAGTGTGGAGTCTGGGAGCGAGTCGTACCTTGGGATGGCACAGGTTTTACCGACGCCAATGATTGCGGGCCCTAATTCCATCAGGGTTTTCGCCACCACCTCACTTCTCCGCCTCCTCCTCCACTTCCACCTCAGAATTATCCTCTTGCAGCACCAGTCAGCCATCAGTCGGTAGCTGGAAGCAGTGTAGCACTGCAGTGGGGAAGCGTCAACAGGCTGTGCTTAAAGGGAACCTGTCATGTGGATATTTGATTATAATCTAACTAATTATATACAATCATTAACTGCTAAAAAGTACCTTAGATGTATTCACTTACTGGTGTGACAGATGGTTACCTCATAATATACACACAAAGATGCCACATGCTGCATGCTAATGAGCTGATTTGAGTCCAGTGTGATGTCATTGAGTCCAGCGTTTTTTTAATTCAGAGCTATAGCCACTCCCCTGCCCACCTGCTGCTGATTCATATGGAAAATAACTGTCAATCAGCAGCAGGTAGGCAGGAAGAGTCAGGAGCTCATGAATATTCAGGACTCATCATTATGAGCTTTTCAATACAAGACGTTGGCAGATTGACTGGGTCAATTAAAGAAAGTGACCCAGCATTTTGCTAAGAGATTCAGTCACTTATTTATGTTGCCCTTAGTTAGGACACCATAAAACTGGTGACATGTTCCCTTTAAGCTGATCTGCTTACAAACAACACACTGCTGCAGAGCTATGTCAGGGGATAAGAGACCAGACTGAGCTGTGGCTCTCGCCACGCAACCTAGAACCAGGCATGGTTGTGTCTGATAATGGCTGTAACTTGGTGGCGGCTTTGGAGCTCGGCAAGCTCACACACATCCCATGCCTAGCCCACGTATTCAACTCAGTGGTTCAGCGGATTCTCAAAACCTACCTCAATTTTCCTAAACTACTGGTGAAGGTGCACCGCGTGTGTGCCCATTTCCACAAGTCATCGAGAGCTTCCGCTGGTCTGTCAACGCTGCAGAAACGCTTACAATTGCCAGCTCACAGACTGTTGTGTGATGTGAGCACACACTGGAACTCGACGTTTTACATGTTGGCCAGGCTTTGTGAGGAGCAGAGGGCAGTAGTGGAATACCAGCTGCAACATGGTCGTTGCCTTTCCAGTCAGCTTCCACTCTTCACAAGCGAGGAGTAGGCATGGATGTCTGACCTCTGTTAGGTTTTAAGAAACTTTGAGGAATCAACACAGATGGTGAGTGACGATAACGCTATTATCAGCGTTACCATCCGAATCTGTGTATACTCAAACGCTTGCTGCTCACAATTAAGGCTGACGCTTTGCATGTGGAAGAGGTGGAAATGGAAGACATTACACAGGGTGATAGCCAGACCACCCTCAGTTCGTCTTCTCAGCGCAAATTGGATGACGATGAAGGGAAGGAGGAGGAGCAGCTGCTACAGAGGGTAGTACCCATAGCAGGTTTATTCCATCTGTTCAACGTGGATGGGCTGAAGAGGAGGAAGAGGATGAGGAGATTGAGAGTCATCCTCCTGATGACGACAGCAAAGTCTTGCTTGTTGGGACTCTGGCACACATGGCTGACTTTATGTTAGGCTGCCTTTCCCGTGACCCATACATTTTACGCATTTTTGACAACACTAATTACTGGTTGTTCACCCTTCTCGACCCTCGCTACAAAGAGAACTTATCATCTCTCATTCCTGTGGTGGAGTGGACAAGTAAAATGGTGCAATACCAGAATGTCCTTGTGGAAAAATTGCTCCAAAAATTTCCATCTGACAACGCTGGCGGCAGAGTATGTAGTTACTTGGTCAACCAAGGAGGGGAGACGAGGGGAACACACAGTGGTTCCAACAGAGGCAGGGCAACACTCTGCAAAGCCTGGGACAGTTTCATGACACCCCGCCGACACCCTCGCACTAATGTGCGGCCTAATGTCACAAGGAGGGAAAAAATTTTGAAGATGGTGAAGGAGTATGTAGCAGACCATGTGAGCGTCCTCAATGATCCCTCTGTGACTTACAATTACTGGGTGTCCAAGCTGGACACGTGGCATGAACTAGTGCTCTATGCCTTGGAGGTGCTGGCCTACCCTGCCACCAGCATTTTGTAAGAGTGGGTATTTAGTGCTGCTGGGGGCATAATAACTGATAAGCGCATCCGTCTGTCAACTGAAAAAGCTGACAGGTTGACTCATATAAAAATTAACAAGGCCAGGATTGCCCCTGATTTCTCTACTCCACCAGATAGCGGCTGAACATAAAGGCACTTTACATGTTTTTTTTTTTTTTATAATGTACTGAATACACTGTATTCCCATGCATCCCTTCCACCACAAAAAAGGGTATATGGTTTAATCTTCCTTTTCTCGTCGTCCTCCTCCTCCTCTTCCATCATATCAACATGCTTATTAGTCTGCCCTTGCTCCTAATGTTGTAGAGGGTTAGCTCACCTGCAGGCCCTTGCATATAGTGTTTTACAGGGTCAGCTCACCAGCAGGCCCTCACCTACAGGGTCAGCTCACCAACAGGCCCCCACCTACAGGGTCAGCTCACCAGAAGGCCCTCGCAAATAATTTTTTTGAGGGTCAGCTCACCAGCAGGCCCTCAACCATAATGTTTTACAAGGTTAGCTCACCAGCAGGATCTCACCTACAATCTTTTTAGAGGGTCAGCTCACCAGTAGGCCCTTGCATATAATGTTTTTGAGGGTCAACTCACCTGCAGGCCCTCAACTATAATGTTTTACAGGGTCAGCTCACCAGCAGGCCCTCGCCAATAATTTTTTTAATGGTTAGCTCAGCAGCAGGCACTCGCCCATAATTTTTTCGATGCTCAGATCAGCAGCAGGCACTCACCCCTAATGTTTTAGAGAGTCAGCTCTGCAGCAGACCCTCACCCCTAATGTTTTAGATGGTCAGCTCAGCAGCAGGCTCTCGCCCGTAATGTTTTAGAGGGTCACCAGCAGGCCCTTGCTCCTAACATTTTTGAGTGTCACCAGTGTAATAAAGGGTGTATTGGAGTGTCGGCTCCTTGTAATTTTTGGAAGCCCTTTCACTTAGTGCATAGGCTTTATGAGTGTAGGAGTCCCACTACCTGAACAATTGTACCACATTGTGAATAAGGCCCTCCTTTATGTGATATACAGGTTGTATCGGAGTGCCTCTTCCTTGTAATTTTTGGCAGCACTTGCTCTTTATATACAAGTAAATATACAGGAAAGAATGTTTACTAACAATTTTTCCTCTAAAATCGTATTATTGTCAGTCTGTAAAAGTGGCGTACTACTTGGACAACATCGTTCCCAGCAGTGACCTGGGAGTCCAAGATGCATCCTCCCCATGCTGTTCCCGAACCATTTTGGTGGTATTTCCATCAATTTCTTACCTTTTCCTATGAACCAGACACCCTTCCCTCTTCAGAGCAGGGGGTGCCTGGTTTAATGCTCGGGCTCTCCCATTGACTTCCATTGTGCTTGTGTGCTCGGTAGAGCACCTGAGCATCCCGAGGTGTTCGACCCGAACACCCAAGCACTTTGGTGCTCAATCAACACAAATCAGAACCCCTCTCATTTCCACAAAATAAAAAACTGTGTTGAAGACCACAACATCTAGCTACAGTAGGGAATTGATACTGAAGTCTGCGGAGTATATGACCAATCCTGGATTCGGTGTTTTGAACTCAAGATTCAATAGTGTTGAACAATTATTATATGAACCCCCCTTATATGAAGTAATTGGGTGTGTCTTTTATGTACATGTAAGGTGACACACACATTATCTTATTTCTGATCTTCTAGCATCTTAAGCAGTAAATAACCAAATAATCTATAAATCTGGAACAGCTCTTTCACTGTTATTTTTATCCATAATAATCACGAGATTACAGATGTAATCAAGAGGATTGAGCCCTCATGGCAAATTAGGTTTATTAGTCAATTTACAAACTTTCTGCTGTTTGCAATAAACATAACAAGAAAAATTTCAATATTCTCCAAAATTACCACAAAATGCCACAGGTACTGCAGTTTCAAAAAGACTTAACCCCTTCATGACAAGCATCTTATGTACTTAGTAGAGCACCCTTTTGCTCTTATGACCTACTGCAAACATAATTCATATCCAGACATCAGCTCCTAGCAGCCTTCCTGAAGAATCTTAGCCCATTCCTCATGCAATGGCCTCCAGTTCACGAATATTCTTGGGTATATATTTAGGTCCCTACTCTGTCCCTTGGTGCCCCCTACCACATCCTTTATCTCTGCCAAGGAATTTACCTCATATTTCTAACAAAAGATTGACATTAGAGGAAGCGCAACCCCTTCCTGACTGCCCAACGTAAATTTACGATGAGAGTTTGGTAATTAAATATGGCGTCTGCTCGGAAGCGCAGTGGGCACCATTGCCTCTGTCTGCCTTAAACAGTTGACACCCAGGATTAAAGGGGTATTCCCATCACAGATAATGGGGGCATATTGTCATGTTGAGGGGGCGATGTTATATACATGGGACTGTATGTTGAAGGTGGCTGGTGGGGTGAATAATGTTATTTACAAGGGTCTGAATGTTGAGGGGGTGATGTTTACATAGGATTTCATTTTGGAGGCTGCTGGGAAGGGGGTGATATTATTTACTTGGGACTTTATAATGAAGGCGGCTGGGAAGGAGGTGATGTTATCTACATGGGACTGTATTTTGGAGGGGGCTGGAGAGATGGTGTGTAGTGATGGACGAACATCGGTTGGGACGATTCGCAATCTCGTGAACGTGATCAAATGTTTGCGAACCGCAAGTTTGCGGTGGGTCCCATTCACTTTAATGGCAAGCGAACCTGGAAAACCTTCAGGTCATATTTGCTGCTACCAAATACTTACTAGAAGTGCACAAATAGTTCCACAACATGGACAGTGACATACTAGAGGGGGGATCAATGACAAAAATTCCCACAATAAATATTTTAAGGGGGCCATTTTTATGCATCTTAAAGGGAAATTCTCAAAAATGTGCCCTGGTGGAGTCCTAAAAATGAGGCAGTCACCTGACATAAAATAACAAGTGATTATGTCTCTCAACGTGCGGTCAATGGATACAAATTTTACTGTAACCCACTGGAGTACAGGCCCCAAACATTAGGCATTCGCCGTACAGAAAAGATCAAGTGATTATGTGACTGGTGGTATATTAGACGGTCATTAGATAGCAATTTTACTGCAGGCCAGTGGAGTACAGGCCCCAAACATTAGGCATTCACCCTGCAGAAAAGAACAAGTGATTATGTGGCTGGAGGTACATTAGGAGATCACCATTTAACAATTTTACTGTTGGCCAGCTAGATTACAGGCCCAAAAAATTATGCATTCACTGTACAGAAAAGATCAAGTGATTATGTGGCTGAAAGTATATTAGATGGTCATTGGATATCAATTTTACTGCAGGCCAGTGGAGTACAGGCCCCAAACATTAGTCATTCACCGGACAGGAAAGATCAAGTGATTATGTGGCTGGAGGTATATTAGACGGTCAATTTTACTGTAGGCCAGTACAAATACATGTCAAATACATATGTTTAAAAGAACTAAAAAATATAAAATTGTATTGAAACTTGGCTAACAAAATCCCTGCTCTTGAATAAACCCCAAATGATAATAGTGAAATTCGATAACACGTGGTCGAACAGGTGTTGAATTCCTCAGAGGCCCCAACAATTAGGCATTCACCGTACAGAAAAGATCAAGTGATTATGTGGCAGGAGGTATATTAGACTGTCATGGGATAACAATTTTACTGCAGGCCAGTGGAGTACAGGCCCTAAAAAATATGCATTCACCGTACAGAAAAGATCAAGTGATTATGTGGCTGAAGGTATATCAGACGGTCATTGGATATTCATTTTACTGTTGGCCAGCAAGATTACAGGCCCCAAAAATTATGCATTCACCGTACAGAAAAGATCAAGTGATTATGTGGCTGGAGGTATATTAGACGGTCATTGGACAACAATTTTACTGTAGGCCTGTACAAATACATGTCAAATACATATGTTTAGAATAACTAAAAATATACAATTGTATTAAAAACTTGGCCAACTAAATCCCTCCTCTTGAATAAACAACAATCAGGCATTTACCGTACAGAAATGATCAAGTGATTATGTGGCTGGAGGTATATTAGACGGTCATTGGATAACAATTTTACTGCAGGCCAGTGGAGTACAAGCCCTAAAAATTATGCATTCACTGTACAGAAAAGATCAAGTGATTATGTGGCTGGAGATATATTAGCCGGTCATTGGATAATGATTTTACTGTAGTCCAATACAAATACATGTCAAATTCATATGTTTAAAAGAACTAAAAATATAAAATTGGATTAAAAACATGGCTAACGAAATCTCCCCTCTTGAATAAAATCCAAATGATTATAGGTAAAATTCGATAACATGTGGTCGTCACAGGTGTTGAATTCCTCCGAGGCCACAACAATTAGGCATTCACCGTACAGAAAAGATCAAGTAATTATGTGGCTGGAGGTATATTAGATGGTCATTGGATAACAATTTTACTGCAGGCCAGTGGAGTACAGGCCCCAAACATTAGGCATTCACTGGACAAAAAAGGCCTTTTATGCCGTTAGATTTACATAAGACAAGGACCATTTTTTGTTCTGGGTTATGGAGGATATGTGTGGGCTGGCATGAGGAAATTAAATTAAATGTGGTCGTCACAGATGTTGAATTCCTCCGAGATCCATTCCTCATGAATTTTTTTTAGTTCTGTAGTGAACTAGGCGAGTGAGCTTATCGGTCACGATCCCCCCTGCTGCGCTGAACGTCCTTTCGGACAGAACACTCAACCAAAGGGAAAGCCAAGAGTTCCATGGCAAATTGTGGCAGCTCTGGCCACAGGTCAAGCTTGCACACCCAGTAGTCCAGGGGTTCATCGCTTCTCAGAGCATCCACATCGGCCGTTAACCCGATGTAGTCGGACACCTGTTGGTCTAGGCATACTGTGAGGCTGGATCCGGAGGGCGGCTGTCGATGGGTTGGATGATCTCATACTTGAAGTGACAAACACATCTTCAAACCGCCCTCTTCTTGCAGGCACGGTAGCATTGGTACCCGCACCTGTTTTGCTGTGGGTGGAAATTCCTTTGTCAGCGCCTGCAATAGCAGAATGCAGCATCTCTCACAGCAAGGCCTGGAAATGCTGCATTCTGACAGCCCTCTATGGTGCTGGTAACATGTCCGCCATTTTGTGTTTGTACCGGGGGTCTAAGTACATTGCAACCCAGTACTAGTCCTTGCCCTTTATGCTTTTTATACGAGGGTCCCTCTTCAAACATTGGAGCATGAAGGCCCCCATTTGCACTAAATTGGAAGCGGTGGAGCGCTCTGGCTCCTGCTCATTGCCCAGGAGAATGTCGTCCTTGGTCTCCTTCCCCCAGCCATGGACAACACCATGGATCCCATGTTTAAAGCCTGCTCTTCTTGCTCCTCCCCCCAGCCACCATCCTCCTCTGACTCCTCTTCAGACTCCTGCTGACTTGTCTCAGATGGAGTAGCCCCCCCAGGGAATTCATTCAGCATAGCGACTTCCTCCTCTTCCAGCTCCTGCTCCTCAACGGCTTGATCAATTACACGATGCAATGCAGGCTCCAGAAAAAAGGCGTAAGGTACGATGTCAATGATGGTGCCCTGGCTGTGACTGACCAGTTTGGTGATCTCATGAAATGGCCACAGAAGTCTGCATGCGTCACGCATGAGCAGCCACTGGCGCGGTGAAAAGAAACCAAGCTCCCCAGAACCTGTCCTGCTTCAGAGTTCATACAGGTAGTCGTTAACAGAACGTTGCTGCTGGAGCAGCCTATCAAGCATATACAAGGTGGAGTTCCAGCGCGTTGTGCTGTCACAAATCAGACGTCTGACGAGCAGGTGGTGTCGCCGCTGAAAGTCAGCAAGGCGAGCTATGGCCGTGTAAGATCTTCTAAAGTGGCCAGAGATTTTCCTGGCCTGCCGCAAGATGTTTTGGACCCTGGACTATTTGGCAATGAATCGCTGCACAACTAAGTTCAGGACGTGTGCTATGAATGGCACGTGTGTCATTTTGCCCTGTTTCAGCGCGCACCGTTGTTGCACATCACTTTACCAACTGTCAAATTGAGCAGAGTTAGCCACTGATCAGCCTGTGACCACAGAGCTGAAAGCAGTGCAGGACCGGTGTGGCTCTTGGCATTTAGGCATAGCAGCCGCAGCACAGCATGGCAATGTCTCACCTGGCACGTCGAATAGGTTCTGTTAAGCTTGGGGGGTGCGGCGGAAGAGGCGTTAGCAGTCAGGGGCGTAGGGTGAGGGGGCCATTGCCCCGGGCGCCAAATTGCAGGGGGCGCCAGGCAGCTGAAATTTCAGCCTATGGCTCCCTTTGCCTCCGTTATGCCTCATAGGCTTCAGGCCGCTAGGCCTGAAGCCTATAAGGGGAGTAGAGCGACGCAGGACTCGGTCACGATTACCTCACTGTGACCTCCTGCGTCGGATATTGCGAGATGACGCGGCGCGGGAAGGCACAGTGAGGCGTTCGTGACCGCTTGCGCCGGGACGCCACAAGCTGTGAGGCAGAGAGGTAAGTATTATTTTTCTTTTTTAATGTACCCTACCCTAATGGCAGAGGCACTGGGGGCACTATAGGGGGTGGGGGAGGATCAGAATGAGGAGGACCACTGACTGGAAATCATAGTAATAAGAGTGGAGAGGCGGACATATCATTATTAACAAAGAGGGTGCCATTATATTAACAAAGAGGGGGCCAATACATTATTAATATAATGACCCCTCTTTATTATTAATATAATGGCCCCCTCTTTATTATTAATATAATGGCCCCCTCTTTATTACTAATATAATGGCCCCCTCTTTATTATTAATATAATGGCCCCCTCTTTATTATTAATATATTTGCCCCCTCTTTGTTATTAAAGAGGGGGCCATTATATTAATAAAGAGGGGGCCATTACATTAATAATAAAGAGGGGGCCATTATATTAATAATAAAGAGGGCCCATTATATTAATAATAAAGAGGGGGCCATTATATTAATAATAATGAGGAGGCCATTATATTTATAATAAAGAGGGGCCATTACATTAATAATAATGAGGAGGCCATTATATTTATAATAAAGAGGGGGCCATTATATTAATAATAAAGAGGGGCCATTACATTAATAATAAATAGGGGGCCATTATATTAATAATAATACTAATACAGGGGGGGTCATTATAATATACAGGGGGAATAATATTATAGGGAATGGGGGACTATCTGTTTGGCTCTAGCACAGTATTGGGGGGCAGCAGGATGAGTTGTTGAGACACCAGGAAGGAGAGGACGATAGTAAAGTGAGGATCCTAAAAAAAAATCTGTGAAACCTGCAGAGACGAGAAGCGGCTGAAAGAAGGTATGATGGCGGTCTTATCTCTGAATAAAGACGTTGAGGAAAGTCTATATTACAGGAGAGGTCACTGGATGTAACAGGTATGGTGCGGTATTCTACTGTAATAATAATGTCCATGCATATATCTGTTTAACGGTAGGGTTGGGGGAGGAGATTGAGAATTTGGCTTACCCTGCCGCATCCTGGCCCCAGACTTCAGGTCACACTGTGCGTGTTCTAAATTCTGGGGCCTCACACCCATCTAATACATTATCTGTACTCAGAGAGTTATCACTGTGTTATCTGAGGTGTTACATAGGACTGCAGGTAACATCTACTACATTATCCGTACTCAGAGTTATCACTTTGTTATCTGAGGTGTTACATAGGACTGCAGGTAACATCTACTACATTATCCGTACTCAGAGTTATCACTGTGTTATCTGAGGTGTTACATAAGACTGCAGGGAACATCTATTACATTATCTGTACTCAGAGTTATCACTGTGTTATCTGTGGTGTTACATAGGACTGCTGGTGATCTACTACAGTATCTGTTAAAAGGGGCCTGCCCGGGGTGGGGGCACCATTTTTGGCTTGCCCTGGGTGCTGGCAACCCACGCTACGCCACTGTTAGCAGTGTAAAAGGAGGAGTCAGCCAAGGAGGAGATGGAGGATGGAGTAGGAGGAGAAGAAAAGGCAGGCCTGTGTGCAATCCGTGGGGGTAACACTAAATCCACACGGGTGCCACGGGTTGCATGCTTGACAGCCATCAGAAGGTTCACTCAGTGGGCAGTAAAAGTTATGTACCTTCCCTGCCCGTGTTTGCTAGACCACGTGTCTGTGGTCAGATGTATCTTGGCACCGACACTGTGTGCCAGAGTTACATTCACTTGCCGCTGAACATGGCCATATAGCTCTGGGATGCCCTTCTAGGAGAAAAATTATTTTCCGGGGACCTCCCATTGTGGTGTGCCAATGGCAACAAATTTTCTAAAGGCCTCCGAATCCACCAGTTTATATGGCAGTAGTTGGCAGGCTAGCTGTTCCGACAAGCCAGCGGTCAGCCATTGGGCAAGAGGGTTATCCGGCGTCATCAACTTTTTGCATTCGAACATTTTGGCCACGGAAGCCTGCCTTTTGCCAGATGAACACGACGATGGCACGTTGGAAGGTGAAGTGTAGGACAAATGGGAGGAGAAGGAGAAGAGGCAGGACACGGAGCGCCGGGAGTGTGTCTTTGTGGGTTCTGACGGTGTTGCTCCCACTGGGAGCGCCAGATGTCACCGTGCATGGTGGATGTCTTTCTCCAGATACATTTGCAGTCTGCTTTTTGCCTCCTGTGCACTGCAAGTTCTGCCTGCTTCTCCTCCTTCTACCCCCTATCTGCTGCTCTGTCTCTCCCTCTGAACTCCCCTCCTCTTCCTCTCTTGTGGGCACCCACTTGACATCCATCTGCAGTGGCCAGATATAGGGGGATAATATTCTGTATTAGTTGATGACGCCAATTGCAGCGTGTGCATTGTACTATCCCAGGGCCCTTCCAAGGTGCTATAAAGCACGTCCCAGATTAGAAATGCCAGAGTCGTATAATGGCCTATAATGTCTCTGTAGTGTTGTGGTAGTTGTATCACGGTGTCTCCTACCTGGGTACGGCCGGACTCCTGGCTCACTTGCAATAAATTTGAGTGTAGTGATAGTAGGAGTAATAGATGAAGTTCAAACGTTGCTTTACTTGAAATAACTTGCATCCAGGCGGTATACAGCTTTGTTCTCGTTGCCCCAGCAGGTTTTGGCAATTATTGGCAGGAATGAGTACTTCTGCTTTAAATGTAGTGCTTGCAGGATAAAACGTCTGCTTGGTAGCTCTGTAACTGTGGCAGGATTAACTTCTACAATTATCTGCAACTTCTGCTGTTTGGAGACAGACTAGCTGAGGAGGAATTGGCTTCTCCTAGGCACTGGACTTATCTAACAGATGGATTCTCAGGAACTCTGGAGGTTGTCTGTATTTTCTACTTTCCTCATCCAGCAGAGCTGAAGGTGCTCAAACTGGGATATTCTACCATGAAGGCCTGATTCACACAGTCTCCTCTTAACAGTTGTTCTAGAGATGTGTCTGCTGCTAGAACTCTGTGTGGCATTGACCTGGTCTCTAATCTGAGCTGCTGTTAACCTGCGATTTCTGAGGCTGGTGACTCGGATGAACTTATCCTCCACAGCAGAGGTGACTCTTGGTCTTCCTTTCCTGGGGCAGTCCGCATGTGAGCCAGTATCTTTGTAGCGCTTGATGGTTTTTGTGACTGCACTTGGGGACACTTCTAAAGTTTTCCCAATTTTTTGGACTGACTGACCTTAATTTCTTAAAGTAATGATGGCCACTCGTTTTTCTTTACTTAGCTGCTTTTTTCTTGCCATAATACAAATTCTAACAGTCTATTCAGTAGGACTATCAGCTGTGTATCCCCTGACTTCTCCACAACGCAACTGATGGTCCCAACCCCATTTATAAGGCAAGAAATCCCACTTATTAAACCTGACAGGGCACACCTGTGAAGTGAAAACCATTTCAGGTGACTACCTCTTGAAGCGCATCAAGAGAATGCCAAGAGTGTGCAAAGCAGTAATCAAAGCAAAAGGTGGCTACTTTGAAGAACCTAGAATATGACATATTTTCAGTTGTTTCACACTTTTTTGTTATGTATATAATTCCACATGTGTAAATTCATAGTTTTGATGCCTTCAGTGTGAATGTACAATTTTCATAGTCATGAAAATAAAGAAAACTCTTTAAATGAGGTGTTTTCAAACTTTTGGTCTGTACTGTATATATATTTTTTTATGCTTAACACAAGATTTATTGAGAGCAAAAGAAAATCATAAATTACTGCTTAACTTGCTAAAAGTCGCAGGCAAAGTGGTACAGGAGAACTGCAGTATAAAGGACGGCAATACCCTTAGAAGAGTAGTCATAAAATACAATCATCAATAATGTGCAAAACAAAAAAACTGTCATATTAGCATTTAATAACTTACTAAAACCCAATCACAGCAGGTCTCAACTAGCACACGCAAGTAAATGTACAAAAAACAAGTAACATATAAAACCAGATTCAAAGCATAGATGGCAAGGCGGATTACTGTATACTGTACATGTATGGAGGTTACACCATGCCGGACAATATAACCTCTGTGCCATGCTGTACAATAAACAGTATAACCCCTACACAGTGTAGATGTATACTGTATATTGTGTGGCCCAGTGTAGCGGTATACTGTATATTGTGTGGCACAGTGTAGGCTATATGTGTATAACATAAACATACTCCACGTGAAAACTTTCAATTTCTTGGCTTGGCCCTTTTGGATCTCGGACACCACTTCCACACTTTGGCTGGGGGGCTCGGTGGAGCTGATGTTGTGCTTTATCCTAATGAGAAAGATTTCATAATAAGGATTTGGAGAAGGGGCAGAGGGATAGCAGAGCAGGGAGAGGCTGGTGCTGCTACTAGGGTGTCATACCATGGGGGAGTAATAAAGCCCACCATAATCCCACCCCCCCCCCACCCCCCCCGGTAGAAATAATTCTCCTTATAATTTGCAAAACATACCCTCTTGTAATGCCCCCAGTTGAGCTAATGTTCCCTTAATGTGCCAATATAAAATACCCCTTCTCAGTGCCCCTGTAGATGACCCCATAGTGCTCCTCTCCCCCCTTCCCCATAGTACCCAACATAATGAGTCCCAGTATAAAATGCCCCTATACAGAGCCCCCCATATAAAATACCCCTTCTTTTTAGCCTCAGTAGATGTTTTTTTCAGTTTTTGGGCGATTATCTTATGTAGGGTATAATTTTTGCGGGATGAGATTACGGTTTGATTGGCACTATTTTGGTGGGCGTACGCCTTTTTGATCGCTTGCTGTTGTACTTTTTGTGATGTAAGGTGACAAAAAAAATGGTTTATTTAGCACAGTTTTTATTTTTTATTTTTTACAGTGTTCATCTGAGGGGTTAGGTCATGTGATATGTTTATAGAGCTGGTCGATACGGACACGACGATACCTAATATGTCTATATGTCTTTTCCCTATTTTTTTAATTTTTTTTTACTTTTTTGGGGGAAAAGGACGCTTTTTTCTTTTTTACTTGAAACTTTTAATTTTTTTGTAAAACTTAAATTTTATTTTAAAAAAAAATGTCACTTTATTATTTGTCCCACTTTGGGACTTCAACTTACAGGTTCTGATCCCTGTTTCAATGCAGCACGATACATCTATATTGTGCTAGAAAGAAAAAAAGGTTTAGCAGCTCTCACCTGCCCTTCCTCCAACTGTGAGCACGGATAACCCGAGTCAGGCAACGGGTAACTGAGTACAAATAAGGTTTGAAGGAATCCAGCTCCACTGAAGTAAAGGAATGTAAATTTATTTTGCTTGCGATAAAATCTCATCCATCAGTTACAAAAATAGCAGTCTTGTCTACGCCTTTCGGGCTACCAGAGACAAATTTCAGCCCTTCTTCATGACACTTTTTATCGATCCAGTGCTGGGGATCTGGATTGAATCGGATAAAAATCCTGATTCTTTGTATAAAAGTGCACTGACCTATTATTCAATTCCAGATCTCCCAGGACTGTATTCGACTCCTGAAGTTCACATGCATGCATCATTTCATGAAAGGTCATACATCTTATATTATTAAGACTTACATTGTCACAAAGAACGGGATCTGTATTGTGCTGTATTGAACTGTGTACAGTGTAAGATGCTAACAGTTGCCTAGGAGATCCAGCCTGGGGGCTGGGCCTCTTAAGCCTCCGTACATGCCAGGCCCCAGCAACAGCAGCGCGGGGACCGATGGATGAGGTGAGGGAGCGCAAACCTCCCATATGCCGCGGTCAGCACTGACCAAGCCATATGAGGGGTTAATCCACCGACATCGGCATCATCACCGATGCTGATGGATGTAGCAGGGATCTGGATGTAGCAGCCGGATCTTTGCCGCTGATCGCTGCACCGCACGCGGGAGGGGGGGGGGGAAGGGGGGAGGAAGGACCGCAGGACGAGACTGCTCGTCCTCTAGCACTAAGTGCCGGCGATTTAGGACAAGCATTCTCGTCCTGTTAATATAGAGAAGAAAAAAAATGAATCAGCACAAAAGTATCAAATAAAATGCCTGTATCAGTATTCTAAAAATTTAAAAAGCACAAGTTCTGACACAAATATATAGTATTTTGCAGATTCCTTTTTATTATTTTTTTACAATGCTCAAATAGTACTGTGTTACTAACCCCTCCATCCACCCCTACATACAGGGTAATACAGCGCCACATACCTTTTACACCCAATGACGTCTCTTGGATGTAGATGTTCTCTTTTCTCATTTTCTCCTTTCAGACCAGACCACCATTTTTATGCCATTTCTCGTCTCTGCAGTTTGACAAACAAAATCTTAGTTTACTACTTTTCCATCATCCTCCCATCTTCTGGACAAATCATCCTACCACCCCCAGTACTGTGCTGCTGTGCTCCCCAATACTATACTAGAAACAGAAACAGATAAACCCCCTGATAATAGTAGTACTATGTAGATAGTGCTCTTCAATAATTATTGGCACACGGTGCCCTAAAATAACTGCGCCCAGCAAATAGTGCCCCTGACACTAATAGTGTAAACATAACGTCCCCCAAAATAATTGTGGTAAGCTGATACTGTACCAAGGTACCCCTACAGTAACAGTGCTCCCAAAAGTCCCACCAATAGCAATAATTCTCAGCTAGAGCACACATGGTAGTAATAGTGCTTCTAGAGTGCCCCCAACATGTCCCCACTGTGCCCCAGAAGTAATAATGCTCCCATAGTTCCCATACTAGTAATCATGTTCCCCATAGACCCCCAGTAGTGATAAAACCCATTATAATGCCCCCCCCCGTAGTAATAATTCTCATTATAATGTGCCAGTGCAAAAAATACCCAATTTTAATGCCCCCAGTTGAGTTAATGTCCACACAGTGCCCCCATAATGTACCAGTATAAAATGCCCCAGTAGATGCCCTCAGTGTCCCCCATAATTTGCAAGTATAAAATACCCCTTCTTAGTGCCCCCATAGATGATCCCATAGTACTCCTCTCTCCCCTTCCCCATAGTACCCACTATAATGTGCCCCAGTATAAAATGCCCCTATACAGAGCCCCCCATATAAAATACCCCTTCTTTGTGGCCTCAGTAGAAGCCCCCATAGTGTAACTCTCGCCCCTTCCCCATATAAAATACCCCTTCTTTGTGGCCTCAGTAGATGCCCCCATAGGGCCCCCAATAATGTGCCAGTAAGAAGTGCCCCCATAGTGCCACCCAATAATGTGGCAGTATAAAGTGCCACCAATAATGTGCCAGCAAGAAGTGCCCCCATAGATACCCCCACAGTGCCCCCAATAATGTGCCCCATAGATGCCTGCCAATAATGTACCAGTAACAAATGCCCCCATAGATGCACCCCAGTCATGTGCCAGTAACAAATACCCCCATAGAAGCCCCAATCATGTGCCAGTAACAAGTACCCCCATAGATACCCCCAATCATGTGCCAGTAACAAATGCCCCCATAGATGCCCCTAATCATGTGCCAATAACAAGTGCCCACATAGATGCCCCCCAATCATGTGACAGTAACAAATGCCCCCAATTATGTGCCAGTAACAAGTGCCCCGTAAATACCCCCAATTATGTGGCAGTATAAAGTGCCACCAATAATGTGCCAGCAAGAAGTGCCCCCATAGATACCCCCACAGTGCCCCCAATAATGTGCCCCAATCATGTGACAGTAACAAATGCCCCAATCATGTGCCAGCAACAAGTGCCCCCATAGATGCTCCCAATCATGTGCCAGTAACAAGTGCCCCCATAGATGCCCCCCAATCATGTGCCAGTAACAAGTGCCCCATAGATGCCCCCAATCATGTGCCAGTAACAAGTGCCCCGTAAATACCCCCAATTATGTGGCAGTATAAAGTGCCACCAATAATGTGCCAGCAAGAAGTGCCCCCATAGATACCCCCACAGTGCCCCCAATAATGTGCCCCATAGATGCCTGCCAATAATGTACCAGTAACAAATGCCCCCATAGATGCACCCCAGTCATGTGCCAGTAACAAGTACCCCCATAGATGCCCCCAAATCATGTGCCAGTAACAAGTGCCCCTATAGATACCCCCAGTCATGTGCCAGTAGCAAGTGCCCCCATAGATACCCCTAATCATGTGCCAGTAAAAAGTGCCCCCATAGATGCCCCCCAATCATGTGCCAGTAAGTAGTACCATATACAAAAATTAAAACATACCACCATCAAGCTGGCAGCGATGCAGGCCTCTTCCGACCTGTGTACAGCACTGTACAGCTCAGGCGGCATGATGACATCATCGTGCCTCAGCCTATTAGAGGAACGGTGAAGAGAGACGCCTCTCCCTCCCCTGCCCCGCCGCAGCACATCTATCTGTATCGCTGTCCTGAGGACGGGCGATACTGTAGCTGGCCAGCTAAGACCTGTCCAAGGTTGCTAGTATAGCCTTATATGTGTATACAGCTAAACCTGCTAATAACCTTAATACAGTTCCTATGTTTATGTGTTAAAGACAAAAGCAGAGTTGTTTACTGTGACATCATGTTTTGAATGTCATATAACTGTTATATTTTGTGTTCACAGAAGCAGAAAACGATAATATGCCTTTAAGATTCATTTTGTAGTGTAAGGTAAGCTCAGTGACACAGCAACAACAGAAACAACAGAAAGCATAGTGTTAGGGTCCATTCACATGTCCGTTGTTTCTTTCCTGATCTGTTCCGTTTTTTGCGGAACAGATCTGGACCAGTTCTGTACCCATTCATTTTCAATGGGTCCTGAAAAAAATCGGACAGCACAATGCAAAAAACTGAACAGATCAGGAAAGAAACAACGGAAGTGTGAATGGACCCTTAATCTGTTGTTTTTGGGCAGTCTAGACCAATCACGGCCAGCTTCTCACACAGCAAGAGTTTTCAACAATCACAGCCAGCCTCACATACAGCCTGTCTGGGAATTCCCCCAGCTCCTGCTGCTAGAATTATTATTCACCAGAGACAGGAGCTGAAGAGACATTCACTCCACTGAGAGCTGAGTTTTAAGGGAACGAGGCCAATATAGGTATTTAAAACAGTTATATAATGTTCATATTGTTAATATTGTGTTTAGAACTGTATACTGA
Organism: Bufo gargarizans; assembly: GCF_014858855.1. Lineage (NCBI taxonomy): Eukaryota > Metazoa > Chordata > Amphibia > Anura > Bufonidae > Bufo > Bufo gargarizans. The sequence continues at coordinate 512,846,593 of NC_058081.1, read as the reverse complement.
ACTAGATATATATGTGTTTACTTACAGTTCCACCAATTGCAACCATACAATTGCAAATACAAATTGCAAGCTACAAATTGCAAGCATACAATTGCGAGCATTCAGATTCCATATTGCAATCCAAATTGCATACAACCATACCAGATAATACTCAACCAATCTGCAAATAGTCACTGCTAACTGCATACTGCAAGTAGAACTATTATTGAGACCTCAGATATACCTCTCAGAGAGATCAAAAAGTGCTTAAATAACTTAAAGTGACAGTACAGATACTGAAGAGAGAAATATATCCACCATTTTATGTTGAATGACAAGATTGAACAGTTGAACCACCATCTTATGCATACCACCATTTTGTGATATCTTTTCAACACTTGTTTTGTACATGGACTATCTGCTGCAGAGTTATATATGAAAAAGTGTTATATATGAAGAAAAGTTGAAGTTAATAAAGAAGTTATTTGAAGCATTTGGTGTGCTCTTTAAACCTACTGTTTCCATAGAACGGCGCTAGAGGAATTACAGAGTAACAGACAGTCTGGTTAGACTAAAAGTCAGAGTTATCAAAATTCTTCTAATGCCACAGCGCAAAAGGCACTTCATAGGGCTGCGTCTGCCACAGATACAGATGACTATGGAGATGAACGCTCCCTACCGCTGCCCCCCACTTGTCACCTTGGCCGCGCCTCCTGGGGCCATCGCCTCATTTTGACTAATGGGCGATGCAGCCCTGCCAGCACCCCCTGGAATTTTGCGCCCAGGGCAACGCCCCCCCCCACACTACGCCACTGGCCAGCGGGGCTCAAGAGGCATCTTCCCCTTTTGCCCCGCGTTAAAGACGGCCCTGGCTAAGATGTCTGTGTGTCACACTGCAGAGACAAGGTGTGGCTGAAAGAAGTTGTACGGACCAAATGGAGAAGATTTTCAGCGGCCCCATAGAAATGAATGGATGGTGTCTGCGCATTCGCAGTGCACCCTCCACAACTTTCCATTCTCAATATAGGTGTGGGTCCCAAAGGTGGGACCCACACCTATCAGACAATGGGGGCATACCCTAGAGATATGCCCCTATTGTTTGTGATAGGAATAACCCTTTAACCACTTCAGCCCCGCTAGGTGAAACCCCCTTCATGACCAGAGCACTTTTTACACTTCGGCACTACACTCCTTTCACCGTTTATCGCTCGGTCATGCAACTTACCACCCAAATGAATTTTACCTCCTTTTCTTCTCACTAATGGAGCTTTCATTTGGTGGTATTTTATTGCTGCTGACATTTTTACTTTTTTTGTTATTAATCAAAATGTAACGATTTTTTTGCAAAAAAATGACATTTTTCACTTTCAGCTGTAAAATTTTGCAAAAAAAACAACATCCATATATAAATTTTTCGCCAAATTTATTGTTCTACATGTCTTTGATAAAAAAAAAATGTTTGGGCAAAAAAAAAAGGTTTGGGTAAAAGTTATAGCATTTACAAACTATGGTACAAAAATGTGAATTTCCGCTTTTTGAAACAGCTCTGACTTTCTGAGCACCTGTCATGATTCCTGAGGTTCTACAATGCCCAAACAGTAGAAAACCCCCACAAATGACCCCATTTCGGAAAGTAGACACCCTAAGGTATTCGCTGATGGGCATAGTGAGTTCATAGAACTTTTTATTTTTTGTCACAAGTTAGCGGAAAATGATGATGATTTTATTTATTTATTTTTTTCTTACAAAGTCTCATATTCCACTAACTTGCGACAAAAAATAAAAAATTCTAGGAACTCGCCATGCCCCTCACGGAATACCTTGGGGTGTCTTCTTTCCAAAATGGGGTCACTTGTGGGGTAGTTATACTGCCCTGGCAATTTAGGGGCCCAAATGTGTGAGAAGAACTTTGCAATCAAAATGTGTAAAAAATGACCGGTGAAATCCAAAAGGTGCACTTTGGAATATGTGCCCCTTTGCCCACCTTGGCAGCAAAAAAGTGTCACACATCTGGTATCGCCGTACTCAGGAGAAGTTGGGGACTGTGTTTTGGGGTGTCATTTTACATATACCCATGCTGTGTGAGAGAAATATCTTGGCAAAAGACAACTTTTCCCATTTTTTTATACAAAGTTGGCATTTGACCAAGATATTTTTATCACCCAGCATGGGTATATGTAAAATGACACCCCAAAACACATTGCCCAACTTCTCCTGAGTACGGCTATACCAGATGTGTCACACTTTTTTGCTGCCAAGGTGGGCAAAGGGGCACATATTCCAAAGTGCACCTTTCGGATTTTGCAGGGCATTTTTTACACATTTTGATTGCAAAGTTCTTCTCACACATTTGGGCCCCTAAATTGCCAGGGCAGTATAACTACCCCACAAGTGACCCCATTTTGGAAAGAAGACACCCCAAGGTATTCCGTGAGGGGCATGGCGAGTTCCTAGAATTTTTTATTTTTTGTCGCAAGTTAGTGGAATATGAGACTTTGTAAGGAAAAAAGAAAAAAAAAGAAAAATCATCATATTCCGCTAACTTGTGACAAAAAATAAAAAATTCTAGGAACTCGCCGTGCCCCTCACGGAATACCTTGGGGTGTCTTCTTTCCAAAATGGGGTCACTTGTGGCGTAGTTATACTGCCCTGGCAATTTAGGGGCCCAAATGTGTAAGAAGTACCTTGCAATTAAAATGTGTAAAAAATGGCCTGCGAAATCCGAAAGGTGCCCCTTTGCCCACCTTGGCTGCAAAAAAGTGTCACACATGTGGTATTGCCGTACTCAGGAGAAGTTGGGTAATGTGTTTTGGGGGGTCATTTTACATATACCCATGCTGGGTGAGAGAAATATCTTGGCAAAAGACAACTTTTCCCATTTTTTTATACAAAGTTGGCATTTGACCAAGATATTTTTCTCACCCAGCATGGGTATATGTAAAATGACACCCCAAAACACATTGCACAACTTCTCCTGAGTACGGTGATACCACATGTGTGACACTTTTTTGCAGCCTAGATGCGCAAAGGGGCCCAAATTCCTTTTAGGAGGGCATTTTTAGACATTTGGATCCCAGACTTCTTCTCACACTTTCGGGCCCCTAAAAAGCCAGGGCAGTATAAATACCCCACATGTGACCCCACTTTGGAAAGAAGACACCCCAAGGTATTCAATGAGGGGCATGGCGAGTTCCTAGAATTTTATTTTTTTTGCATAAGTTAGCGGATATTGATTTTTTTTTTGTTTTTTTCTCACAAAGTCTCACTTTCCGCTAACTTAGGACAAAAATTTCAATCTTTCATGGACTCAATATGCCCCTCACGGAATACCTTGGGGTGTCTTCTTTCCGAAATGGGGTCACATGTGGGGTATTTATACTGCCCTGGTTTTTTAGGGGCCCTAAAGCGTGAGAAGTCTGGAATATAAATGTCTAAAAATGTTTACGCATTTGGATTCCGTGAGGGGTATGGTGCGTCCATGTGAGATTTTATTTTTTGACACAAGTTAGTGGAATATGAGACTTTGTAAGAAAAAACAAAAACAAACAAAAAATGTCCGCTAACTTGTGCCAAAAAAAATGGCTGAATGGAGCCTTACCAGGGGGGGAGTGATCAATGACAGGGGGGTGATCAATGACAGGGGGGTGATCACCCATATAGACTCCCTGATCACCCCCCTGTCATTGATCACCCCCCCTGTAAGGCTCCATTCAGACGTCCGCATGATTTTTACGGATCCATGGATACATGGATCGGATCCACAGAACGCATGCGGACGTCTGAATGGAGCCTTACAGGGGGGTTATCAATGACAGGGGGGTGATCACCCATATAGACTCCCTGATCACCCCCCTGTCATTGATCACCCCCCCTGTAAGGCTCCATTCAGACGTCCGCATGATTTTTACGGATCCATGGATACATGGATCGGATCCACAGAACGCATGCGGACGTCTGAATGGAGCCTTACAGGGGGGTTATCAATGACAGGGGGTGATCAGGGTAATCAGGGTGATCACCCCCCTGTCACTGATCACCCCCCCTGTAAGGCTCCATTCAGACATCCGCATGATTTTTTACGGATCCATGGATACATGGATCGGATCCACAGAACGCATGCGGACGTCTGAATGGAGCCTTACAGGGGGGTTATCAATGACAGGGGGGTGATCAGGGAGTGTATATGGGTGATCACCCGCCTGTCATTGATCACCCCCTGTAAGGCTCCATTCAGACGTCCGCATGTGTTTTGCGGATCCGATCCATGTATCCATGGATCCGTAAAAATCATGCGGACGTCTGAATGGAGCCTTACAGGGGAGTGATCAATGACAGGGGGGTGATCAATGACAGGGGGTGATCAGGGAGTGTATATGGGTGATCACCCGCCTGTCATTGATCACCCCCCTGTAAGGCTCCATTCAGACGTCCGTATGCTTTTTGCGGATCCGATCCATGTATCCGTGGATCCGTAAAAATCATACGGACGTCTGAACGGAGCCTGACAGGGGGGTGATCAATGACAGGGCGGTGATCAATGACAGGGGGGTGATCAGGGAGTTTATATGGGGTGATCATGGGTGATCAGGGGTTTATAAGGGGTTAATAAGTGACGGGGGGGGGGGGTGTAGTGTAGTGTGGTGTTTGGTGCTACTGTACTTACCTACCTGAGTCCTCTGGTGGTCGATCCTAACAAAAGGGACCACCAGAGGACCAGGTAGGAGGTATATTAGACGCTGTTATGAAAACAGCGTCTAATATACCTGTTAGGGGTTAAAAAATTCGGATCTCCAGCCTGCCAGCGAGCGATCGCCGCTGGCATGCTGGAGATCCACTCGCTTACCTTCCGTTCCTGTGAGCGCGCGCGCCTGTGCGCGCGCGTTCACAGGAAATCTCGGCTCTCGCGGGAGGACGCGTATATGCGTCCACCCAGAAGAGCAGGACCGCCGGCAGGACGCAATCCTGCGTACGGCGGTCCTAAGGTGGTTAAAGGGAATCTGTCACCAGTTTTATGGTGTCCTAACTAAGGGCAACATAAATAAGTGACTGGTTCTCTTAGCAAAATGCTGGGTCACTTTCTTTAATTGACCCAGTCAATCTGCCAACATCTTGTATTGAAAAGCTCCAGCTGATAATGATGAGTCCTGAATATTCATGAGCTCCTGACTCTCCCCGCCCACCTGCTGCTGAATGACAGTTTTTCCATATGAATCAGCAGCAGGTGGGCAGGGGAGTGGCTATAGCTCTGAATTAAATATACGCTGGACTCAATGACATCACGCTAGACTCAAATCAGCTCATTAGCATGCGGCATCTTTGCGAGTATATTATGAGGTAACCATCTGTCACACCAGTAAGTGAATACATCTAAGGTACTTTTTAGTAGTTAATGATTGTATATAATTAGTTAGATTATAATCAAATATCCACATGACAGGTTCCCTTTAATGTATGCGATCGATGATAATGTTGATCGCACACAATTAACCCCTCAGATGCCGTGGTCAATGCATTAGAATGTATGTTTTTTCATGTTCCCTAGCGGAACTATTAAAAAGTGTAAAAGAAAGAAAACGTTTTTACAGTTATTAAAAATAATTAAAAAAATATAAATTTTAATAAAAATAAATTAACAATTAAAAAATAAACATCATAGCCATCGCCTCATGGTAAAATGCCTGTAACTATTAAAATATAAAAATATTTATCCCATACGGCTAATGGCGTAATGGAAAAAACATTGCCGATTCACCATTCCCTCTTTTTTTGTTGGCCCTCCAATCCATCCTGCCCCATTAAATCTTTGGGGACACAGCCTATTTTTATTTTTTCATTTTTATTTTTTTGTCTTTGCCTTCCAAGAGCCATCATTTATTTCGTATTTTGATCACTTAGCCGTATGAATGGCTTTTTTTTTTGCGAGACAAGTTGTCTTAATGGCACTGTTTAATTTACCATAGATTGCATTGGAAAATGGGAAATTTTCTGGGGGAGGGGTTTGCTTTTAGGGATTCACTCTGTGCTAAAAAATGACATGATGACCTTATTCTGCTACTCAGTATGATTACAGCCAGTGATACCAAATTTATGTAGTTTTTATCTTTTACTACTTATAAAACCTTTTTTTGGTACCTTTTTGGGACGAGCGTTGTCTCTGATTCTGGTTGTTATGGCTGGGTGGCGTGAGCCCAGGCACTTACACTGCACCAACAAGTACAGTTATGTAATGATGTGTGTAAGAGTTAATCCACCTCCCCCCTCTTTTCTCCACTGCTTCTCCCCTTTGCCAGTCTTTTCACTGGCACTGCCCAGGCCCCAGAGTATTCAGTTGGAAATACTAACAATGCCTTACAAGGCCGTCTACAATCTATCCCGTCCCTCCATTTTTGGACTTGCAAAAGTAATTGCGGATACTCTTAAGATTCTCTTCTCAGCTCTTCTCTAGTGTGATCCTCACACAATCGTCTACAGGATTTTTCACATGCTCACTACCCCAGTGCATCAGACTCTCCTCCAACATCCAAACTTTCAAAAACAACCCGAAAACGCACCTCTTCAGGAAAGACTAAAACCTACAAAAACTCTGCTGCCACTACAGAACAATATAAGCTGCTTTTACCCTAAATTGAAATATAATAAATATGACATTATGGCTATAGAGTATTTGTCTCTGATCTCATTCATCAGACACAATTTTTGGGGTAATTCTGGAAGGAATTCTGTCATAATAGTATGGCCAATGCCATGTAGAATAGCTGTATGGTCACCGCAAACCAGAGGGGGGAAGGGGGAAGCATTCTTCTTTGATCAATGCTGCCCCCTGCTGAGTTATGTTTGGTGTACGAGCAACAGTGGAAGGGAACTGGCAACTGCTCTGAGCACAATTTGTGCCTTTCAGAACTTGTTGTCACTTATTAGAAATTCGGTATCATTCCTGTCATTGTACTGCTGTGTGGTTCTCATCCTCCACCTCTATCGTTGATGTTCCTCCATCTTTTTTACTTGCTGCCACCATTGCATATAAAGTAACCCTAACCACCCAGTAATAATAGTAAGTAATGCCGGCTAATGATCATTTTATTCCCCTCCCCTGCTTGCAACGTGGTATGGCGGTGGGTTCAGGGGTGCTCCTATCCTTTCTGCTGCCTGAGGCGAAAACTGAAATGGTGCCTCTCCCACCCCAATGCCAATTTCATACTGTCTGGCCGGATCCCGGACATTAAGGAGGAATCCACATGGCCATATCAGCATTGTCCCATGTTAAGGTTCTCCTTCACTGGGCAGAGGTTGATTTCTGTCCAGTGATTGAGATACTATTTTTTGTATGGGTTTTGGAGGGAAAATTTCCATCCGTTTTTGCAGTGGTTGCTGGGCAAGTGGATATTCTCCCCAGTGATGGCCGTAATTGGCAAAAATATAGAGCCTATCTGGTTGCATGGTTTCGGGTAGAGATACCCGAACCCTGGGAACAACTGCCTGAGTGGTGGTGGGGGTTCAGGAGTGGGGCTATAATCGTCCTGGCTCCGCGGGCTGGCTTGCCTTTTGTCCGCGGCAGCCCGTGAAGCCTGGACCCACGCGCCACTCCTGGCTGTCCTTCTGGCAGAACTTAACAGCCGTGCTGCGGAAGATGGCGCCCCGTCCTGGATTCGGGATTTCCTTCTTCGGGTCAAGACATCTCCCATCACTTCCCACCTAAAGCCTCCCGTGTCTGGCGGTCCCCTCTGGTCCAGAAGTTCATGCTGACGGCGGCGCAAGTTATCCCAGTCGCCTTCTGCGCATGCGTGACCGCTCAGGGATGACGTCAGATGCTCCAGCGCTGCATTCAAATGAGCTGGACGTCTGGATGGATCGTCGGGACCTGGGCAGCAGCACGCCGGGTTGGCGCAGGTGCCATCGTCCTCCCTTCAGATGCCAGGCTTGGTGTCGCAGGGAGTTGAGGGACCTGCACCTGGATTGGTTCTGCAGTGTTTGCCTGTGATTGACGGGTCTAAGGGTCCATTCACATGTCCGCAAAATGGGTCCGCAATTTTTCGGAACAGGTGCGGACCCATTCATTTTCAATGGGGCCGGAATGTGCTGTCCGCATCCGCATTTGCGGATCCGCACTTCTGTATCCGCACTTCCGTTCCGCAAAAAAATAAAACATGTCCTATGCTTGTCCGCAATTGCAGACAAGAAAAGGCATTTTCTATGAGAGTGCCGACGATGTGCCTGCCGGTGTCCGTGTTTTGCGGATCTGCAATTTGCGGATCCACAAAACACATACGGATGTGTGAATGGACCTTAAGGGTCTGTCTAAGGCCTCTTTCACATGGGCGAGTCTTCCGCGCGGGTGCAATGCGTGAACGCATTGCACCGGCACTGAATCCGGACCCATTCATTTCTATGGTGCTGTGCACATGAGCTGTGATTTTCACGCATCACTTGTGCATTGTGTGAACATCGCAGCATGCTCTATATTGTGCGTTTTTCACACAACGCAGGCCTCATAGAAGTGAATGGGGCTGCGTGAAAATCACAAGCATCTGCAAGCAAGTGCAGATGCGGTGTGATTTTCATGCATGGTTTCTAGGTGACGATCGGGATGGGGACACGATTTTTATTATTTTCCCTTATAACATGGTTATAAGGGAAAAAAATAGCATTCTTAATACAGAATGCTTAGTAAAATAGGGATGGAGGGGTTAAAAAAATATATATTAAACTCACCTCATCCACTTGTTTGCGCAGCCCGACTTCTTTTCTTTCTTCTTCTTTGATGACCTGGGAGAAAAGGACCTTTGGTGACTTCACTGCGCTTATCACGTGATCCATCACCATGGTGATGGACCATGTGACGGACCATGTGATGAGCGCAGTGACGTCACCAAAGGGTCTTTTCCTCCCAGGTCATCAAAGAAGAAAGAAGAGAAGCCGGGTTGCGCAAACAAGTGGATGAGGCGAGTTTAATTTACATTTTTTAACCCCTCCTTCCCTATTTTACTAAGCATTCTGTATTAAGAATGCTATTATTTTCCCTTATAACCATGTTGATGGACCATGACCATGGTGATGGACCATGTGATTGGAGCATATGATCTGACGTCACCACAGGTCCTTTAGCCGGTAGTTTATCATTAAAGAAGTAAAGAAGAGACCGGGAACTACGTGAGGTAAGTTAATTTTTTTTTTTTTTTTAACCCTCAATTGACCACCTCCTAAGCATTCTGTATTCAGATTGCTATTATTTTCCCTTATAACCATGTTATAAGGGAAAATAATAACATCTACACAACACCGAACCCAAATCTGAACTTCTGTGAAGAAGTTCGGGTCTAGTCGGTTTTTTATCACGCGTGTGCAAAACACATTGCACCCACGCGATAAAAACGGAACATCGGAAGGCAATCGCAGTCAAAACTGACTGCAATTGCGTACCTAATCGCGCGGGTTTGCCGCAATACACCAGGACGCATCCGGACCTAATCCGGACACGCCTGTGTGAACCCAGCCTAAGAGTTGTTTGAAAGACATTCTTCCCTGTCCTATCTCTCCTCTTGGTTTTCATCTTTCTGCATCAGTTAAGGAAAAAATATGGAATTCAGAATATGTTGATATTTTATCTCTCTTGCCTGCGTTCATGGAATTTGTTTCAAAACTGGGTCACAGAGAAGAGAGAACTGAGGAGGATAGCAGTCGTCCTGTTCCTTGTTCTTTTAATAATTGGCTTTAGGCATTCTGCATTTTTGCCAGCGTGGTTGGTGAGAAATATCCTGAGAAGTGTTCGGGCTTGTTCCAGCATGTGGACATAGTACTGGAAGCTTACAAAAGTTTTGGTTGGTTTCAGCATGATGAGAATTTCCAGCAGAAATTGGCGGTTTATCCTCAGTTCAATTGGGGTACAAAGAATGTTGGCCTCTAGCTAAATCTTTTGGTTCCCCAAAAATCACTGGCGTTAACCCAGAAGCCTTCCCCTGCTGAGGGTTTGTTGAAACGTGGTCTTTGCTTTGCTTACAATGAGTCGCAGTGCAAATGCTTCTAGACTCTGGCACTGCCTGAGAGCCGGCACCAGGGGTGGACCACCTTCTCCCCGGGCGGTGGAAGGCGGTCCACCCCTGTTTGAAGTGGCTTGGGCCTGGTGGGTGGTTTTGCATAGGTAATCCTGTGTATAGGATGGACTCTGAAGTTATTATTAGTATGGTTTGAGTCTGAATTTATGACTATGCTGTAAAATGTGTTATGGTTACTGGTTATTTATGAGTTAATAAACAGGCCTTTGTCATTGGTTATCTCTACTCTCTTTGTTATGTTTTTATTTATAGTAACCCCTTCAACCCCGGGCCTGTTTTCACCTTCCTGCCCAGGCCATTTTTTGAAAATCTGACAAGTGTCACTTTATGTGGTGATAACTTTAAAATGCTTTTACTTACCAAGCCACCAAGCCATTCTGAGATTGTTTTCTTGTCACATATTGTACTTCATAACACTGGTAAAAATAAGTAAAAAAACAAACATTTTTATTCATAAAAAATACCAAATCTTCCCAAAATTTTGAAAAATTTGCAAATTAGCAAATTTCAATTTCTCTACTTTTATAATAGATAGTAATACCTTCAAAAATAGTAATTACTTTACATTCCCCATATGTCTACTTCATGTTTGGATCATTTTAAAAATGACATTTTATTTTTTGGGGACGTTAGAAGGCTTAGAAGTATGGAAGCAAATTTCCAAAACCCACTTTTTAAGGACCAGTTCAGGTCTGAAGTCACTTTGTGAGGCTTACATAATAGTAACCACCCAAAAATGACCCCATTTTAGAAACTACACCCCTCAAGGTATACAAAACTGATTTTACAAACTTTGTTAACCCTTTAGGTGTTCCACAAGAATTTATGGAAAATGGAGATGAAATTTCCGAATTTCACTTTTTTGGCAGATTTTACATTTTAATCCATTTTTTCCAGTAGCAAAGCAAGGGTTAACAGCCAAATAGAACTCAATATTTATTACCCTGATCCTGCGGTTTACAGAAACACACCACATGTGATCGTAAACTGCTGTACAAGCACACGGCAGGGCGCAGAAGGAAAGGCAAATTTTTGGAAGGCAAATTTAGCTGAACTGGTTTTTAGATGCCATGTCCCATTTGAAGCCCCCTGATGCACCCCTACAGTAGAAACTCAAAAATGTGACCACATTTTGGAAACTACGGGATAAGGTGCTAGTTTTATTGGTACTATTTTGGGGTACATATGATTTTTTATTGCTCTATATTACATTTTTTGTGAGGTAAGGTAACAAAAAAATTGATGTTTTGGCACCGTTTTTATTTTTTATTTTACAGCATTTTCCTGAGGGATTAGGTCATGTGACTTTTTTTATAGAGCAGCACGTGGCAATACCTAGGCAATACCTAATATGTCTACTTTTTCTTATTTATTTAAGTTTTACACAATAATAGCATTTTTTAAACCGAAATAATGATATTTATTTTAGTGTCTCAGTCTGAGAGCCATAGCTTTTTTATTTTTTGACTGATTCTCTTAGGTAAGGTCTAATTTTTTTTCAGGATGAGGTGACGGTCTGATTTTTTACGGTGTTCACCTGAGCGGTTAGGTCATGTGATATTTTTATAGAGCTGTTTGTTACGGACGTGGTGATACCTAATATGTATAATTTCTTTATTTTTTGCTTCAAAACTGCTATTATTGTGCTAAAGTGAAAAAAATTTATCATATTTTAGTCTCTCCATAGTCTGAGAGCCATAGCTTTTTTATTTTTTGACTGATTCTCGTAGGGTCTCATTTTTTGCTGGATGAGGTGACAGTCTGATTGATACTATTTTGGGGGGCATAAGCCTTTTTGATCACTTGCTGTTGCAATTTTTGTGATGTAATGTGACAAAAATTGCTTTTTTTTTAAACAGGTTTTTTTTTTGTGTGTTTAGGTCATGTGGTGTTTAGGTCATGTTTGGAGTGGTTAGGTCATGTAATATTTTTATAGAGCTGGTTGTTACGGACGTGGAGATGCCTAATATGTATATTAATTTTTCTGTATTTTACTTTAGCACAATAATAGCAGTTTTGAAACAAAAAAAATGATGTTTGAGTGTCTCCATGTTCTGAGAGCTATATTTTTTTTCATTTTTTGGGCGATTGTCTTAGGTAGGGGCTTATTTTTTGTGGGATAAGGTGACGGTTTTATTCATACCATTTTTGGGGGCATGCGCCTTTTTGATCGCTTGGTGTTGCACTTTTTGTGATGTAAGGTGACAAAAAATTTTTTATGGTGTTTATCGGACAGGGTTAATCATGTTATATATTTATAGAGCCGGTCGATACCTAATATAGAGCGCGGCGATACCTAATATGTGTGGGTTTTGTTTTTTCTTTCTTTTATTATAAAATAAGGGGAAAGGGGCTTTTTTTTTCTTTTTTACTTTATTAATTTTATTACTTTATTAATTTTATTAAACACTTTTTTTTACTTATTTTACTTTACTTTATTTAGGACATTAACTTTTGGGGGTCTGATCCCCTCTGCAATGCATTACAATACATCTGTATTGTAATGCATTGCCTATTAGTGTATGACACTGAATCATACACTAACAGGTTGCCTAGGAGACCCAGTCTGAGGCGCGGGGACTCGATGCCATCGTTCACCTGACACAAACCTCTTCTATATCGCGGTCAGCGCGGACCGCGGCATAGAAGGGGTTAATCCGCCGGCATCGCTTTTACAGCGATGCCGGCGGATACAACAGGGGCCCGGCTACCACGGACTGCCGGGCGCCTGCAGTGATCGTGCGCGCACTGCTCTGGTGCCCGCGCGATCACTATGACATACTATTACGTCAAATTGCAGGAACTCAGTACACCAAAGGTTGGGAAGGGGTTAATCTATTTATAGTTGAAAGTGTCATGTGTATGGGACATACAGTTGCAAGAAAAAGTACGTGAACCCTTTGGAATTATATGGATTTCTGCACAAATTGGTCATAAAATGTGATCTGATCTTCATCTAAGTCGCAACAATAGACAATCACCGTCTGCTTAAACTAATAAAACACAAAAAATTAAATGTTACCATGTTTTTATTGAACACACCATGTAAACATTCACAGTGCAGGTGGAAAAAGTATGTGAATCCCTAGACTAATGACATCTTCAAGAGCTAATTGGAGTGAGGTGTCAGCCAACTGGAGTCCAATCAATGAGATGAGATTGGAGGTGTTGGTTACAGCTGCCCTGCCCTATAAAAAACACACACCAGTTCTGGGTTTGCTTTTCACAAGAAGCATTGCCTGATGTTAATGATGCCTCGCACAAAAGAGCTCTCAGAAGACCTACGATTTGTTGACTTGCATAAAGCTGGAAATGGTTATAAAAGTATCTCCAAAAGCCTTGCTGTTCATCAGTCCACGGTAAGACAAATTGTCTATAAATGGAGAAAGTTCAGCACTGCTGCTACTCTCCCTAGGAGTGGCCGTCCTGTAAAGATGACTGCAAGAGCACAGCGCAGACTGCTCAATGAGGTGAAGAAGAATCCTAGAGTGTCAGCTAAAGACTTACAAAAGTCTCTGGCATATGCTAACATCCCTGTTAGTGAATCAAAAATATGTAAAACACTAAACAAGAATGTATTTCATGGGAGGATACCACAGAGGAAGCCACTGCTGTAAAAAAAAAAACATTGCTGCAGGTTTACAGTTTGCACAAGAGCAACTGGATGTTCCACAGCAGTACTGGCAAAATATTCTGTGGACAGATGAAACCAAAGCTGAGTTGTTTGGAAGAAACACACAACACTATGTGCGGAGAAAAAGAGGCACAGCACACCAACATCAAAACCTCATTCCAAATGTGAAGTATGGTGGTGGGGGCATCATGGTTTGGGGCTGCTTTGCTGCATCAGGGCCTAGACAGATTGCTATCATCGAAGTAAAAATTTATTCCCAAGTTTATCAAGACATTTTGCAGGACAACTTAAGGCCATCTGTCCACCAGCTGAAGCTCAACAGAAGATGGGTGTTGCAACAGGACAATGACCCAAAGCATAGAAGTAAATCAACAACAGAATGGCTTAAACAGAAGAAAATATGCCTTCTGGAGTGGCCCAGTCAGAGTTCTGACCTCAACCCGATGCGAGTCCTGACCTCAAGAAAGCGATTCACACCAGACATCCCAAGAATATTCCTGAAACAGTTCTGTAAAGAGGAATGGTCAAGAATTACTCCTGACCGTTGTGCACGTCTAATCTGCAACTACAGCAAAAACGTTTGGTTGAAGTTATTGCTGCCAAAGGAGGTTCAACCAGTTATTAAATCCAAGAGTTCACTTACTTTTTCCATCTGCACTGTGAATGCTTATATGGTGTGTTCAATAAAAACATGGTGACATTTAATTCTTTGTGTGTTATTAGTTTAAGCAGACTGTGATTGTCTATTGTTGTGACTTAGATGAAGATCAGATCCAATTTTTTTTATGAACTTGTGCAGAAATCCATATAATTCCAAAGGGTTCACATACTTTTTCTTGCAACTGTATATGATTGCCATGCACACGGCCACACAGTCAGGTTTTCTGATGCAGTTTTGAAAGCCAAAACTAGGACTGAATTAAAAAAAGATACTTTTATACTTTCTCTTCTTTTTTCTGATCTGTTTCTGATATGGCTTCCAAAACTGCATGCAGAAACCTGCCCGTGTGACTGTACTCTAATAATGCATGATGCATTTCACACAAGTGGAGACATGCAGAGTACTAGGGCCGCGTGTATTCCGCATTTTATGGAACGTCCGGCCCATAATTAAACAGTCCTATCCTATTTTTGTGGGGGACAAGTTGACTAAAAAAATTGTCGAATTGCGCAATTTATTTATTTTTTGTTATGGCGCTCACCGCATAGGAGATATTTGTGATATTTTAATAATAGTTTGGACTTTTCAGATGTGGTTATATGTAATATGTAATATGTTTATTTATTTAGTGTTTATATATGTAAAATTGAGAAAAGGGGTGATTTATACTTAATATTTTGGTGGTTTTTTTTTCTTATTTTTCTACTTTTTATTTAATAACTATTTCACCCCTTAGGGGCTAGAACCTGGATCTTTTCATCCCTTGTCCTATTTACCCTAATAGACCTCTATTAGGGTGAATAGGACCTCATACTCTCCCTGCTGCCCTGTGCCTAGTACACACAGCAGCAGGGAGATTACCATGGCAGCCAGGGCTTCAGTAGCATCCTGGCTGCCATGGTAACCGATAGGAGCCCCAGGATTACACAGCTGGGGCTCTGATCAGAAGCTGCCACTGCCACCAATGAGGAGGGGGGAGGTGACCCTGTGGCCACTGCCACCAATGATTTTAATAACAGGGGGTTGGGGGGGCTCACTGCGCCACCAATGTTTTTAATACTGGGGTGTGGGGGGCCTAAGGGGTTAACTGCCGCTGATCACAGCTACCTGCCAGAGGTCGGGTGCCGGCTATGTGATTCTGCCACACCCGCCTCCTGTATCTGTATTAAAGGTTAATTATCATTGGTGGCTGTGATACAAATGTGATACGAATGTATTAGAATGAGTGGAATAATGGTGAATGACACTCAAGTAGTTATAAAACCTTAGTTAGTATAGCCGTGTATATAAGTGGAAAAGTACTGAGGGTACTGGAGTTAAGGAAAACAAAGAAGATTCTCAGGCATTGTGCAGCCAGCCAGTCGCAGGGGGTACACGTGAGGTTCATGGTAGACCGATGAGGGGTCAAATGATATAACACACAGTTCATCAGTTTACTCACGGTTAGCAGATAGCCTCCCTGGGCCGGCAGCACAGTGTTGAGGTGGACAGCACGAAATCCTCCAGGGCACGCTCTGTGGTGGGGAAGCATCAGACAAGATGGAGGTTGAGGTGCCCTTGATGTTAAGGGTGCTTAGGGTGCTTGTTGCGGCTGAGTCCTTTGATGTTTTTTGTTGTGACGCCAGTACCGTTAATGGTGGTACAACCATAGGTAGTAATAATGAGGTAGACAGTGGTAAGATGCAACTCACAACTTTTACTTTAAAGGTTTTTCAGTTACTGTAGTACAATTATGCAGTCTTTAGATGGTACAGAGACAATACTGCCAATCCACTGTTTAAGGCTTGTCAGGTTTTTTTTTGTTGGTTTTGGAGCAGTGGGTTATGTGTACCTGGTTCCTTTAGATGATTTGGATTCTATTCCCTGTCTTTCTCTACAAGCTGAATATGCGTAGACAGGAAAACTCAACTGTCCCTCAGAAGGTTGGTGTGGCTGCCTGAAGCTATAAAACCTCCACCATGCAAAGGTGTCTATGGCCCTAAATAATGGCTCTTATCACCGATGAATTCCTGGGAATGCTTGTTTCTTTTCCAGGGAGGCAAACTCTTCTCCTACTGGTCAGGGATGCAAGTCTATAGTCCAGCTACAGAAGGAAAACGCTCTTCTGAGCCTAAACATCTGAGTAAACACCTTCTAGCGAAGTTGGCTCCACTCACTAATCTGTGTTACGAAGTCTTCACTCTATCTTTCTTCCCACTAACTTGATATGACTACCTCAGATCTGCTCACTTCTGAACTACATCCTAATTAATCTGATCTGCCTTGACTAATCTGTCTCACTAGGCCTGACCTGAGTATATATAGGACCTGAACTTTATCCCCATCTAGTGGCGGGATGTATAAATTACACCCAATAGGCCTGTTAACAGGGATTTTGCAGTTACACAAATGCAAAGTTATACATGACAACCTAGTGCTTGTAATAATATAAACAGTGCTCTTAAGCAGTGCCCGCACACACGTAGTGGGACGCTGCAATTGTCACAAATGAGGAAAACAAGTTGTGTGTATGAATAGATGAAGTGTTCATAATAAGATTTTTCTCATAAGACTTTTCTCATAATAATACTTTTTTCATAATAAGACTTTTCTCTCTGCGCATGATCAAGTAAATATTATCACGCGCTTACATGCCCAATCACGAGTTTATGAAATAATATTGGCTTATAAAATTAGGGGGCTTCCCCGAGGAATTTGGGATTCATTGAAGACGCAGCAGACATCGTGCCTTGCGCTGTTCCCAGATTCTTCCCCGTGCTGATTGTTGGAATCCAACGGGTGATGCTACAATATCTGGTGATGTATTGATGCTTTACTCTTACATACTCATGATAGTCAAGATAACTATAGTTTTATAATTATGATAACTCTTATTGTCAACCATAATTTTATTATCATTAATCATAAATAAAGTAATTGTTTTGCTTTAACTCACTTAAGGTCCTAGTCTGTGTGCTAGTGAGCGCTCCGTAGTAGTGTTAGCAACACTTTTATCATGCAAAACATAAATTGGCATAGTCGGCAGGATGCCAAATTGATATATCATTGAAACAAACATTTGTATTAGAAAATAATTTTTTGCATAGAGATCCAGAGATGCCAGGGTATCTTTGCGCAAAATATTGTCATTTGGCAGTTTGCCAAAAAGTTTTGAAGATTAACTGTTTGGTGTCAGGATGTTTAAACAAAAATCTAAAGACAAGGTTGAAACTGCAGTGGAGATTCCCGGCTGGACTGAGACTCCGTATAACATAATTGCACAAGAGTCATCTGGACAGGGGAGGACTGGCAGCCTTAGTCCTGGGAGGCAAATCCAGTCAACTGGCCCATTTTTATCCCCGCCCATTATTAAAAGCCCCTCCTACATATAATAGACCACTCCGAACAAACACTGTACAGCTGACATTCTATAGTTGAGGCCTGTCTCTACACATCATACGGAGAGGGGAGGCCTGTCCTGGCTGCACTGCCTGCTTCACATCATACAATTAACAGCAGGCTACAGGCAGGAAGCTCCTCCTCTCTCCTCCCTCCCCAGATCCTGCTCAAGGCCTGTGGTCCCCCCCACCATCTGCCACCCGCCCGTGGCCTGCTGCCCCCTTTGGCCGTCCTCACCCAGCTCTGAATCCTCCTTCTACAAATGGCAGGGGGAGGAGCCGGAGCATTTCCTCTCCTACATAGCACCACATACCTCTTACATCCAGTGATGTCACCTTTGTTGTAGACATCTCTTTCTTTATCTTCTCCATTCAGACCAGACCGCTATGATGATTTTTCAGCCATCTTCCGTCTCTGCAGAGACTGACAAACAGAAAACTGTGACATGGGGTGGGATGAGAAATGTGACACGGAGGGGGGAGAAATGTGACATTTCTCCCCCTCCATGTCACATCACCCCTCCTTTTTAAATGAATAGTAAGGAGGTAAGTAAGGAAAAACAGCGGCACTGCTCCTGCATGGAAGACCCTCCCACCTCCTGCGATCCGGAACTCCTGAAAACTTGCGGCTGTGGGGACCCAGGTAATGTGGTGCTCAGCGCGGTAAAAGTGAATACAAAGCCGGGAATGTAGATAATAGACACGCGGCACTCACCAGGGTCGATGCTTCATAGATGCTTTATTTGCCGTTCAGCAAAATAGCGTGGGGTGCACAGGCTGGGGAGCTCCCCAGGTGCGCACTGTGAACAATACAGAAAGGGATCGTTACATTGTTATACACACTCGCTGCAAAGCTCTGCAGCATGACATTTTGTAACACACCATCACATCAAAAGGAGGAGACAAGTTACACTAGCAAAGAAGAGGGAATAGTGGATACACAAATCAAGGAGATATACATTGGAATTATAACATAAAAGCTAATTCCCTATCGCTGTATAGTGTATGGGGGAATAGAGCACAAATGGAGGAGGTGGGGAATAGATGTCTGGATATGCAAATGGTCAGATTCTGGTATGGGCGCAGGAGACTTACAAGTCCTTGGATATGTTATTACCTTGACTAGGGAGAAGGGGACTTTAAAGGAAGACAGCCATGTCGTTTTTGTCATTCAGACCGTGTGGTCCCATGGCTCCCGTTTTGATGATCCATCGAGCCTCCCGCTGTAACAAAAGACGGTGGCGGTCCCCACCCCGTGGGATGGGGCCCACCGCTTCTATCCCAGCGAAGGAGAGGCTAGATGGATCACCATTGTGGGTTAAGCGTACATGGTCAACAAGGCGCGGAGAACCATGTCCCGTCCTGATGGAGCCAAGATGTTCCAGTATACGCTCAAACAGAGGCCTAATGGTTTTGCCAATATAGAACCTGTTGCAGGTACATGATATGACATAAACCACATGGGTAGTGCGGCATGTAATTAAATCATTGACTCTTTGTGTGACGCCCCCCAGAGACAAGGACTTCCCCTGTGAATTGTAGGGGCAGAAAGAACACGTCCCACATTTAAAGTTACCTTGAGGTCTCCTGCTTTGGAGCCAATTGGGCTGTTTGGTCCGCCCTAATACACTGTGGACTAACCTATCCCTTAAGGTGTGACATTTCCTAAAGGCGATTAAAGGTCACTGGGAAGCTAAATCCCCCAGAACCGGGTCACCCTTCAAGAGATCCCAGTTATTGAGCACCGCTTGTTTTACAATGTCTGCCGCTGGACTGAATTTGAAGATAAAGGTGAATCTATCTTCGTTATCTTTGTGGACCTGATCACTGAGTAGACTATGTCTGGGGCGGAGAGCTGCTCGATACATCGCATCAGTGACGTCTCTCTTAGAATATCCCCTCTCAAGCAGCCTGTCTTTGAGTTGGTGGGCCTGCCTAAAATAGTCCTCCTCTGTGCTGTTAATCCTGCGGAGGCGTATAAACTGCCCATACGGGACGGCTTCCTTAACCGCAGGGGGATGGAAACTGGTCTGGTGGAGCAGCAAATTGGTGGCTGTGGGCTTGCGGAAGCCCATGGTCTGCAAAGTACCATCTACAACGGAGACCTTAACGTCCAGAAATTCTAGACTATTGCCTCCGAAGTTGAGGGTGAATTTCATATTCATATGGTTGGTCTCGTTAATGTATTCCACAAACTGTACACACTGAGTTTCGCTGCCCGACCAGACCAGAAACACGTCGTCCACATACCGCAAGTAGAGGTGGACATATCTGAGGAAGGGGTTCTGTATGGAGAAGACGTAGGTCTCTTCGAATACCGCCAGATACAGGTTAGCGAAGGTGCACGACACTGGAGTGCCCATCGCTGTACCTAGTATCTGGCGGTACCACTGACTTCCGAATTGGAAGACGTTGTTGGATAGTATCAGGTCTAGGGACTCCTGAATGAACTGTGAAAAAATGTTGCCTTTGTTGGAGCTGATAAGGACTGTTGCTATAGCTCTAAGGCCTGCATCATGTGGAATTCTGGTATATAGGCTCTCCACGTCTAAGGACACAAGGTGGAATTCCTCCTGCCACTCAACGGAGTTAAGGGCACGGAGGAAGTCCCCGGTGTCCTTTAGATACATGGGAGTGCCTTTTAAAAGGGGCCTCAGTAACCAGTCCACGTATCCCGAAAGTGGTTCAGTGGCTGATCTCATGCCGGAGACGATAGGTCGTCCCGGAGGATGGGACAGCGATTTGTGCACCTTGGGCACAAAATACCAGACTGGGTTCTTAGGAAACTTGGGAACTAACTTATCCAGGATACTGGCAGGGAGAAATTGTATCTCTACGTATTTGGAGAGGAGAGATCGTACCCTAGTGAGTATCAGTGGGACGGGATTGTCACCTAATTTCTCGTATATGTTGGTGTCTCCCAGCTGCCTGGAAGCTTCCTCCAAGTAGAAGACCCTGGTCATCAGGACCATGTTTCCCCCCCTTGTCGGCGGGCTTAATCACTATATCTTGAAGGCCTGTAAGCCAGCGAAACGCTGCTTTTTCCTCTCTGGTAATATTAGGGGGTGCAACCGGGTATATCAGTGCACGTACGTCCCTGATTACTCTCTTTTGAAAGAGGTCAATGGCCGAGCCCGCCGGCATAGGGGGAAGAAAGGTGGACCTGATGCCACCTGAAAAGGACGCTGGAGGCTCCAAAAGCTGGACACTTTCACTGTCAAGACCCGCTAGGAACTGAATACATGAGATTTCCTCAGTGTCAAAGCGGTGCTGGAGGTGAAAATCGGTGCATGTCATTTGTGCTGGGATCTCGCCCGGTAACAGCTGGGGGTGGGTTGGACTACGTTCTGAGAGCATCTTCCTCAGAAACAATTTGCGTATTGCCTTGTATAAGTCCACCTCAAAGTCAACTGGGTTGAATTGTTCCACCAAGCTGTATCCCAGTCCTCGTTGGAGGAGTGAGACACAGCTCGGGGGTAACACATAGGCAGTCAAATTGATGATGAGGTTAGGGCGGTCCTGTATAAACGGGGATGCTTGGTGTTCTTCTACTGTTTCCACGTCACTTGTCGCCGTCTCCTCGTGCACTTGCGGACCTGGGGGTTTCTTCCTCTTGCGCCCTCCTCGACCCCTTCTGGTTCTTTTCCCAAAGAGGGAGGGGCAGCTGCTCCATTTTCAGATAAACTGGAATCGGAGTCAGTTGTCCAAAAGTCACTACGAGTGCGGCGCGGGTTGCGACGAACACGGCCACGATTCTTGTTCCAATCAAACACTCTGTCACTTTCGTAGTCGTTCTTATCGCGGAGTAACTTATCTCTCTTCCTTTCCTTAATTTCACTTTGCGTCACAGTTAGCTTTTTATTCAACCTTTTTTCAAAGTTCGTATACTGCAACTCTGTCATACGTATTTTAAGTTCTGCGTGTGCCTTTTCCAGATCATGGCTAATCTGCTTGTACTCTTTTTCATTGCGTAATAATACTGAGTTAAGTATTTGTATGGAGAAATCGGCATGCATTTGTTTCCATGCCTCCACAAACTCCCCATCATCCTCATATTGATGTATCTCTTTATATATTCTTAAACCGCGAGGTACCCCTCCTTTTTACATCACCCCCAATGTGTCACATTTCTTCCCCTCCATGTCACATTTCTTCCCCTCCATGTCACATTTCTTCCCCTCCATGTCACATTTCACCCCCCCGTGTCACATTTCTCCCCCTACATTTCACATTTCACCCCCTCCATGTCACATTTCACCCCCTCCATGTCACATTTCACCCCCTACATTTCACATTTCTCCCCCTACATTTCACATTTCACCCCCCCATATCACCCCCCCATGTTACATCTCCCCCCCTCACCTCTATTAATGTTGTGTAAAAAACATTATCTTTACCTGGCCCTGTCTGCAGCAGCTCCCCTTCTCCTCTGTGTGTTTCTGGTATCTTCTCTCTGGGCTCCGGACAAGTTGTTAAGGAGTAGGACCTTTCCTAATCAGCCAATCAATGGCCACAGCTGTGTCATGTGTCAGGCCAGTGATTGGCTCAGCAGGAAATCACTGGCCTGACACATGACACAGCTGCAGCCACTGATTGGCTGAGTGGCAAAGGTCCTACTTGTCGGGAGCCCAGAGAGAAGATACCAGGAACAGACCAGCGGTGCGCAAGTCATTTCACCGCTTCCTGGTCCTCTGGTGCTCAGCGGGCGGCCGTTTTTAACATACTTTAGGGCGGCCTGGGGGTAATTGCTTCTTCCCTGCCCCCCGTCCCATCCCGCCCCTGCATCTGGGAGAGTAAGTTTAAGGGCATTGAACTTTTTGATGTTAAAGTACTCAAGGGGGTCCCTGCTAGGGCAGGTGATGTAGTCACTCTGGGGAGATGTTGCTGGATTTTGTTGACAGGCTATAAAAATGCTCATCGAGTTTTGAAAGAATGTCGTATATTAGAACAGAAAAGTGTTGAGCAAGAAGGACAGATTGTCCTTTTGCAGTGTGGTCAGAGACTAATTAAGGATAAATTAGAGCATTACCAACACATTGCTGAAACTGCTGCTATAAAGGTAGCCCAGACCAAATATAGAAAAAGGAAAGGTCCAATCATCCGGAAAAAGTGTACATTTAGTGGAAATTATGTCCTTACATTAGAAAATGTGTTTCTTTGTGTTAGCAGTTTTTTCAGGAAGCTTTGTACTACATTATAGCCACCATTTGGTTCTATTGGGGTGGATTGTGTGAAAATTGGTTGTCAACATTGCATGAACATTGCATTTGGGCGGCGGTTCCAGACCAGGGTCAGTAGGAATTCTTTTGCATTTGCACTTTAAACAGTGTCCTTTTTTCCCCCCCTCCTCCCTTGCAGTCTCCGCTTGATGTGGGTGGCATTCAGACTCACACTCCGTTAGATGTTTGGAGTGTTTATGTATGCTCTGGATGCCTTTACTGCCATATGTGCCCCACCTAGCTGATACTGCTCTACTGTGTATGGGGGGATACTAGTCCCTTAGTGGTTTGGAGCCTACTCTGTTTTTATACAATCATTGTAACACTGTTGTGTTCTCAGTATGCACTGTTTTCTGTATATGTTTTTTAATTGATATACCATCTTTTGTGTTGGATATCCAATAAAGAATATTTAATTAGAATTACTCTTTGTGTGGCTGCTCTTTGAGCTATATAGGTGTCGATACGAATAACTCCACGCGAGATATTTATGATAGAGTTGTTTTTGGTGTTTCAACATTGCATGAAGTAGATCCAGTAAAAGTTGTAAACTGTATGCAGAAAGTGACGGTTGGAAAAGCGAAATAAGTGTTTGCCCTGAGAAGGACAATAGTGGTTAACTGAATGAAAGTATGTTGACAGGAGACAGAGGGTATTCTTAAATGAATAATGTAAGTGATTAAACTAGGACTTGAAATAATTGTCTTTCTTTGATTTAAGGGCCCTTTCACACTTGCGTTGGCCGGATCCGGCATAGAGTTCCGTCGTCGGGGCTCTATGCCGGAACAATCCTGATCAGGATTATCCTAATGCATTCTGAATGGAGAGAAATCCGTTCAGGATGCATCAGGATGTCTTCCGTTCCGGAACGGAAAGTTTTTTGGCCGGAGAAAATACTGCAGCATGCAGTACTTTTTGCTCCGGCCAAAAATCCTGAACACTTGCCGCAAAGCCGGATCCGGAATAAATGCCCATTGAAAGGCATTGATCCGGATCTGGCCTTAAGCTAAACGTTGTTTCGCCGCATTGCCGGATACGACGTTTAGCTTTTTCTCAATGGTTACCATGGCTGCCGGGACGCTAAAGTCCTAGCAGCCATGGTAAAGTGTAGCGGGGAGCGGGGGAGCAGCATACTTACCGTCCGTGCGGCTCCCGGGGCGCTCCAGAGTGACGTCAGGGCGCCCCAGGCGCATGGATGACGTGATCGCATGTACACGTCATCCATGCGCCTGGGGCGCTCTGACGTCTCTCTGGAGCGCCCCAGAGCCGCACGGATGGTAAGTATGCCGCTCCCCCGCTCCCTGCTCCTACTATGGCAACCAGGACTTTAATAGCGTCCTGGCTGCCATAGTAACACTGAAAGCATTTTGAAGACGGATCCGTCTTCAAATGCTTTCAGTTCACTTGTGTTTTTCCGGATCCGGCGTGTACCTCCGGCAAGTGGAGTACACGCCGGATCCGGACAACGCAAGTGTGAAAGGGCCCTAATACAGATTGCGGAATAGAAGAGACAGAATGGAGATAATTATTTATTTATTTTTGTTTCCTATTTCACCAGTTGCTCGTTTATCTTTTAGAAAGAATGTGTGGAATGAAAAAAAAAAAAAAAAAAGAGGAGAAAACCGTTCTTATGTATGTTTTTATGGTATATATAATAATTTACTAAGTGGTTTTAATGACTAATAATTGTATATGATGTGAGATACCCCTTATATAATTAAATCCATGTGGCATCATATTGATTGGGTTGTCTTATTCTGTTAACATGCACTTTTTATGTTTTATCTTGAATAATTGGATTTACATTTGTCTGTGTTACTTTCTGTTTGTATGCGAGAGAATATGAAAAATGTGCAGTTTGCCAAGAAACGGGCAATTGAGTTTACAATATGTTTCTCTCTCTCTCTCTCTCTCTCTCTCATCCAGTTCTGGGTGTGGTTATAAATATCTGTATATGAATTATAGGAAAGCTGGATACTTGTACGATGGCAGATAAAGGGGGCTGTCCACCTGCGTGAGATAAGAGGCACAGTGTGAAGGCTGTTGAGTGTCTGATGATGCCTTCCAAGGACTGTGAATGACCAGACACCAGGATAGATGTGTTGAAGTTGTGTGTGAAGTTTGTCCATGTGGCCAGGAACTGTGTGTGATATATGAATATATGAGGTTGTAGCAAGAAATTGTGAAGGCGCTTGAGATGTTTTTTTTGTAATGCGCATTAGGAACTTTTTATTTGGGAGATTTTTGGAACTCAGGTATGTTTGTGTTTAGAAATTTTCCTTGTGGGACCTACATGTGTTATCTGTACTGTCAGACTTGTTTGTTTTCATGTATGTATAGTTATGTGTTACAAGCTGAATGTTCAATTAACACAGGGATCTAACCTCATGCAGTATTAAGGAGACAAAGACTGGTGAACTTAGATGACATAGAGGGGAGGGAGGAGAAAAGGTGGCCAGGACAGAACATTATTAATAATGAAACCAGGAAAAGAAAAAAGGGACTATGTTCCCTGTTGAGGGAAGTGTTAGATTTAAATATATATGTATATACGTCTTTCCAAATGCAACATCTCTCAAGTGCAACTCTTAAGTGCACAGACTGAATTATACCAGAATGTAATATTACGGATATTGAATCCACTTTGTCATCACTGCCTACTGACCATCACCCAATTCTCTCATTTCCAGGTATGTCTTGTCTGAAGCTTACTGCTGCACCCAGCTTTTCCACAGTCTGATATTGTCTACCCCCTCTCATCTCTCCTTCTAAATCCTGGTATGTCTTGTCTGAACTATTAATGTCTCCTTCCCTGCTGTATTTATTAAGTATTTGTTTACATTGACTATTTCACCCCCTGTATCTGGTCCTCCTTGATTAGGCCAAATGTAGCCCCTCCCCTCTTGGTCACACCTGATTGAACATTGAGTGGTATAAATCTAAGGTCCTAGGTCTTTCCAAATGCAACATCTCTCAAGTGCAACTCAAGTGCACAGACTAAATTATACCAGAATTGGACCAGAAGGGGAGCACAGGTAATTACAGACCTAGTTAATGCAAACAATGTTTCAATTTTTCCTCTTACTCTTCCCACTTCTCCACAACCTCTTGAAATACCCCCACGTCCATTCACCCAGCAAGGAAATATTCATCTCTTCCTCCATCTTACCTTCTCATCTGACAGCTTGCACAAACCTGTTTGGCAACATAAAACACTTCCTTCCCAAATACACACAGACACCTGCTGCCCTCTCCTATTCTCACCTATTAACACTTTCTCTGCTTCTCCTTACTGCCTGTGATATCTCTCCAAATCCCCACTATCACCTCTACGTCCCAATACAAATCTCCTTCTACAAATTTCTGCAACCCCTTAAACCTAATAACCATTCCTCTGACCCCTGCTCTTTTGGTTCCTCTTGCAGGAGCATTATGGAACGCACGCTCCGTCTGTAACAAACTGTCGTATATTCATGAACTTTTCATCTCTCAAAACCTTTCCTTTCTGGGTCTCACAGAAACATGGCTGACACCCTTTTTAAATTTCAATTTATTCACACCCCCTGCCCCGGCTGCAAACATGGTGGAGAAGTTGGTCTCCTCCTATCAGACACCTGTTCCTACAGCCCAACTCCACTGCCACCCACCATTGCGCTCACCTCATTTGAAGTACACTCTGTTCGCATCTACTCTCCCTCCAAGCTTCAAGTAGCTGTCATTTACCGCCCACAGGCCCAGCCACCATCTTTCTTGACCAGTTTAACACCTGGCTACTACACTTTCTTTCTGCCGACATCCCCACTATCATCATGGGTGACTTCAACATTCCTATTGACACCTGCCACTCAGCCGCCTCTAAACTCCTATTGCTCTCTTCCTCCTTCGGCCTATCACAGTGATCTTCAGCTCCCACCCACAGAGATGGTCACACTTTGGATCTTATCTTTACCCACCTCTGCTCCCTATCTAACCTTTCTAATTCACCTCTCCCCCTATCCGACCACAACCTACTCACCTTCTCTACATTGGTCTCTTCTGCTGCTCTCCCGGTCCACACACTAGCACCCCCCCGCAGGAACCTTAAACACCTCGACTTTTCGCTTGCTTTCTGACTCTCTTCTCCCATTCTCTACCATCTGTTCCCTCCAAGACCCAGATGCTGCCACCACCCTATATAACACCACAATAAGTACAGCTCTGGACACTGTTGCCCCCCTCACACACAACAAAACCCGAAAAAATTAACAGACAACCCTGGCACACCAACTTGACCAAAAAACTCAAGCTTCCAGGGCTGCTGAGCGGCGATGGAAGAAATCCAATTCTAAAGATCATTTAACTGCATACAAGCAATCCCTCCTCATATTCAAATCCTCAGCCTACTCATCTCTCATATCTTCCCTGGCCCACAGCCCTAAACAACTTTTTACCACTTTAAATCCCTTCTCCATCCCCCAGCGCCCCCACCCTCACCTCAGCTGAGGACTTTGCCACATACTTCAAACAAAAGATCGTCAACAACAGAGAAAGTTTCAGTGCACAGTCCCCACAGCTGCCTTACACAACTACTCAGTCCTTTTCTCCCAAAACCTGCTTTTCCACCATTACAGAAGAAAAACTTTCCACCCTACTCTCCAGATTACATCTTACCACCTGTGCACTTTACCCAATCCCATCCCACCTCATCCCTAATCTCACCACAGTGTTTATCCCAGCCCTAACTCATCTCTTCAACCTATCACTAACCTCTGGTGTGTTCCCCTCTAGTTTTAAACATGCTACCATTACACCCATCCTCATAAAGCCTTCACTTGACCCATCTTCTTTGTCCAGTTATCGCCCCATATCACTTCTTCCATATGCCTCAAAGCTACTTGAGCAAAATGTCCATTCTGAACTGTCCTCTCACCTCTCCTCCTGCTTCCTCTTTGACCGTCTACAATCTGTCTTCCGACTCCACCACTCAACTGAAACTGCCCTTACCAAAGTCACCAATGACCTGCTAACAGCCAAAACCGAAAAACATTACTCTGTCCTCCTTCCCCTTGACCTGTCCTCTGCCTTGTTGACCACTCCCTTCTGTTGCAAACTCTCTCATCTTTTGGCATCACTGACCTGTCCCTCTCTTGGATCACATCATACCTCACAGACCGGACGTTTAGCGTCTCCCACTCCCGCACCACCTCCTTGTCTCATTCCCTCTCTGTTGGTGTCCCGCAAGGCTCTGTCCTAGGACCCCTGCTCTTCTCTATCTACACTTTTGGCCTGGGACAGCTCATAGAGTCCCATGGCTTTCAGTATCACTCCTACGCTGACGACACACAAATCTACCTCTGTGGTCCAGACATTACCACCTTACTATCAAGAATCCCACAATGTCTATCTTCTATATCCTCCTTCTTCGCCTTTCGCTTTCTAAAACTTAACATGGATAAAACAGAATTCCTCATCTTTCCCCCATCTTGCTCAACACCCCCAACAGACCTATCTATCACGATCAATGACTGCACACTCTCCCCGGTCAACCAAGTCCGCTGCCTTGGAGTGACTTTGGATTCTGCCCTCTCCTTCAGACTGCACATCCAAGCCCTCTCCACCATCTGCCGCCTCCAACTCGAAAACATCTCCCGCATCCGTGCTTTCCTTAACTTTGAATCTGCAAAAATGCTTGTACATGCCCTCATCATCTCCCGCCTAGACTACTGCAGCACTCTCCTCTGTGGCCTTCCGTCTATCACTCTTGCACCCCTCCAATCTATCCTCAACTCTGCTGCCCGACTAATCCACCTCTCACCCTATTACTCCTCTGCCTCTCCCCTCTGCCAATCCCTTCACTGGCTCCCCATTGCCCAGCGAACTCACTTCAAAGTACTAACAAATACACACAAGGCCGTCCATAACCTTTCTCCTCCCTACATCTCTGAGCTACTTTCCCGATACACCCCCACACGCACTCTCCGATCCTCACAAGACCTCCTTCTCTCCTCTTATCGGCTCTTCCCACAATCGACTCCAAGATTTCTTCCGTGCACCCCCCATACTCTGGAACTCGCTACCCCAACATATCAGACTCTCACCTACAGTGGAATCCTTCAAAAGAAACCTGAAAACCCACCTCTTCAGACAAGCCTACAACCAGTGACCCTGCTGCCTCTATACCGCCACGACCAATTTCACCCGCACCTACGTCCTTCTCCTATACCATGTAGATTGTAAGCCCTCACGGGCAGGGCCCTCTCTCCTTCTGTACCAGTTTGTAACCTGTCTTGTTTATGATTAGCGCAATTGTCTGTATTATGTATGTATACCTCTTCTCATATGTACAGCGCTATGGAATGATCGGCGCTTTAATAATAAATAATAATAATATATGCCCTGACATATATGCATATATATTGGCCCTTTTTATGGGCCCGTCCAGGTGGGATAGATGTGTACACATGGAGATGTATGTATGCCCCCTTGGCGGCATGCATCTCTATGTGTATAATATATTATATGGGTGGGCTTATTGATGTGTGTATGTATATATACACTCACCTAAAGAATTATTAGGAACACCTGTTCTATTTCTCATTAATGCGATTATCTAGGCAACCAATCACATGGCAGTTGCTTCAATGCATGTAGGGTTGTGGTCCTGGTTAAGACAATCTCCTGAACTCCAAACTGAATGTCAGAATGGGAAAGAAAGGTGATTTAAGCAATTTTGAGCGTGGCATGGTTGTTGGTGCCAGACGGGCCGGTCTGAGTATTTCACAATCTGCTCAGTTACTGGGATTTTCACGCACAACCATTTCTAGAGTTTACAAAGAATGGTGTGAAAAGGTAAAAACATCTAGTAGGCGGCAGTCCTGTGGGCGAAAATGCCTTGTTGATGCTAGAGGTCAGAGGATAATGGACCGACTGATTCAAGCTGATAGAAGAGCAACGTTGACTGAAATAACCACTCGTTACAATCGAGGTATGCAGCAAAGCATTTATGAAGCCACAACATGCACAACCTTGAGGCGGAGGTTTTTACAAGGCAGGTTGAAAATTCTGGTAGGAGGTGATGTTATGGCACCTAAATTCTTACTGCGGGAAAGAACCCCGCACTACTACCATTCAGTCCAACCCTTACAAACGTCACCGTTGTTGAGGTTAAAGTTGCAAATACCTTAGTAAAGGAGGGGCCTGTCCCTAGGGAATCTACTCTTCCCCACTCCCACAAACAGGTCACATCCCTCCCAATACAGTCAAATTTAATTTAGTGTGTGTACCCATAGAGACTCCTGCAACCTGGCATATCTCTCTACACTTCCAAAGACCCCGGTAGGTTACAGACCCCATTGTCAATAGGAAACGACTATAGGATGCAAGTGTGTGTCCAGCCATATTGTAGTATGGCTGTCACATACTTGAACCTAGAGTGTCCATGGGTCATATGCAAATAAATCAATATATATACACACACACAATACTATGAGGTCACAGTATGGCCTTGGATTACATCCCAAACCCTCATAGAAAACCTACTACAATATAATATATACATACACACAATACTATGAGGTCACAGGATGGCTTTGGATTTTCATCCTGAACCCTCATAGGAAACAGTATGTCCATGCGATCTCTGGCTTCAGGACTTTGTTGGAGCTATGTCCTGAGCCTCCTTCGTGAAGTTCAGTCTAGTGAAGTTCAGTCTGGTTCTGGTCTCTTCACCCTCCTGTAGATTAGACACAGTCCCATGTACATGACGATTACCAGAACCAGAAGAAATATCACCTGGTGTATCAATAGGTTGAAGAAGGATGTTGCCTTTGGACTTTCCCACCAGGAAACCTTGGAGTCCTTGTCTAAGGCGGTAGTGATTGCAGTTATGTTGCTCTTGTCGTGCACCAGTTGGATGGTGGCCTGTTTCTCTGTCTCTCGAAGATTCTGAAGTATTTCTTCTTCTTGGCCCAAGTCTAGCAGGAGATGTTTGAGTTCTATCCCAAAGCCAAGAGGAATCTTCTGGAGTCTCACGGGAATGTCAGGGCGGATGTCGAGTCTCTTCTCTGGGGTGATTGGTGTCCTTCCTTGTAGCTCTGCGACATCTAAACCTAGGACGGGACCTAGGGTGCAATACGCTCCAGGGAGGAGTTCTCCTCTCTCAGTGCAATTAGTCCCATAAATTGCATAAGACAGATTTTGCCTTTGGTACCAACACCAATACCCCTGTCCCAAGTATTTAGGGGAGGAGGGTATTGGGCTGGCCTTCATCTCACAGGACCCCTCGGTGCTCCAACACTGGTGTCTAAGCACCCGATCCTGACTACCTTGACAGAGGTTAGCATCCTCTTTCTTCCAACATCCCTCTGTGTCTAATAGATAAGGATGGCCTCCGTCATAGGTTAGAACGCCAGAGGGGAGCTGTGGATGAAGTACCGTCCGGTTATTTATGACAATCCCTATGGTAACTGCACTGTAACCCTGTCTAAGATGGCCAGATACAGGAGCCAATGACGAAGCAGTGCAAGTGAGATTCCTACATCCGTGCCACTGAACTACCCACCAGTTAGTGTGATTGGCTGCAAACGGAGAAATAAGAGGACTTACCCGTTGGCGGAGGTTGAATGGGAAGTGGCCACCGTACAATGATGATACAATATGTTTAAGGTTGTCCGAGAGTTCACTTTGGACTTGCGTACACGCCAGAGCAAGCTGAGCTCTATCCTGTTTCTCCAAGAGACCCACAACTAACCGCATAAACTTCCCTCGTAGATCAGAAGATAGAGAGGTAGTGGCATCTATGTGCGAATGCTGCAAACCCTCTAAGACGTGGTTTACATCAAGCTTGGTCTTGAATCCTTCCCCAGCGTGTCGCGCAACATCCCCAAGTTTACCTCTCAGGACTTCCATATCCATAGTGTTCAGGACGCCCACTCCCAACGCACCTGGCTACCAGATCTCTTCTTCCCCTGTGATTCCTGTGTACGAGATCGTCCTTTCTTACCTCTTGCCCCGCCTCTATCCAACTTCTTATCATGGCAATTTGGTTCCTCACAAACTCCCCACATCTGTGATCCCTACACTGATCAACTCTGAAGTCATCTACGGAAATTCTCCAAGTAAATAGGACGAATTTTGTCCCCGTGATGATCTTCCATGGGGTGACAGTTGAGGGGCTATAGGATCTGCCAATTGATGGATAGGGACGTTGCAAGAGTCTGAATGCATTTTTACAGGTTGGAGACCTGTCACTTCATAGGGGATCCTCACCACCACAAACTTGCCCTCTACCTCTGAACGGATACCATTGGTCACTTTCTCCAGCCTGTAACACTAGTTTTCCTACGGGTTTGGATTTAGACAGATAGACCCATTGTGCAAATGTCCAGCACCCTTCATCTACTGCCTTGCAAAAATGCCATCTAAACGAACCATCTATATTGAAGTCAAAGTTAATATCCCTGCCACTGAGGTCTTTCCAATCGGAAGACACATACCTACCGCGGTATTCCTCAGTCATAGGGGTACCGTCCATCCAGATATCCACTGTAGGGGTATCCACCCCATTGCACACTAAATCCCAACTCCAGGGATTAGTGTCCAATGTTACCATCTGGGTATCTTGTTCCCAGTGGGCATAGGTGACGAAATTGTATCCAGTCACCTCCTGAACACAATTGTCTCTCATGATGGTGATCATGAAAGACCGTATGGATGGAGATCCCTTTAACTGAGCATACCTAGGATCCTTGGCATCTGTCCGTACTTTTAAAACGGTGGCCTGGTAAAATCCTTCCAGTTTTACCGGACCACTCTGGTCATTCCATAGGGCCTGGCCAGAGTTACTGCAGTTTAACTTTAACATCATTATACTGGTTTGTATGTAATCTGTGGACACATGTCCCTGAACATAACTGGATTTCCTAGTGATAATCATCTGGGAAACCCTTAACATACAATAAGCTTTTAGGGTACCCTTTACCGCAATGGGTCTATCAAAATATGTCCTTACCCTCAGCCCATCTGTCACGGCCATGGCCATGACCGTGACTCCTGAACCGCATGCGGTTGTCAGTGGTTTAGTTTGGTTGTCAATCACAGGTGAGGGCTGTGGTATTTGCCTCACCTGTGGTTGCCGCTGGCAACGTTATGTATGTGGCAGCATAGCACTCTGAGCTGTATTGTGGCAGCTTGCTATGTTGTGCATGCGGTTGCACCTAGCAACCTTTCTGTTAGGTGTGTGTGTAGGTGTGCACTAGGTTTTATGTTATTGTGTGCACTTCCCCTTTTAGTGGTGTTTTCCCTTCCCTGGTGATGCAAGGGTTAACTCCCTTTCTGTGTGTGTGTGAGACACTGGGTGTGTCTGTGTGGGTGTGGCCACTTTGGCCTATATAGCCTATGTGTTTGGCATGGCTCAGTAGGTTGCTTCAGCCATGCTTAGCTGAAGCAGCCTCCTGTGAATACCATCTTCCAGTAAGGGCCACTCTTTCGGTCATAGTATCCATATCCCTGATGTTTCGTTTATGTCCGTTACCTTTGATTCTTATTGCAGCTATGGATGTCCTGGTCTATGTGTGTCTTTATGTGCGTGCTGTTTGTCTATGTTTGTGTGGACAGCGTTTTCAGAGCACGGGTTCCAGTCAACAAGGCTGTGGCAGGTTTGTGTGGAACTGTTTGGGTTCACCTGTCATGTTCATAGTTCTGTTTATGTTTCCCTTCTTTCATGCTGCTTGGCCAGTGAGACTCCTGCTCCTCCGTGCCTAGGAGGAGTAGGTTGTCTTACCCTGCTCCTTAGTTCAGGGCCATCCTGAGGGCTTGCATGGACTATTAGGTTCCAGGGTATGAGCCCTCCTACCACCAGGGTCGGCTCATACGAACAGGAGACAGGGTCAGTGTTAGGGGCGCAATAGGAGGTGACCTGCTCCCTAATTCTGTTGCCCTGACCGAGTAGCGACTGGCCATTTCTGAGCATCGCACGGCTGAGGGTTTTTCCCATCCTCAGCCGTGACACCATCTTGGTTATCCCTCCTTATGAAGGTAGCTTTAAGGATATACCAGCCACTATACTCTTCCTCCGTGACATCCTCAGGACTCAGAACCCCCTCCTTGGTACACAACACTGTGGTAGCGTTGGCTTCCACTTGCTTGTAAGGGTGCAAGTGAGGGTCCCTAGACACCCATCTTAAAGATTTCATAGGAGTAGGGTAAGAGTCCTGAAAATGTCTGAATTCCTTGAGGCAGAGGGCATGTAAATCATGTTGTATGGCAGACACATTCTCCACATGAGTATAATGTTGAATTACACCTTTGGCAAAACCCTTTCTCTGGAAACCATACAGATACCACTGTCCTGGTGTAAAGGAGAAGTTCTCGTATGGTTCCAGGATTTCGTATGGTTCCAGGCCCTCCAAACATTCCACCATTAAAAGGCCGGGTTTACCAATTGATATGTTGGCCATACCATTAATAATTCCCAGGCCCTCCCCCAAAGAGGTTGAGCCTGCCATCATCATGCTTACCACCAGTGTCACAAGCTGGAGATGTGCCATGTTCAGAGGATCTCTAAATCTTTTCTGGCTAGTCGGAACCTTGGCGAGTTTCCCTCCCATGATCTGTCAATTCATTGTGAATGTAATCAGTTTCATGGATCCACCATCGACCCACCAAACTCCCCCCCCCCCCCCCCCCGGTCACCCAACTCCTTGGTCTGGTCGATATGGATCCACAAAACTCCCTGCCGCCTACGTGACTTTTTCTTGGTCGTCATCGGCCTTTGCACCCTCAGCATAGTGTCACCCATTACTTTAAGGACCTGATAGGGTCCTTCCCAGTTTGCATCTCAGGGGCTGGCCTGATGGAAGATTTTTACCATCACCAGCTCTCCTACAGAGAGCATCGGTGTTTCCCCTTGTAGATTCGGTCTGTGCAGCCGTATCGCTGCATGAGGCAATAACTCTTTCAGAACCTGTTGGAGAAACAGATCTCTGGCGATGGCGTTCTTCACAGGCTTTGACACTAGGGGTTCATTGCGCAGGCATGGGGCAGTTTGCATCTAGTCATTAGTTCAAATGGGGTGATATCAGTACTGGTAGCCTCGGTAGCTTGGATTCCCATTAGCATGGCTGGCATGAGCACGGCTGGCATTAGCACGGCTTACCCATGAGGAACCTTTCTCCAGTAGCGCTTTAGAAAGTCGTGTCTTAATGGTCCGGTTCATCCGCTCCACGAGGCCCTCAGACTGAGGATGGTAAGGCACATGAAACCTTTGCTTTATGTCTGAAAGACCACAAAGCGCTTTCAATACCTTACCTGTGAAATGGGTCCCTCTGTCTGACTCTATCAATCTGGGGATACCCCAGAACCTATTCCAAGAGAACACCGGCAGTGGTTATAGCCGAATCGTTGACCGTGGGGATGGCTTCTACCCATTTAGCGAAGACATCCCCTACCACCAGTGTGTAAGGATAGTTACGACTTCCTGTTGGTAAAGGTCCTATAAAATCAATTTGTAGAGTGCCTGGCCTAGGTAACTTTACCATGACTTCCACTCTGGCTGCCACGATTCCTTTGGCTCCAAAATAAATTTAGACCACAAGGAAAGTCACCTCTGTTCTGGCCAAATTTTCCTTGTGGGGACTCAGCTTGAGTCCTGACTTGGCCAGGAGTCCTAATAGCTCTTTTAATAGAACCAAGTGTTCTTCTATGGTTTCTGTGTGCAAGAGCAAGTCGTCTACGTATTGCAGAAGACATCCCGGCCGTGAAAATACACTCAGAACAGCCGCCAATGCCTGGTGAAAATACGTGGGACTACTGTGGAACCCCTGGGGGAGTACACCGAACATGTACTGTTTGTCCCCTACTGCAAATTTGTATCTACAGTTTTCAGTGAGTTCAATTGAAAAGAACCCATTGGCAACATCTATGGTCGAGAATATGCAACTTTTGTCGCTTACTCTGGCCATGATGTCGGAAGTCTGTGCCACCACTGGAGCGGACATTGGGGTGTATTTGTTAAGGACCCGGAGGTCTATGGTGAGCCTCCATGCATTGGTGTCCTTTTTCTTTACTGGCCAGAGGGCATTGTTGCAATTAGAATTGCCCTCTATGACCACCCCCCTAGTTTTCAATTCCTGGACAGTGTCCAAAATTTTATGGGTGGCTTCAGACGGAAAACGGTATTGGCGTTGAGGTGGAGGGTCGGGGTCTTGTATGTCCACCTGAACTCCAATCAGTCTGCCACAATCATTTTTGCCTTGGGCCCACAGATCGGGGTACTCATACATGATAGGCTCAAGGTCTGGATTATGCGAGATCTCCAGCCATTTGTGTTTGAGTACTTCAGTAGAGTTATCTACTGTTGGCAATGGTGGTCCCAGACACTGGCGTTGGATGACAAACACCTTGGATTGTCTGGGACCCTTCCATACAATACTGTTTGCCAGATCTAGGATCCACCCATTTTGTGTCATTACGTTGGTTCCAATAATGTTGTCAGAACCGGGATAATACCACATGGGGATCCTAAGGGTCATGTAACTGGTAATCTGGACTATTACCTCTTCTATTCTGTGGCTCTTCACCCCCCCTTGTTGGTGATCAAATCCGATCACCCCACACTGAGGGCTGTCGGGATGTAAATCATGTTTGACATTGGTAATGGAAATTTCCACACCAGTATCAAGCATGATTTCAGAG
Organism: Bufo gargarizans; assembly: GCF_014858855.1. Classification (NCBI taxonomy): domain Eukaryota; kingdom Metazoa; phylum Chordata; class Amphibia; order Anura; family Bufonidae; genus Bufo; species Bufo gargarizans. The sequence goes on along the minus strand of NC_058081.1, from coordinate 512,810,003 downwards.
TCCTGATTTTTGATATTGGCTTTTATGTGGGGTCTCCATGAAGAATCCAGTATGATGGGACATACTGGCGCCAGATCTTTAGGGACCCCTGATCTTCAATCAATTTTACCAGACTCCCCGTAGGTACCTGTGAGGTAAATACTGCCACTTTGGTAGTAAAGCATACTCAGGGTCAGGAAGTCGGTAGTCGTGGCCCAGGGGTGTCTTTAAATATAGATATTGAGCTGAGTATGCCTTATTATAGCTATTTTAAAACATAACTTTTATTTTGCTGATATTTAGAATATTGTGACACTTATATTAAAACAATGCTGGTGTTGCACTGCTTTCTTAGAGGGGGGTCAGGCGCGACAGATTCTGATTGTTCAAGCGGCGGTTTGTTGAAAGAGTCGCTTTTCTAACAATATTTAGGCGGGTTGCTCGGCCTAGGTTCTGTCCCTACATACACTAGTCGTGGTGAGTTGGGAGAACCCTAACAGGCTGTATTCCGGGCACCCGCCCTTACAAGGGCGACACACAGCCGCTGGAACCTCGGATCTATTACTGTTCAAACCCTGACAATAAACCTTCCTCTAAACTGTCCGACGCGTTTCACCACTAGGAGCAGTGGTTCTTCAGGGACAACAAAAGAAAACGCCGGGGCGCCTGGTGCAGTGGCAGCGCTCCCGCACGTGTATAAAGGCAGTGGCAACTGATGAGTCCAAAAGTATCTCTTTTTATAGCGTCTCGGCCCCGCCCATCTATTTAATTAGCCTATGGGTCCTTTGCTGAGCGCTATGTTTTGAGCCACCCCTACTGTTTCGTCATAGCATCCAGGGCACGAGCGCACACTGTTGGGCTTTTAAGTGCTTTCTTACCCTGTCAGCGACACTCTGCCCGAAACCGGAAGTGACGTTGGTGGGTGGCGGCTAGGTTGCTATGGGGATCTAACACCGCGTCCCCGGCAGGTCCTGGCAGCTAACTTGTAAATGAGTTCCGTTCATGTGTCAGTAGACACTAGTTTAGACATGGGCAATCCATTATTATAGTTATATATATAGTCTATAAGGCATAGGAGCAATGCTCAATAGCAGATCGCACCTAAGCACAAATAGATCGCAGGTTGATGGAGATGTTTTAAACTTGCAGGTTTAAAGGTCCTTGCAGGTCAAAGTTTATTCAACCCATCCAGGGTTTAAGGTCCTTGCAGATCACAAATATATCTCTTTAGTATGTGTGGGCTATTTGTTGACAAATTACACAGTATATTCGAAAGATCACATGTCTTTTTTAGGGAAGGCTCTAGGGTTTTTCCTTAGGAAGGGAATGCGCATTATAGACTATTATGAATCCCATTGAGATTGGTATTATCAGCAGGCAAAAAAAAAAAAAAAAAGGAGGATGCCTTGCAGTCCTAGCATCTAATCCATTTCATTTTAAAGTTGTGACAATTGGATTATAAAAAGGGTTTATATGAAATGAATTCATTCGGGCCTTTAGGTGTCACAGAGTTTAGTTTATAAGTCCATTTTGTTTCTGCCCGTAGGATCAACTTGTCCCAATCACCGCCTCTCCTGGGTTTAGGGACATGTTGTAAACCCATAAATTTCAGGCAGTTGGTATTGCCTCCGTGGTACTGTACAACGTGGCGAGCTACTGATGTGTCTTTTTCGTTTAGTATGTCATTCACATGGTCTCTTATTCGTCTCCTAAACTCACGTTTTGTCTTGCCCACATAGTCTAGTGGGCAAGTACATTGGGCTAGATACACTACCTCTGTGGTGAGACAATTTATGAAGTCTTTTGTGTAGAATTCTTTATTATTGGAGGAGCATGTGAATGATTTCGCTTTTTTTATTTGACTACAAGCTGTGCAGCTGCCACATTTAAAGGTACCTATGGGCTTTCTAGAAAGCCAATTGCCTGTTTTTTCTGGCGGTTGGAAATGGCTATTCACTAGTCTGTCTCTCAAACTGCGCCCCTTTCTAAAGGTGATTTGTGGGTATGACCCCAATACCTAATCCAGATCTGGGTCCGCTTTTAGGATATCCCAGTGTCTGGAGAGCACATTTTTTATTTCCCGATGTCCACTGTCAAATGTGCCAATGATCCGAATATTGTTCTGGTCTATGATATCACTTGATCTCTGTTTTTTAGGGATGAGGAGTTTGTCCCGCTTCTCACTGCATGCGGTTTCATAGGCTGTACGTAAGATTTCATCCGGATAGCCTCTTTCCCTAAATACAGGTCCTTCTAAAAAAATTAGCATATTGTGATAAAGTTCATTATTTTCTGTAATGTACTGATAAACATTAGACTTTCATATATTTTAGATTCATTACACACAACTGAAGTAGTTCAAGCCTTTTATTGTTTTAATATTGATGATTTTGGCATACAGCTCATGAAAACCCAAAATTCCTATCTAAAAAAATTAGCATATCATGAAAAGGTTCTCTAAACTAGCTATTAACCTAATCATCTGAATCAACTAATTAACTCTAAACACCTGCAAAAGATTCCTGAGGCTTTTAAAAACTCCCAGCCTGGTTCATTACTCAAAACCGCAATCATGGGTAAGACTGCCGACCTGACTGCTGTCCAGAAGGCCATCATTGACACCCTCAAGCAAGAGGGTAAGACACAGAAAGAAATTTCTGAACGAATAGGCTGTTCCCAGAGTGCTGTATCAAGGCACCTCAGTGGGAAGTCTGTGGGAAGGAAAAAGTGTGGCAGAAAACGCTGCACAACGAGAAGAGGTGACCGGACCCTGAGGAAGATTGTGGAGAAGGACCGATTCCAGACCTTGGGGGAGCTGCGGAAGCAGTGGACTGAGTCTGGAGTAGAAACATCCAGAGCCACCGTGTACAGGCGTGTGCAGGAAATGGGCTACAGGTGCCGCATTCCCCAGGTCAAGCCACTTTTGAACCAGAAACAGCGGCAGAAGTGCCTGACCTGGGCTACAGAGAAGCAGCACTGGACTGTTACTCGGTGGTCCAAAGTACTTTTTTCGGATGAAAGCAAATTTTGCATGTCATTCGGAAATCAAGGCGCCAGAGTCTGGAGGAAGACTGGGGAGAGGGAAATGCCAAAATGCCTGAAGTCCAGTGTCAAGTACCCACAGTCAGTGATGGTCTGGGGTGCCATGTCAGCTGCTGGTGTTGGTCCACTGTGTTTTATCAAGGGCAGGGTCAATGCAGCTAGCTATCAGGAGATTTTGGAGCACTTCATGCTTCCATCTGCTGAAAAGCTTTATGGAGATGAAGATTTCATTTTTCAGCACGACCTGGCACCTGCTCACAGTGCCAAAACCACTGGTAAATGGTTTACTGACAATGGTATTACTGTGCTCAATTGGCCTGCCAACTCTCCTGACCTGAACCCCATAGAGAATCTGTGGGATATTGGGAAGAGAAAGTTGAGAGACGCAAGACCCAACACTCTGGATGAGCTTAAGGCCGCTATCGAAGCATCCTGGGCCTCCATAACACCTCAGCAGTGCCACAGGCTGATTGCCTCCATGCCACGCCGCATTGAAGCAGTCATTTCTGCAAAAGGATTCCCGACCAAGTATTGAGTGCATAACTGAACATAATTATTTGAAGGTTGACTTTTTTTGTATTAAAAACACTTTTCTTTTATTGGTCGGATGAAATATGCTAATTTTTTTAGATAGGAATTTGGGGTTTTCATGAGCTGTATGCCAAAATCATCAATATTAAAACAATAAAAGGCTTGAACTACTTCAGTTGTGTGTAATGAATCTAAAATATATGAAAGTCTAATGTTTATCAGTACATTACAGAAAATAATGAACTTTATCACAATATGCAATTTTTTTTAGAAGGACCTGTATAACCTCAGGTCTGCCTGTTTTTTTTATTTTTTTCATTGTTGAACAATTCCTCTGAATCCTAAAGTACTGGCCCTTTGGAATTCCCTTGCGTAGGGGGAATGGGTGAGCACAGTCCCAGCGGAGGAGGCTATTGCCAGCTGTACTTTTGCGGGACACTGAAGTGACAATACTTTGATTTGTACGTCTTTCAATTAATACATCAAGAAATGGTAATGCATTTTTGTCGCATGTTGATGTAAAATTGAGGCCTAAATCATTGTCATTAATGATCATAACAAATTCGGCAAAGGATTCTTCAGTGCCTCTCCACAGCACGAACACGTCATCTATGAACCTCAGCCAAAGAACTACTCTGTCCTGCCACTTTGCCAGTGCTTCAGACCCTATGTAGTTGGTCTCCCACCAGCCCAGGAGTAAATTTGCGTACAACGGCACACAAGAACCGCCCATCGCAGTACCCCTGAGCTGGTGGTAGTGACGATCATCGAAGACAAAGTAGTTCCTTGTAAGGCTGAAGTTCAATAGATCTATAACGAATTTATTATGTGCTATCAGACTATTGTCACGCATAGACAGATAGTACTCCACTGCATTCAAGCCCAGGTCATGTCTAATGGAGCTATATAGTGCTTCGACATCTATGGATGCAAAGATCATTGAGTCATCCAGACAGATGCCATTCAGTTTTAAAAGGAGATCGGAGGTATCCCGTATATAGGATGGCAGTGCTGTTACGAATGGCTGAATGATCCTGTCTACATAGATGCCTACATTTTGCCCTATACTTTCTATCCCAGATACTATCGGGCGTCCTTTTAATGGACTGAGGCCCTTATGTATCTTGGGCAGGTAGTAAAATGTAGCCGTAACCGGGTGGTGTGGCAGAAGAAAATCCATTTCTGCTTCACTTATCAATTTATTTCTGAGTCCTTTATTGAGGATGTCTTTTAGTTCATACAGGTACATAGGGCCAGGATCTTTGGGCAAGAGTTCATATGACTCTCTATTGCTCAGGATGTCTAGGCACATTCTTTCTTATTTCCCTATGTCCATAAGGACTAGATTGCCTCCCTTATCAGAGGCTTTTATTACCACATTCCGGTCTTTTTCCAGTATTTTAAGGGCCTGGTATTTATTTCTATTTAAATTATTCCTACATCCAAAGGCTTGGATTTGCCTTAGATCTCTGGATACTAATTTATTAAAAATTGATATATTTGAATCTGGTAGAGGAGGTGGCATTTGTGTACTTTTAAGCTTTAGTTGTGTAAAGGGGCCTTCTGCCCTGTCTTTTTCACCTTCCTCTAACAGATTTGCAAGCGCCCTAATTGCTTCCAATTCCTGGGGGCTCATATTTAATTCTTCACACAGTTTTTTCTCCCTTAAGGCAAAGTGCTTGTGCGAGAGGAGTTTCCTTACAAAGAGGGCTATATCTTTGCTCCATTCAAATGTTTCATATGGGACCGTGGGGACAAAAGATAGACCCTTATTTAAAAGGGAAATTTCATTGCTTGATAATTCATGAGAGGAGAGGTTAATAATTTCCATTTTATTTTTACTCTTATTTTTATTTGTTACTGAAACCCCCCCTATACTTTGTTCCTGAGTTGGTATAGAGGTTGCATGGGGGGTTAAGCTAAAAAAGTAGAGGATGACGTAGAGGGTAAGGGGTCCGCTGAGTTGCATGTTTGGTAATTTCCTCTTCTGTAGCCTCCCCTTGTTTGTCCCCTACCTCCCCTTCCTCTATTTCTCTGACCTCTCCCTCCTCCTCTCGTTGTCCTATTTTGTTCTGTTTCTGAACCCTCAGCTTCTGATGATGATATTTCACTTTGTGCCTCTCGTTGTATACTTTTGTTGAGAAATAAATAGGCTTTATTCTCTTTGAATTCAGTGGAGTCTCGGAGATATTGTTGGTGTTTGCGTTCCCTAACCATATACTGAAATCTATCAACAGTGTTTTGGAGATATTCTTCTTTTTTCTGAAATTGTGCCTCGTCTTTGAATTTTATGTGTAATCTTATTTTATTCATTTTTGGTTTTCATAAGCAAAAGACTCAGTACATCACAGGCATTGAAACAAGTAATGTGGACATAGTCCAACACAGGGACACGCAGGACCCTCACAAAAACAGTTCAAATATCATAAAGGTAATGACCATTAGCGGGACACGGTTGTCCCTACCAAACAGAGAACCCCAATCAGGGAGGGCTAACACGATGCAGATGAAATATCCGCGTTCTAACCCCCGAAAGGACAAATAATCGCACAAAGAGAGTAAACCTGAACGGGGGACCCAACAACACAATAGACATAAAAGACACAGAAGGGAAGAGGAATGGGAATGGGAATGGGAAGAGGGAAGGGTACTAAGGAGGATACGTCTGACAAAAACCCTACGAGGGAAAAATTCAGGGACACACCAAATCACCAAATCTCTGAGAGTCTAAAAAGAGAATCAGAGGATTGTATCTTTTCTGGTAAATCCCACCTCTCTCCTGGCTATCTGCTATCAACTCTTCCATCCTAAGAATATGCTTCAATTCCTTGGCCCATTCAGACAAAGTGGGCGGGGCAGTGGTTTTCCAGTGTCTTGGAATCCCCATGCGCGCCGCTGCCAAGAAGAGGCGTAGTGCGCCTTTCTTAACTTGCGAGATAGAGCCAGGAATTAAAGACAGCAATGTAATCTGGGGTGTATTAGCTACGGACTGGTTCGAAAAGCTGGTATAGATGCTCAAAACTTTCTCCCAGAACGGTTTTATCCGCTGGCAGTCCCACCAGATATGCAGCATGGAACCTCGCTCCCTTTCACACCGCCAGCAGTGATCGGGAACCGACAGAAACATCTGGTGCAGAGTAGTAGGGCAGTAGTACCACCTAGAGACAATTTTATAATTCTTCTCTTTAATTTGAGATGCCATGGACATCCCATGGGAGAGTGTACATATCTTCTCCACCTCCTCCGCCGAGAAGGTAACCTGCAAGTCTCTTTCCCATTTTGCGAAGCAGGGGGCTCTGTCACTATTTTGGGATTGTAGCAGAACCTGATACATTGATGATATTGTACCGCGACCGTCGATGGAGGCCAGGTAAAGTTTGTCGAAATCTGTCAACTGACCTACTGCTCCACCTTGGAACGTCTGAGCCATAAAAGACCTAACCTGAGCATACCCCAACCATGAAACTTGTGCAAAAGCCACATTCTGTCTAAGGCAATCAATGGAGGATAAGAGCCCCGAGGTGACTAAGTCCCTAACTCTCAGGATCCCATCTTCTACGGTCTTAATGAGAAAAGCAGATGGTCGAAGACCCGGTAAAAATGCAGGATTGCCATGCAATGGGGTCATGGGGCCTGGTCTAGCTGACACCTGTGACATGGAGATCCATTTATCCCAGATAGATAGAGCGTGTCTTACCAGGTATGGCCATTCCTCAGGGGCCGGACGTTTATCCAGTTCAAGCCAAGGCAGCGCTTGAAGAGGGAGGGGAGACAAAGACTGCTCCAAACCTATCCACAACTTCTGAGCATCCTTATGTAGCCAGTCCCTGAGTCTGGTTAGCACAGAGGCGCTATGATAGATTAGCATGTCTGGGAGGCCAAACCCGCCCAGGGATTTCTGTTTAGTCAGGACTTGCCTCCCCAACCTAGGCTTGCTAGCTTGCCATATGAACTTATTCAAGCCTTTCTGCAGCTCTTGGAAGTACGACCGTGGTACGTATATCGGGACAGTTTGAAAGAGGTAAAGAAACCTCGGTAGGATGTCCATCTTGAAGGCAGACATGCGGCCAAACCAAGACAGCTTTTTGAGGGAATATTTCTGCATGTCCTCCAGCGTTCTCCTCTGCAGAGGCAAGTAGTTGAGAGAAAAAAGCAAATGAAGCTGCGCAGGGATCTGGACACCCAAATACACCAAACTTTGCTCCTTCCATTTGAAAGAAAAGTTAGTTCTAAGGGCGTTTACATCCACATCAGACAGAGAAATGTTAAGTAGCTCCGTCTTAGAGAGATTCACCTTAAAATTGCTCAAGTGGCCAAATCTGTCAAACTCCCGGAGCAAAGATGGGATTGAGATATGAGGGGATGACACGTATAGGAGCAAATCGTCCGCGTACAACGCCAGTTTCTGTTGTCTATTCCTGACAGTAACACCTGGGATATCAGGATTGAGGCGGATAGCCTGAGCGAGATGTTCCATTTGTAATACATATAGGAGAGGGGAGAGTGGACAGCCCTGACGGGTTCCATTATGGATCTCAAAAGGAGGTGCTAGGACCCCATTAACCCTAACTCTAGCTGTGGGGTTAGTGTATAAGGCTGACACATAATCCATTAATCTATGTCCCAATCCAAGATGTCGCAAGGAGGCTAACATAAATCGCCAATGGACCCTGTCAAATGCCTTTTCGGCATCTACAGACATCAAACCAACAGGGATCTTGGTACATGGTGCGTCCTAAAATGTGTCTCCTGAAGAAGTAGGATCTGAGCCTTTTCTTTTTGTAACCCAGCTAGGATCATTGCCCTTTTGTCTGGAATATTAAAGCCCCTAACATTCAGGGAGACCAATTTGATCTCCGCTCTCTGGCTAGTCGGAGGCGCCATGACCAAATTACAGGGAAACCCTAACAGGATAAGTGACAGGAGCGGGGGTGGGGAAACACACACCGGTAAAACCACACAACAGAGAATCACACAGAGACACAACGATACACAAAATAAGGGAAGGGAAAAGGAAATCAGACAAGACAAGACCACAAAAAGAACAAAGGAAAAAGACTACAGACAGGCACAATCCCAGACAGGGGAAACACCCTAAGGTATCAAGAAAACCTCGGGAATGAGGTGAATAAACGAATAAACGTTAAATAGGGAACTGTCTTCCAACAGCAGGTGTAGAGACCTGCCTGAGAGTATAATTGACCAACTTTACACTCCAGCACGCCTCAGATAGATGGCGGGCAGAGAAGGGGGAGAGCAGCTCCATAAGAATGCACGCAACCCCGGCAAAAACACAGGAAACTCAGTAACCAGAGATAAAACTGCAGGGAAGGGATGCCTGGTGAGATGGGATGCTTCTTCCTAGGAAAAGAGGACCCCGACCCTAGAACATATAGAAGAGACAGGCGCTTGAGAGCTGGATTTAAGCCAATAGAGGCTTCGTGGGGAAACAGTGGAGAGGAGCACATCCCGCTCCCCAAAATATAGTTAAGAGACACAATCAGAAAGGCTGTCTCCTGTCATCCACCCCTCTGCTCCGTCCTGGAGAGGCAGCCTTCCAAACCGAGAATCTCGACGGGATCGGGGGGGTGATGGTCCAGTAAGGGAGTTCAATGTCAGGGAGGCCCAGCGCTGCTAAGAAATCGGCTAACTCAGATGGGTCACGTAGTTCATAGCGCTTGCCCCCCCTTCTGACCACCAGCTGGAACGGATAACCCCACATATAGGGGATGTCCCTTTCACGGAGGCATTCCAGCAGGGGACGGAGAGCTCTTCTCTGCTGTAATGTGGAGCGAGCCAGGTCCTGCAAAAGAGAGACATGAGCACCCCTGAACTCGATCGTAGCGGTGTTGCGCGCCTTCCGCATAATCTCCTCTTTGATGGAATAATAATGGAGGCGACATATCACATCCCTGGGTCTGGCAGGATCCGGATTTGGAGGGCCGAGTGTCCTGTGCGCCCTGTCAATTTCTAGGTCATCCGAAATCGGCCTATTCAGGATCATCTTGAACAGTTCTTGCAAAGTACGAATAAGATCAGCAGAAGGAATAGCTTCAGGGAGGCCCCGCAGCCTAATATTGTTGCGCCTACTACGATTTTCCACATCTTCATGTAGACGATAAAGCTGACTGATGTGTAGATCTCTCTGCACACCTTTATCTTCCAGCATGTCCAGGCGGGAGGACAGTTCAGCCTGATGGGAGGATACATCGTCCACCCTCTCCTCCACCACTTGTAGATTTGTGGACAGGGTATGGAGTTCCTGTTTGTAGGAGGTTTCTAGGCGTGCAATAAACTGTTCCATCTCTTGCCTGGTCGGCAGTTGTCGGACATGGGCTCTCCAGTCCCAGGGTGGCTCCTCCGAGTCCACCGTAGGGATAGCCTGGGATAAGGCCTGTTTTTGTGGAGTCTGCGCGGCCTGAACCGGCGACGAGGAGTCTCGTGGGGCCTGGCAAGATGGCGCCGACCCGTAGTCTCCGCCAGACATAGCGCCGGCCGGAGGAGGCGAGTCCCTCTTCTGGTGTACAGCGGGCGAGTGGGGCTGGTTCATGCTTCGGTGAGCTACCCCTGATTTTTCCACTTGTCTCAAAGACTGCGAGGGCTTGTATGGGGGTGCAGCGACGTTCAATTCACTCACAGCTTGCGGGAGAACTGTGGCGCCCAAGTCGCGGCCTGTTACCTTCTGGCCTTCAGAGGTGAAAAACTGCTGGATGTTCTTATGCCTCACGTCCGTGGGGGTATTAACGGAACCGGCAGAGGATCCCCTTCTCGTCCGAACCATCGGAGCCTGGAAATGCAGGTGCTGGTGAGCTGGAAAAGCTTGCTAAGGCTCTCTCAGGACAGGAGCTCACATCGATGCGTGTTCACTCCGCCATAGTCAGGACACCCCCCCCCCCTCGTCTTTGAATTTTAAAGCTTGTTCCCTGAGGCTATTGACCTTTCTTTGTTTCAAATCAAGGTTCACTTTCTCTTCTTCAAGGAGGAGCCGCATGAACCTATGTGAACTGGCTGTAGCTTCCTCTTTCCACTTTTTGATTAGAGCAGTATTTCTCAGTCTATCAGCTGGAGCGAGATTTATTCTGAGACCTTTTGGAACTATGTTCTCTTTTAAGTAGTGTTCTAGGGATTTTATCTCCCACCAGGACACAATCAAGTCCTTATACGCTCCTGTGAGGTCTCTAAATACGTTTTTTATGCTATTTGAAGGAATTTTGTACGTAGTCTATTTCAGAAAATACACTTTTTGCTTCTGTTGCCCAAGCTTCTAGGTCTGGACTTGTTGCGAGAAAACCTGCCATTAGCGTTTAAGCTTTTTAATATTAGTTGTAAAGAATACTCAGGGTCAGGAAGTCGGTAGTTGTGGCCCAGTGTATTATGACTCAGGGGTGTCTTTAAATATAGATATTGAGCTGAGTATGCCTTATTATAGTTATTTTAAAACATAACTTTTATTTTGTCGATATTTAGAATATTGTGACACTTATAATATAACAATGCTGGTGTTGCACTGCTTTCTTAGAGGGGGGTCAGGCGCGACAGATTCTGATTGTTCAAGCGGCGGTTTGTTGAAAGAGTCTTTTCTAACAATATTTAGGCGGGTTGCTCGTCCTAGGTTCTGTCCCTACATACACTAGTCGTGAGAACCCTAACAGGCTGTATTCCGGGCACCCGCCCTTACAAGGGCGACCCACAGCCGCTGGAACCTCGGATCTATTACTGTTCAAACCCTGACAATAAACCTTCCTCTAAACTGTCCGACGCGTTTCACCACTAGGAGCAGTGGTTCTTCAGGGACAACAAAAGAAAACGCCGGGGCGCCTGGTGCAGTGGCAGCGCTCCCGCACGTGTATAAAGGCAGTGGCAACTGATGAGTCCAAAAGTATCTCTTTTTATAGCGTCTCAGCCCCGCCCATCTATTTAATTAGCCTATGGGTCCTTTGCTGAGCGCTATGTTTTGAGCTGCCCCCACTGTTTCGTCATAGCATCCAGGGCATGAGCGCACACTGATTTAGCGTTTAAGTGCTTTCTTACCCTGTCAGCGACGCTCTGCCCTAAACCGGAAGTGACGTTGGTGGGTGGCGGCTAGGTTGCTATGGGGATCTAACACCGCGTCCCCGGCAGGTCCTGGCAGCTTGCTTGTAAATGAGTTTCGTTCATGCGTCAGTAGACACTAGTTTAGACATGGGCAATCCATTATTATAGTTATATATAGTCTATAAGGCATAGGAGCAATGCTCAATAACAGATCGCACCTATGCGCAAATAGATCGCAGGTTGATGGAGATGTTTAAACCTGCAGGTTTAAAGGTCCTTGCAGGTCAAAGTTTATTCAACCCATCCAGGGTTTAAGGTCCTTGCAGATCACAAATATATCTCTTTAGTATGTGTGGGCTATTTGTTGACAAATTACACAGTATATTTGAAAGATCACATGTCTTCTTTGCATCCATAGATGTCGAAGCGCTATATAGCTCCATCAGACATGACCTGGGCTTGAATGCAGTGGAGTACTATCTGTCAATGCTTTACAATAGTCTGATAGCACATAATAAATTCGTTATAGATCTATTGAACTTCAGCCTTACAAGGAACTACTTTGTCTTTGATGATCACCACTACCACCAGCTCAGGGGTACTGCGATGGGCAGTTCTTGTGCGCCGTCGTACGCAAATTTACTCCTGGGCTGGTGGGAGACCAACTACATAGGGTCTGAAGCACTGGCAAAGTGGCAGGACAGAGTAGTTCTTTGGCTGAGGTTCATAGATGACGTGTTCGTGCTGTGGAGAGGCACTGAAGAATACTTTGCCGAATTTGTTATGATCATTAATGACAATGATTTAGGCCTCAATTTTACATCAACATGCGACAAAAACGCATTACCATTTCTTGATGTATTAATTGAAAGAGGTGCAAGGGAATTCCAAAGGGCCAGTACTTTAGGATTCGGAGGAATTGTTCAACAATGAAAAAATTCAAAAAACAGGCAGCAGACCTGAGAGTTAGATTTAGGGAAAGAGGCTATCCGGATGAAATCTTACGTACAGCCTTTGAAACCGCATGCAGTGAGAAGCGGGACAAACTCCTCATCCCTAAAAAACAGAGATCAAGTGATATCATAGACCAGAACAATATTCGGATCATTGGCACATTTGACAGTGGACATTGGGAAATTAAAAATGTGCTCTCCAGGCACTGAGATATCCTAAAAGCGGACCCAGATCTGGATAAGGTATTGGGGTCATACCCACAAATCACCTTTAGAAAGGGGCGCAGTTTGAGAGACAGACTAGTGAATAGCCATTTCCAACCGCCAGAAAAAACAGGCAATTGGCTTTCTAGAAAGCCCATAGGTACCTTTAAATGTGGCAGCTGCACAGCTTGTAGTCAAATAAAAAAAGCGAAATCGTTCACATGCTCCTCCAATAATAAAGAATTCTACACAAAAGACTTCATAAATTGTCTCACCACAGAGGTAGTGTATCTAGCCCAATGTACTTGCCCACTAGACTATGTGGGCAAGACAAAACGTGAGTTTAGGAGACGAATAAGAGACCATGTGAATGACATACTAAACGAAAAAGACACATCAGTAGCTCGCCACGTTGTACAGTACCACGGAGGCAATACCAACTACCTGAAATGTATGGGTTTACAACATGTCCCTAAACCCAGGAGAGGCGGTGATTGGGACAAGTTGATCCTACGGGCAGAAACAAAATGGACTTATAAACTAAACTCTGTGACACCTAAAGGCCCGAATGAATTCATTTCATATAAACCTTTTTTATAATCCAATTGTCACAACTTCAAAATGAAATGGATTAGATGCTAGGACTGCAAGGCATCCTCCTTTTTTTTTTTTTTTTTTTTTGCCTGCTGATAATACCAATCTCAATGGGATTCATAATAGTCTATAATGCGCATTCCCTTCCTAAGGAAAAACCCTAGAGCCTTCCCTAAAAAAGACATGTGATCTTTCAAATATACTGTGTAATTTGTCAACAAATAGCCCACACATACTAAAGAGATATATTTGTGATCTGCAAGGACCTTAAACCCTGGATGGGTTGAATAAACTTTGACCTGCAAGGACCTTTAAACCTGCAAGTTTAAAACATCTCCATCAACCTGCGATCTATTTGCGCATAGATGCGATCTGCTATTGAGCATTGCTCCTATGCCTTATAGACTATATATAACTATAATAATGGATTGCCCATGTCTAAACTAGTGTCTACTGACACATGAACGGAACTCATTTACAAGCAAGCTGCCAGGACCTGCCGGGGACGCGGTGTTAGATCCCCATAGCAACCTAGCCGCCACCCACCAACGTCACTTCCGGTTTCGGGCAGAGTGTCGCTGACAGGGTAAGAAAGCACTTAAAAGCCCAATCAGTGTGCGCTCATGCCCTGGATGCTATGACGAAACAGTGGGGGCGGCTCAAAACATAGCGCTCAGCAAAGGACCCATAGGCTAATTAAATAGATGGGCGGGGCCGAGACGCTATAAAAAGAGATACTTTTGGACTCATCAGTTGCCACTGCCTTTATACACGTGCGGGAGCGCTGCCACTGCACCAGGCGCCCCGGCGTTTTCTTTTGTTGTCCCCGAAGAACCACTGCTCCTAGTGGTGAAACGCGTCAGTTTAGAGAAAGGTTTATTGTCAGGGTTTGAACAGTAATACATCCTAGGTTCCAGCGGCTGTGGGGCGCCCTTGTAAGGGCGGGTGCCCGGAATACAGCCTGTTAGGGTTCTCCCAACTCACCACGACTAGTGTATGTAGGGACAGAACCTAGGCCGAGCAACCCGCCTAAATATTGTTAGAAAAGAGACTTGTTGTGGTAAAAAATATAGATAGTTGTAATCAGGGCCGGACTGGCCATAGGGCAGACCGGGCATTTGCCCGGTGGGCCGGGCCGAACACAATCAGCCGTTTTTTAATTTTTTTTTATTCATGTGGCAGGCAGCAGCCAGCAACAGGACAGCCCGATGTGGGCGGAGCTATCATAGCCCCGCCCCTTTTCTACCCGCAAAGCGATTCCTGCAGCCTGAACCTTTCCTGCCCAGCAGCATGCTGAACATCAGTTGGATTGTCACCAGTTAACTGCACCAGTGATGTGAGTGGCAGGGGAACTGGGGTTATATTCAGCTTTCCCAGACTTGGCACATGTTACCTGCAGTACAGTAGGAAAGCTGGGTGAATTATATCATGAAATGTTATCCAGCTTCCCTGCTATCCTGCATGGCACAAGTGCAGAGGCATTAGAGTATGGGGGAGAGGCACAGCAGGAAAGCTGGGTGTCTATATATGTGTATTGTATATGTGTGCGTCCATGTATGTGGTGACTGTGCATGAATGCATCCATGTATGTGGAGCGTGTGTGTATGTGCGCGTCCATGTATGTGTGGAGCGTGTGTGTATGACTGCGTCCATGTATGTGTGGAGAGTGTGTGTATGACTGCGTCCATGTATGTGGAGAGTGCGTGTATGACTGCATCCATGTATGTGTGGAGAGTGCGTGTATGACTGCGTCCATGTATGTGGAGAGTGCGTCCATGTATGTGGAGAGTGCATCCATGTATGTGGAGAGTGTGTGTATGACTGCGTCCTTGTATGTGGAGACTGCGTCCATGTATGTGGAGAGTGCGTATATGACTGCGTCCATGTATGTGGAGAGTGCATGTATGACTGCGTCCATGTATGTGGAGAGTGTGTGTATGACTGCGTCCTTGTATGTGGAGACTGCGTCCATGTATGTGGAGAGTGCGTGTATGAGTGCGTCCATGTATGTGGAGAGTGCGTGTATGACTGCGTCCATGTATGTGGAGAGTGTGTGTATGAGTGCGTCCATGTATGTGTGGAGCGTGTGTGTATGACTGCGTCCATGTATGTGTGGAGAGTGTGTGTATGACTGCGTCCATGTATGTGGAGAGTGCGTGTATGACTGCGTCCATGTATGTGGAGAGTGTGTGTATGAGTGCGCCCCTGTATGTGGAGAGTGTGTGTATGACTGCGTCCATGTATGTGGAGAGTGCGTCCATGTGTGTGGAGAGTGCGTGTATGACTGCGTCCATGTATGTGGAGAGTGCATGTATGACTGCGTCCGTGTATGTGGAGAGTGCCGGTATGAGTGCGTCCATGTATGTGGAGAGTGCGTCCATGTATGTGGAGAGTGCGTCCATGTATGTGGAGAGTGCGTCCATGTATGTGGAGAGTGTGTGTATGACTGCGTCCTTGTATGTGGAGACTGCATCCATGTATGTGGAGAGTGCGTGTATGAGTGCATCCATGTATGTGGAGAGTGCGTGTATGACTGCGTCCATGTATGTGGAGAGTGCGTGTATGACTGCGTCCATGTATGTACAACACTGTAATAAACACAATATAATAACACAGCAATACGGTACTAACTACACTAGACACAATCCCACTTCCAATACTCACCCCCAAAGTCTAGCTATACTTAACACTTACACTCACCTAAAGAATTATTAGGAACACCTGTTCTATTTCTCATTAATGCGATTATCTAGTCAACCAATCACATGGCAGTTGCTTCAATGCATGTGGGGTTGTGGTCCTGGTCAAGACAATCTCCTGAACTCCAAACTGAATGTCAGAATGGGAAAGAAAGGTGGGCTACAACAGCAGAAGACCCCACCGGGTACCACTCATCTCCACTACAAATAGGAAAAAGAGGCTACAATTTGCACGAGCTCACCAAAATTGGACTGTTGAAGACTGGAAAAATGTTGCCTGGTCTGATGAGTCTCGATTTCTGTTGAGACATTCAAATGGTAGAGTCCGAATTTGGCGCAAACTGAATGAGAACATGTATCCATCATGCCTTGTTACCGCTGTGCAGGCTGGTGGTGGTTGTGGTGTAATGGTGTGGGGGATGTTTTCTGGGCACACTTTAGGCCCCTTAGTGCCAATTGGCCATCGTTTAAATGCCACGGGCTACCTGAGCATTGTTTCTGACCATGTCCATCCCTTCATGACCACCATGTACCCATCCTCTGATGGCTACTTCCAGCAGGATAATGCACCATGTCACAAAGCTCGAATCATTTCAAATTGGTTTCTTGAACATGACAATGAGTTCACTTTACTAAAATGGCCCCAACAGTCACCAGATCTCAACCCAATAGAGCATCTTTGTGATGTGGTGGAACGGGAGCTTCGTGCCCTGGATATGCACCCCTCAAATCTCCATTAACTGCAAGATGCTATCCGATCAATATGGGCCAACATTTCTAAAGAATGCTATCAGCGCCTTGTTGAATCAATGCCACGTAGAATTAAGGCAGTTCTGAAGGCAAAAGGGGGTCCTACACCGTATTAGTATGGTGTTCCTAATAATTCTTTAGGTGAGTGTATACAAACCGGATTCCAAAAATATTGGGACACTATACAAATCGTGAATAAAAACTGAATGCAATGATGTGGAGGTGCCAACTTCTAATATTTTATTCAGAATAGAACATAAATCACGGAACAAAAGTTTAAACTGAGAAAATGTACCATTTTAACGGAAAAATATGTTGAATCAGAATTTCATGGTGTCAACAAATCCCCAAAAAGTTGGGACAAGGCCATTTTCACCACTGTGTGGCATCTCCCCTTCTTCTTACAACACTCAACAGACGTCTGGGGACCGAGGAGACCAGTTTCTCAAGTTTAGAAATAGGAATGCTCTCCCATTCTTGTCTAATACAGGCCTCTAACTGTTTAATCGTCTTGGGCCTTCTTTGTTGCACCTTCCTTTTTATGATGCGCCAAATGTTCTCTATAGGTAAAAGATCTGGACTGCAGACTGGCCATTTCAGTACCCGGATCCTTCTCCTACGCAGCCATGATGTTGTGATTGATGCAGAATGTGGTCTGGCATTATCTTGTTGAAAAATGCAGGGTCTTCCCTGAAAGAGATGACGTCTGGATGGGAGCATATGTTGTCTTCCATTTTGCCACACTCCATTTTAAATGATCCCTGGCCCAGTGAAAACGCCTGAGCTTGTGGATCTTGCTTAGAAATGGCTTCTTCTTTGCACTGTAGAGTTTCAGCTGGCAACGGCGGATGGCACGGTGGATTGTGTTCACTGACAATGGTTTCTGGAAGTATTCCTGAGCCCATTCTGTGACTTCCTTTACAGTAGCATTCCTGTTTGTGGTTCAGTGTCGTTTAAGGGCCCGGAGATCACGGGCATCCAGTATGGTTTTACGGCCTTGACCCTTACACACAGAGATTGTTCCAGATTCTCTGAATCTTCGGATGATGTTATGCACAGTTGATGATGATAGATGCAAAGTCTTTGCAATTTTTCGCTGGGTAACACCTTTCTGATATTGCTCCACTATCTTTCTGCGCAACATTGTGGGAATTGGTGATCCTCTACCCATCTTGGCTTCTGAGAGACACTGCCACTCTGAGAAGCTCTTTTTATACCCAATCATGTTGCCAATTGACCTAATTAGTGTTAATTAGTCTTCCAGCTCTTCGTTATGCTAAAATTTACTTTTTCCAGCCTCTTATTGCTACTTGTCCCAACTTTTTTGGGATTTGTTGACACCGTGAAAATTTGAATCAACATATTTTTCCTTTAAAATGATACATTTACTCGGATTAAATGTTTGGTCTGTCATCTACGTTCTATTACAAATGAAATATTGACATTTGCCATCTCCACATCATTGCATTCAGTTTTTATTCACAATTTGTTTAGTGTCCCAACTTTTTTGGAATCCGGTTTGTATATGCCCTGACATATATGCATATATATTGGCCGTTTTTATGGGCCGTCCAGGTGGGATAGATGTGTACACATGGAGATGGCGGCATGCATCTCTGTGTATAATATATTATATGGGTGGGCTTATTGATGTGTGTATGTTATATATATATATTTGTGGATGTGCCCCAAACATCTATTGAGATATATATATATATTCCCACCAGAAGATGTGTGTATATATATGTATATATGTGTATGGATGTGCCCCAAGCATCCATGCACATATACTATACAAATGAAGATGCCCCCCTGTCCGGGTGCCCCCCTCTTCCTGCATCCCTGCAAGAGATGAGAAGGTCACCAGATGGCTGGACAATTTTGTCCAGCTTCTGGTGACTTCAAAAGGCATAGGATCAATAGAGATCTGATGCCTTTTGGGGTTAACTATCTCCAGTTTCTGGGGATAGTTAACATAACAGAGAGAGGGAAACAAACGTCCCTCCCTCTGTTATTGGCGTACCTCTGGCGCGATAATTATCGCGCCGCAGGGTATGCAGATGCACTACAGGCGGAGGATCAAAGGATCCCCCCGCCTGTAAGCGCGCTCTGGGATGCGCGGGCCGGTGCGGTGACATATCACCGCGACCGGCCCATGTGTTCTTGCCTGCGGCGCGCATGTGCGCCGCGGCACAGGCTGCCTCGGAAGCGAGCACCGCCGAACTTAAATAGTCCGGCGGTGCTACGCTCAGGCACACTTGGACAAGCCCCCAGCCGGAGAGGATCATCCCCTGGAAAAACGAGCATCCCCTGGACAACGAGCATATACCGGCTGAGTATTATTACCCCCCCTATACCACCAAAATTTAACCCTTATCTATTCCCCCTATACCACCAAAGCATCAACCCTTATTATTCCCCCTATCCCCTGCATTAACCCTCCCTATACCACCAACGATTTTACCCTTCATTATTCCCCTTCATTATTCCCTATACCACCGATTCCCCTGCATTAACCCTTAATATTTCCCCTGCCCTATATCACCAACGTACCCTGCAACGTGGCTTTTAAATCAGCGATCCACTCCACTGTCAGTTAGTTAGCAGTAGTCCGGATGGCCTACTTACTAAAGCTAGAGTAGTTTAGCAGTGTGATATGGTATTCAAATCGTGAATGTTATGTACGCAGTGTGCACCACCAAAGGGATAGACAGAGGTCAGCTAACATATGGTATTATCCATGTGCTGCATTAGAAGTGGGAAGAGTGAGTTCAGCTCCCACAACTTAGCCTAGATGACGGTGTCACTGCAAGCGACATGAAGGCAGCTAACAGCCTATAAGTGATAGGGGTGAGAGATAGTGCACGTGCTCTCCCTCCTGACTCACCGAGCATCATTTGACCACGCAGTGGAGTGTTTACTGTATTTTTAATCTTTTTCGATTATTTGGTTCATTAAGTAAAATTAAATAAAGGTATAAAGCATGTATTTTAACCCAAATAATAATAAAAGTGAAGTATAAAATTTTCACCTGGCACAAGATAGGTTCAACGCCTGCATAGGCATCTGTAAATATACCCTCCCTATACCACCAACGATCTAACCCTTAGGCCTAGTTCACACGACCGTATTGCTTTTATTGTTTTTTGCGGTCCGTTTTTCACGGATCCGTTGTTCCGTTTTTAAGTTCCGTTGTGTTTCCGTTTCCTTTCCGTTTTTCCGTTCCGTTTTTCCGTATGGCATATACAGTATACAGTAATTACATTGAAAAAATTGGGCTGGGCATAATATTTTCAATAGATGATTCAGAAAAAACGGAACGGAAACGGAAGACATACGGATGCATTTCCGTATGTGTTCCGTTTTTTTTGCGGACCCATTGACTTGAATGGAGCCACGACCCGTGATTTACGGCCAAATATAGGACAAGCTCTATCTTTCAACGGAACGGAAAAACGGAAACGGAATGCATACGGAACACATTCCGTTTTTTTTGCGGAACCATTGAAATGAATGGTTCCGTATACGGAACACAAAAAAACGGCCCGTACACCCGCAAAAAAAAGTTCGTGTGAACTAGGCCTTATTTATTCCCCTACATTATTCCCTATACCACCAACGATTCCCCTGCATTAACCCTTAATATTTCCCCTGCCCTATATCACCAACGTACCCTAATTACCCTTATTATTCCCCTGATTCCCTATACCACAAACTCCCTTGTATTTACCCTAATTCACCCCTGCATCTCCCTGGTACACCCCTGCACAGTTAACCCCTGCTCCTCTGGATTCTTCCCTGTTTAGTACGGTAATACCTCCCTTGGGATCTTCCCATCATCCACCCCTGATCCCCTTCACTGCTGTCCTGCCTGCCCCAGCTGCAGTGAGTGTATGTTACCCCTCGTTACTTCATTAGGGACAGCTTAGAGCCAGGTTGGGTGGGCTGCTAAGGTGTATATAAGTGTTAAGTATAGCTAGACTTTGGGGGTGAGTATTGGAAGTGGGATTGTGTCTAGTGTAGTTAGTACCGTATTGCTGTGTTATTATATTGTGTTTATAACAGTGTTGTAGTGTTATTAGAATATTGCTGTATTACGGTGTGTGTGTGTGTGTATATATATATATATATATATATATATATATACGTTTGTAAAACCCTTTGTATAGACATACATACAGTCATGTGAAAAAATTAGGACACCCTTTGAAAGCATGTGGTTTTTTGTAACATTTTTAATAAAAGGTTATTTCATCTCCGTTTCAACAATACAGAGAGATTAAAGTAATCCAACTAAACAAAGAAAACTGAAGAAAAGTCTTTTCAAGATCTTCTGTAAATGTCATTCTACAAAAATGCCTATTCTAACTGAGGAAAAAGATAGGACACCCTTGCCCCTAATAGCGAGTGTTACCTCCTTTGGCTGAAATAACTGCAGTGAGACGGTTCTTGTAGCCATCTACCAGTCTTCGACATCGGTCTGAGGAAATTTTACCCCACTCCTCAATGCAGAACTTTTTCAGCTGTGAGATGTTTGAGGGGTTTCTTGCACGTACAGCCCTTTTCAAGTCACCCCACAGCATCTCAATGGGATTCAAATCTGGACTTTGACTTGGCCATTCCAGGACTCTCCATTTCTTCTTTTTCAGCCAATCTTTGGTTGATTTACTAGTATGTTTTGGGTCATTGTCATGTTGCATGGTCCAGTTCCGCTTCAGCTTTAATTTTCTAACTGATGGTCTCACATGTTCTTCAAGCACCTTCTGATACACAGTAGAATTCATCGTGGATTCTATGATGGTGAGCTGACCAGGTCCTGCTGCAGCAAAGCAGCCCCAAACCATGACACTTCCACCTCCATGCTTCACAGTTGGTATGAGGTTCTTTTCTTGGAATGCTGTGTTTGGTTTACGCCAAACATGTCCTCTGCTGTTGTGTCCAAATAATTCAATTTTGGACTCATCTGTCCAAAGAACATTATTCCAGAAGTCCTGGTCTTTGTCAACTTTATCTCTGGCAAATGTCAGTCTGGCCTCGATGTTTCTCTTGGAAAGCAAAGGTTTCCTCCTTGCACACCTCCCATGCAAGTTAAACTTGTACAGTCTCTTTCTGATTGTAGAGGCATGTACTTCTACATCAACAGTAGCCACAGCCTGCTGTAGTTCTCGAGATGACACTTTAGGGTTTTTGGAGACCTCTTTTAGCATCTTGCGGTCTGCTCTTGGGGTGAACTTGCTGGGGCGACCAGTCCTGGGCATGTTGGCAGTTGTTTTGAAAGCCCTCCACTTGTAGACTATCTTCCGGACAGTGGAATGGCTGATTTCAAAATCTTTTGAGATCTTTTTAAATCCCTTCCCAGACTCATAGGCTGCTACAATCTTTTTTCTGAAGTCCTCTGACAGCTCTTTTGCTCTCACCATGGTGCTCACTCTCACTTCAACAGTCAGGAGCACACCAAACTAAATGTCTGAGGTTTAAATAGGGCAAGCCTCATTCAACATGCAGAGTAACGATCTACTAATTATGTGCACCTGGTGTGATATACCTGTGTGAGATCTGAGCCAATTTAAGAGGGAATACATGTGAGGGTGTCCTATCTTTTTCCTCAGTTAGAATAGGCATTTTTGTAGAATGACATTTACAGAAGATCTTGAAAAGACTTTTCTTCAGTTTTCTTTGTTTAGTTGGATTACTTTAATCTCTCTGTATTGTTGAAACGGAGATGAAATAACCTTTTATTAAAAATGTTACAAAAAACCACATGCTTTCAAAGGGTGTCCTAATTTTTTCACATGACTGTATATATATATATGTTAGTATTGGACGTGTCATTGTATAATAAATTCCTTTTATTGTTCAAAGTACAGCGTGTAGTCTTTTATATTGTATCGCCGCCATAGTATAGTAGCAGTAATAGTACTAGTGTGAACGTACGTAGTTCAGGAATAGAGTGAGGTAATCAGTATTGTTTGTTCATTTAGGCATAAATAGGCGGAGGCATCACTAGACGACTCACACCTATTTATGAATATTAATTATTGAGATTGGCAAAAATTTCAATAATTAATACGTCCTTTAACATTCCCCAAGACAAATGTTATCTGCGTGAATGATTTACACTGTGTTATTTCGTTGCAGAACAGAGCAAAACCTGTTTTACCCCTTGGGATCCAGACCCATTTAACGTGTTCTATTGTTTGCAGCGCAGAGGCTACTCCGTAGCGCTTCCTTGGGGTTCTGTGCCTCCATTCTGCACCGCACCTTCCAGATTGAGGACCCTTTCAAGTCAGTCTACATCCATGATGCGGGGTACACACAGCCGGTGCCCGCATATTGCGGACCCGCTGTTTGCAGGCCGCAATACGGGCACAGCCGGGCAACGGCCGTGTGCATGAAGCTTTACAGTTATGGGTTCTATGTGACTGCGCTCTAGGTGTCCATTGACTGAAATCATAAGCGGGCCATTGTTTTTTGAATTTATCTATATTGATCGTCCCAGAAAGTTTCCAGAAATAGATATAACTATGAAATTACATTTTTAACAACTTGACAGAAGACGACGACTCAGCGACTTTCCTGGTCATTAGATGTTTAGATACTAAAATTACTGATTGAAAAGTATAGGTTCACCCATACTGTGCAAGCTCAGGAGCCCCTATATACAGTATATTGCAGAGTGACTGTAGTGCATAGTGAGGTTAGACGCATCCTCTGTAAGTGGAGGAAATCCTTCAGGACCAGCCACCCCTCCCCCATTATCGCATCCCCCCAGTGATTTACCAGCTGCACCGCTCACTATGTCGCTTCTACAATCTATCCTCCTCCTTGGCGTCCGGTGTTAATTATTAATGGCCTCCTGCTTCTCCACAGCTGAGGTATATGCAGACGTCTCAATATTGCATCCAAAGAATGGACTCTTGTATAATCAGCAACATGTACCCATTGTCCTATACTAGATGCTGCTGTATTTCATTTAAAGGGACGGTGTCCACTACATTAAAGATTCTACTACTGCAAATAGGCAACAGATCTGAGATCTGTTCAAGCATCTGAATGTAAGGGTTTATTCACATGTAGCAGTTGAGAGGAAGTTAAATATTCATTTCACATGGCTCTTCTGCAAAAACAATAATCGCAATGAAAACTGGAAACAATGCATGCGTTTTTGGTAGTGGTGGTGGTGGGGGGACTTTTAAATAAATAAAACTTTATTACTGTGTAAGGGCTCATGCACACAAACTTATTTTCTTTCCGCTTCCGTTCTGTTATTTTTGCGGACTGTATGCGGAACCATTCTCTTTAATGGGGCTGTAGAAAATACAGAAGTTACTCCGTGTGCATTCCAATTCCATTTGTCCGTATGGCAAAAAAGTAGTGCATGTCCTATTATTCAACATCCAGCATAAAGGCAGGGCAGAGTGCTGGTTGCAGTGTGCGATTGCATTTAGTGTTTTTGCATTTGTATTTGTATTTCGCCATAGCAATCTGCACCTGCTAGGGGTTGTGCGGGCTGAATCTTCCATATTTTTTCTTTGTAGTACGTATTGGAGGCGTGGGGATCTCCAAGCAGTCATGCACACCTGACCAGGTAATCTGCCCTGGAGGCTGGTTTTAAAGTCAGTATAAAACTGAGTCTGCTTATATAGCACCTACCAGTAGCCATTAGGCTCCAGGAGATGTATATAGTGGGCTCAGCATGCATGTTGGTACTTGCATCCCTGGATCCGATGAAAGCTGTAATGGCACCGGACGGGGTTAAAAGCAGAGTGTGCTTGGCGTGCATGCTGTACCTGCGCTCCCTGGACTTTGTGTGGCTGTCATGGCCCATAAAAGGTAGGAACTAGTGTTAGGGACCACTCATTAAGGCGACCTTGACGTGGTGAGTGGCTTATTACGCTTTGGCCAAAATGTACACCAATGCCTTATTCAACATCCAGCATAAAGGCAGGGCAGAGTGCTGGTTGCAGAGTGCGATTGCATTTTGTGTTTTTGCGTTTGTATCTGTATTTCGCCATAGCAATCTGCACCTGCTAGGGGTTGTGCGGGCTGAATCCCCCATATTTTTTCCATGTCCTATCATTGTCTGAAAATCACGGTCCGATGCCCCATTCAAGTCAATGGGTGTGCAAAAAAATACGGAACGCACACGGAACACATCCATATGTCATCCATATTTCTTCCGTATTTTGCTGATCCATACTGTAGAAATGCTATGCCTAGCCCATATTGCTCATGTGTTTGGTGATTAATAAATTACTGTTTCCGTTTCCAATCGGCAAAAAACGGATCAAGTACGGAAACCATATGAATATGTTTTGTGCATCAACGGAATGGAAGAGGACTTAAATCACAGAACAACGGATCCATGAAAAACAGACAGCAAAACAACAACGGTCGTGTGCATGAGCCCTAAGGCTGAGTTCACATCACCGTTTAGCTTTCCCGCATGCAGTACTTTTGTTTCAGTCTAAAAAAAATAATCTCAGATGGAAATGGCTCAGATGGATGAAAACGGATGCAACAGGATCTTTTTTTTTTTTTTACTGGATCCTGTTTTTTCTCTGTCTCTCTTCTTCTGACGGACCAGAAGAACAGAAAGCTAACTCACCCTAACTAATACACAAATGATAACATTCAAGTGTTAAATTAGCAGTAATGTGAATAAACTCTTAGGCCCCTTTCACACGGGCGAGTATTCCGTGCGGGTGCGATGCGTGAGTTGAACGCATTGCACCTGCACTGAATCCGGACCCATTCATTTCTATGGGGCTGTGCACATGAGCGGTGATTTTCACGCATCACTTGTGCGTTGAGTGAAAATCGCAGCATGCTCTATATTGTCCGATTTTCACGCGACGCAGGCCCCATAGAAGTGAATGGGAAGCATGAAAATCGCATAGCATCCGCAAGCAAGTGCGGATGCGGTGCGATTTTCACGCACGGTTGCTAGGAGACGATCGGGATGGAGACCCGATCATTATTATTTTCCCTTATAACATGGTTATAAGGGAAAATAATAGCATTCTGAATACAGAATGCATAGTAAAAGAGCGCTAGAAGGGTTAAAAAAAAATAAAATAAATTTTTAACTCACCTTAGTCCACTTGATCGCGAAGCCCGGCATCTCCTTGTGTCTCCTTTGTTGAATAGGACCCGTGGTGAGCATTAAATACAGGTAAAGGACCTTTGATGACGTCACTCCGGTCATCACATGGTCTTTTACCATGGTGAATCACCATGGTAAAAGATCATGTGACGTACCATGTGATGACCGGAGTGACGTCATCGAAGGTCCTTTACCTGTATTTAATGCTCACCCCAGGTCCTATTCAACAAAGGAGACACAAGGCGATGCCGGGCTTCGCGATCAAGTGGACTAAGGTGAGTTAAATTTAAAAAAAAAAAAAATTTAACCCTTCTAGCGCTCTTTTACTATGCATTCTGTATTCAGAAGGTGTACTACTCCCTCTGCTATATAATAAGACATCAATCGGACTTCAGTTCAGACCCAATGGTAATGGCCCCTATTATACTCCCCTTCTCCATGAACCAGACCCCAATGTAATGGTCCCTATAATCAGGGCCGGCTCCAGGTTCATGTGGACCCTTGGGCGATAAAGTCTCTGAGTACAGATGATATAGTAGATATCACCTGCAGTCCTATATAACAGCACAGATAACACTAGTACTGATAATGTGGTAGTGTTACCTGCAGTCCTATATAAAACTACACATAACACTAGTGCTGATAATGTGGTAGGTGTTACCTGCATCCTATGTTAAAACCATAGATAACACTAGCACTAATAATGTGATAGTGTTACTGGCAGTCCTATGTAAAACCACAGATAATACTAGTGTAGATCATGTGGTAGTGTTACCTACTTCCTTAGTGTGCCTCCCTGTGCCTCTCCCACAGACTCTATGCTGGAGGCGCTGCCTCCTCTTCCATCTTCTTCTTGCCCCGCACAGAACAGTCTGATGCAGCTGCGTCAAGGCATAGGAACACTGTGGGCATGGTGATGGTGACACACATGCAATGGGCGCCTCCCCCTAGGGCCCTCTATATAATGCGTCCCAGGTGTAGGAAATGCAGAGTAGTGTAATGGTGCGGCCCAAATGTCTCTTTATGTGTGTCCCGGTGCTCCTACCTGGATACCGCTGGACCCCAGGCTTTGACTCCGAAGCAATAAATAGGGGGAATAATTGAGGAATAAAAGAATAACTTGAGTCCAGACCTTTAGGGGAAGTTCAATAGTAGCTTTACTTGAATAAATGTTTTTCTAAAAAGGTTTACAGGCTTTGTCTTGGTTCCAGCCGGCTTTAGCATGAAACTGGAAGGCAAACTCCACTCTGCTATATCTGTTTCTCTCTGACTCTCCTGTACTGACAGGCTGGCTGTATAACTCAGCTTATTCTGTATGCTGCACTTCACTTTGTAGTCTGACTCTAGGTTATGCCAGGGAACTTTCCTCCTGGCTCCTGAGGCTTCAAGCTTTGGCCTCCATGGCCAGCAGAGCTTAAGGTGCTCTGGCTGGCG
Organism: Bufo gargarizans; assembly: GCF_014858855.1. NCBI lineage: Eukaryota > Metazoa > Chordata > Amphibia > Anura > Bufonidae > Bufo > Bufo gargarizans. The sequence goes on along the minus strand of NC_058081.1, from coordinate 512,782,677 downwards.
TGGGCATGTCTAGCAGAGACTTGCCCCTGCACACCCTTCCCTTAGCTGGGGTTGAACTAGACTGACTCTAACTGGTCCCCACCCTTCCTGCAGGAAGTAGGACTCACCACTTCTCTCCAGAGGGGGATTAAAATGGAATGGAAAGTACCATTCTATCTACATACAGCTCTTCCCTGTTTGCTGCCATCTGCTGGTGAACCAGGAACATTACATGTGAACATAACAGTTACATAACAAAATAGGAATGCACATTCTGGAGGACCTGGAATAAATACACAAGATGACATGAGGTTAGACCAATAAAGACAGCAGCAGCAGTGCAGAAGTGGTAACACCTTTCGGGGGTGTTACACTCACACACAGGGACCCACACACTAGTACAGTCAAATACACACAGGGACAGACACACACAGACAAGGACAGACACACACACACACACACAGGGACAGACACACACACACAGGGACAGACACACACACACAGGGACAGACACACACACACAGGGACGGTCAAATACACACAGGGACACACACACACAAGGACAGACACACACACAGGGACAGACACACACACACACAGGGACACACACACACACAAGGACAGAGATACACACACACAGGTACAGACACACTAATACAGTCAAATACACACAGGGACAGACACACATAGGGACAGACACACACAGACAAGGAACAGACACACACACAGACAGGGACAGATACACACACATGGACGGTGAAATACACACAGGGACACACACACACAAGGACAGAGATACACACACACAGGGACAGACACACACACACACACACACACACACACAGGGACAGATACACACACAGGGGGACACACACAAAAGAACAGATACACACACACACATTGACAGACACTTATGTAGCTGGCCAGCTAGGACCTGTCCTAGGTTGATAGTATAGCTTATATATGTATACAGCTAAACCTGCTAATAGCCTTAATACAGTTCCTATGTTTATGTGTTAAAGACAAAAGCAGAGTTATTTACTGTGACATCATGTTTTGCATGTCATATAACGGTTATATTTTGTGTTCACAGAATAAGAAAAAGATAATATGCCTTTAAAATTAATTTTGTAGTGTAAGGTAATCTCAGTGTCACAGCAGAAACAACAGAAAATATAGTGGTAATCTGTTGTTGCTGGGCAGAAGTCTAGACCAATCACAGCCAGCTTCTTACACAGCAAGAGTTTTCACCAATCACAGCCAGCCTCACACAGCCTGTCTGGGAATTCCCCCAGCTCCTGCTGCTAGAATAATTATTTACCAGAGACAGGAGCTGAAGAGACATTCACTCCACTGAAAGCTCTTTTTTTTTGGGGGGGGGGGGGGGGGGGGAACAAGAGGCCAATATAGGTATTCAAAACAGTTATATAATGTCCATATTGTTAGTATTGTGTTTAGAACTGTATACTGAACTAGATATATATGTGTTTACTTACAGTTCTACCAAAACCAATTGCAAACTACAAATCAAATACAATTTCAACCATACAATTGCAAATACAAATTGCAAGCTACAAATTGCAAGCATTCAGATTCCATATTGCAATCCAAATTGCATACAACCATACCAGATCATACCCAACCAATCTGCAAATAGTCACTGCTAACTGCATACTGTGAGCAAACTATTAGACCTGAGATATAACTCTCAGAGAGATCTTAAAGTGCTTAAATAACTTAAAGTGAGAGTATAGATACTCAAGAGAGAAATATATCCACCATTTTATGTTGAATGACAAGATTGAACAGTTGAACTACCATCTTAATCATAATGCCATTTTGTGATATATTTTCAACGCGTGTTATGTACATGGACTATCTGCTGCGGAGTCGGCAGTGTTATATGAAGAAAAGTTGAAGTTAATAAAGAAGTTATTTCAAGCATTTGGTGTGCTCTTTAAACCTACTGTTTCCATAGAACGGCGCTGGAGTAATTACAGAGTAATAGACAGTCTGGTTAGACTAAAAGTTAGAGATATCAAAATTCTTCTAATGCCACGGGGCAAAAAGCACTTTATAGTGCTGCGCCTGCCACAGTGGAACTACAGCCCTCAGAGGGCGAAGTGATAGCGCTCCTCACCTTGCACAGTAAAGAGCACATTAGAGCAGCAGAGTGCCAGCATATACCGCCGCGCAGCAACTGTTCCCTGAGTGAGCAAGCAAAGACATTGCAGCGGAGCTACCATAAAGGCCATAGAACGTGTGCATTAGTCAAACTGCAGCCGACTTCTTAAAGTGGCAGAACGGCAAAGGCAAAATAGAGAAAGCGCGCCAACCCTCCTGCGATCCCTAGAAAGAGAAAGAGACAAATGGTGGGAGGCCAAAGTCCAGAGCTAGAGTGCATGCACCGCTATCCATGGAGAGACCACGTACTGCAGCCAGCTAGTTTCCCGCCACTAGGCCTAAAGCCTGCAGCAGCGTATCCAAGCCAGCGCATCGCAAGTCATTACAAAGCATCGCAAGTCTGCACAGAGCATCACAAGTCAGCGCAGAGCATCGCAAGTCAGCGCAGAGCATCGCATAACATCAACAAAAGACAAGTCTCCTTTAAGACAGACATTTGTTCCAGCAACCTTCAGATCGCAGTATCCTGCTCTTAAGAATAAGGTCAGAGTTTTCCTTTAATTAATTATCATTGCATATAGGCTTTGGCATAAAGAGAAATTTTTATATTCAGATAAAGACTTTAAATAAATAAAAAAAGGACAGTTTGTAGTATACAGACTCTAAAGCATTTAAAGTGAAAGTTATTTATTGCCTGCATTTATCGCTGTTGTATTTAAAGCGACAGTCGTTTATTTCTACATTGGTCAGTATTGCATTTAAAGTGAAAGGACTCTTAATATAATAAGTAAAATGTCTAAACCTAGTATTACGATGCCACTGTTAGAGGATACTAAAATAGATAGAGTAGAGGGGGAAGAGCAAGGGAACCTGTCTGAGGTAGAAGAGTCTGATATAGCATTAGTCTTGCTTTATACAAATATAGCCCAAGGAGATGAACTAAGATGTTCATCACTAGCCAGAAAACAGACCCCAAAGATGTTGGAAAATTTGGAGCAAGAAGCAGCACTGAAAGGAAAAAAAGTTCACCAGAATGTATGATAAATGGAAATTATACTTTAAAGACATTGGTAAAAAGCTAAAGCAAGAAAGTATAAAAGGAAACTTGAGTTATATGGTAGAGATGGTAAAAGAATCTGAATCAGAGCTTATGGCAGCATATGTCAACCTGCGGTCATTTACAACACCTTCCCAGGATATTGTAAGGAACATGGACACATGTACTGTGGTCACTAAAGATTTGGTAAAGCTCATGAGAGAACTATCATCTGCAGAAAACTATGATGAAGTTAGAGCAAGAAGTAGAATGAATGATCTTTTTATGAGAGACTATGCTAGGTTCTTAGGTGGTACCACAATCTCAAGTGTGACTTCCTTTTCTAGCAGAAGTGCCACCCATATATCAGAGTCCTCAAATACTTCAGCCAAAAGAAAGGAATTAGCTGAACAACTTGCTGTCAAGAGAGCAGGTATTGAAATGGAAGCTGCCATGGAGGCACAGCGCCAACTGATGGCTGAAAAGGAAGCTGAAAAGGATGCACGACGCCATCAGATGGAAGCTGAAATCGAGGCACAGTGCAAACAGATGAAATGTCTTGAAAGGCAGAAATAATTTAAGATCATAGAAGCCAGACTCAGAGTACATGAGGATGATAAGAGTCAGAGTAGTCATAGGTTCAAAGCTGTACTAAGTGAAGAAACAGACTCCTACTTTCCTTCATATGCCCAGAAGAATGGAAGGAAATCTCCAGCATGTAGTGAAGAAATACGTTATTATCCTTCCATTCCTGCTCATAAAAACAAGGCCTAGTCCAGTGTTAGGAAAAAGGTGTGTAAATTTACCCTCTATCTCTACCGGCAAAGATGAAGAAAAGCACTCACCTAATTCAGAAGTGAGAAAATAGTACCGGATGATTTTATTCCTAAATGCCATGGCAATGCTCAGGAGAGTGTTACAACCATTGTCCCAGCAAGACCACAGAGAACAGTCCCAGCTAGACTTCCCGTTCCGAAACCCACTGTATTTTCAGGAGACGTACTGAAGTTCATAGAGTGGAAGGAAAGTTTTAAAATGATCATTAAGCATCATTGCTTCAGTCCAGTTGACAAGTTATTCTACCTTCAGAGATATGTTAGTGGAGAAGCCAAGGAAGTTCTTGAAGGTAACTTCTATAGAAAAGACAAAGAAGCCTACAAACAAGCTTGGGAAAAATTGAATGCAAGATATGGTCATCCTTTCTTAGTACAAAGAGCCTTTAGAAAGAAACTGAATAACTGGCCTAAAATAGGTCCTAAAAACACTTCAGACTCCAAAAATATGGAGAATATACTACATGAAGAACGTCCAAAGAAGGATAAATCCTCAATACCTAAAGATACCGAGGAAGGAAAGAAAGTATCAGTATTCTCTTGCATAGTGAGGGAAGGAGAAAGCAATGGCGCATTAATGGTTGTACCAGTGTGCATATAAAATCCTAAAAGGAGGAACAAGAAGGTATACGCCTATGTGCTACTGGATGCCCAGAGTGATGTCACCTTCATTGATCAAGAAATCTGCAAGAAATTACAAGTGGCTACAGAACCAGTGAAGCTCAAACTCACCACAATGACTGGGAGAGACACATTAGTGAACAGTCAAAGGGTCAAAGGACTGAGAGTTAGAGGACTTCATTCAAACTGCACATTAGATCTACCTCCAGCTTATACAAAAGACGATATACCTCTAGATCAAGATTGCCTGTGAAACAGCTAATGAATGGTAGCACCTATCTGTCATATCTCATGAAATGTCCCCGCTGAAGGAGTTTGGTGTTGGACTGTTGATAGGCTACGATTGTCCCAAAGCCTTGGTACCATGAAAGTTAATCACAGGAGGAAAGGGTGAACCCTATGCTGTTCAAACTGATCTAGGATGGAGTGTTGTTGGAGGAAAACAGCAGATTGCAAACTCAAGACAAGTGACAGGATTGTGTCATTGAATATCTGTCCAAGAGTTACCAACTGTAAGTCCAGCAAAAGTAATCAAGATCCTTAAATCCGACTTTGCAGATATAAGTTCTAAAGAAAAGAGTGTAACCCAAGAAGACATAAAGTTCATAAACACTCTAGAAGAAAGTATTCAGCAGAATCAACAAGGTCATCTTGAAATGCCCTTACCTTTTAGAGAACGACCTCATCTGCCAAATAACAGAAATCGTGCCCTAGCAAGATTTAAATGGTTGAAGAAAAGGATGGAAAGAGATGCCAAATTCAAGCAGGATTATTTGAAATTCATGGAAGGCATCCTCGAAGAAGGACATGCAGAGAAAGTTAATAACAAACCTATAGAAGAAGTGTGGTACATCCCACATAAAGGTGTTTACCACTGAAAAAACCCAGATAAGATTAGAGTAGTATTTGATTGCTCAGGAAAGTACAATGGTGTTGCATTGAATGCTCATCTACTAAAAAGACCAGGTCTTACAAACGCTCTGCCTGGAGTACTCTGTAGATTCAGAAAGTATCCTGTAGCGGTCCTGTGTGACGTTGAAAAGATATTCCACCAGTTTCATGTGAAAAATGAAGATAGAGACTTCCTGAGGTTTCTATGGTGGGAGGATGGAGATACAGATACAGAGCCAGCAAAATACAGAATGAAATAACACTTGTTTGGAGCTCTCCAATTTGCGCCAATTATGGTATGAAGTACCTGTCTAATCAGAATGAAAAGGATTGCCCATCAGCAGCAAATTTTCTGAAGAAAAACTGTTATGTAGATGATGGTCTCATAAGTCTAGAGTCTACAGAATCTGCAATCAAACTAGTGAAAGAAAGCCAAGAGTTATGAGGAAACCTGCGCCTTCATCAATTCATCTCAAACAACAGAGAGGTACTGGAATCCATCAGTGACTCTGAACGTGCAGCAACAATGAAGAATGTAGATGTCAATTATGATCATCTTCCAGTTCAGAACATACTTGGATTGGGATGGAATGTAGATAATGACAAGTTCTTCTTTGAAGTATCTATTGAAGAGAAAGTTGCAACTAGATGAACCATTCTTTCCTCAGTGGCTTCTATATTTGATCAATTGGGATTCTTGGCCCCAGTAATCCTCAGAGCAAAAGAAATACTGCAAGAATTATGCAGACAGAAGTTGGGATGGGATGAGCCCATACCTGAAAATGTGAGGGCAAGGTGGGAGAGTTGGAAAAGAGACTTGCAAAACTTGAGAGAAGTTCGGATACCCAGATGTTTTGTACCTCATGATTTCGGAAAGTACAAAAAAATAGAACTTCGTAATTTTTCAGATGCCAGTAATTATGGTTATGGTCAGTACTCCTACATCAGAGTAATAGGAGAAGAAAAGATACACTGTGCCCTGGTTATGGGGAAGGCCAGAGTTGCACCTACCAATATTCAGACAATACCAAGACTTCAATTGACAGCAGCTGTTGTTTCAGCATCAGTAAGCAAGTTTCTGAGAGAAGAATTGGAATTAAAAATAGATGAATATTTTTGGACAGACTCACAAGTTGTCCTAGCATACATAAATAACGAAGCTCGAAGATTACATATCTTTGTCGCCAACAGAGTTGATAAAATTCGGGAAATAACAAATCCGGAACATTGGCATCACATTGACACAAAGCATAACCCAGCAGATCATGCTTTAAAAGGCCTAAATGTAACAGAATTGGAAAGTTCTAACTGGTTCACTGGTCCAGAGTTCCTTTGGGAAAAGGAAATCATGCCCAGTAAAGGTTACACAGAATTGTCTATGGGTGATCCAGAAGTTAAAGTTGCATAAACATTGAGCACTGCTGCAAAGTGTCAAGACGACAAACTTGAAAGACTAGCCAGATGTTCAAAATGTAATACAGTCATAAACGTAGTAGCTCGAATTCAATGTTTGGCAAATGGAATCAGAAAGAAGGAATCATTGTATGTAGAAGAAAGACTGAAAGCTGAAGGAACAGTCATAAGAATCATTCAACAGAGATTCTACAGTGAAGAGTTGAAGAAACTTAGTCAAGAACCTAAAAGGCTTCCAAACAACCACCCAGTGTACAAGCTTAATCTTGTTCTGCAGGATGGTATACTAAAGGTGGGAGGGAGACTGGAAAATGCATTGTTACCTAGCAGAGTGAAGCATCCAGCAATTCTACCCAAAAACTCTACCTTCACAAGATTGATTATTGATCACTACCACAACATATCCTTGCATCAAGGAAGAAGCTTTTCCCAAAGCTGTTTGAGAGAAGGTGGTTACTGGATAGTAAAAGGAAGCAAAGTTATAGCAAAGTATATAAGTAAATATGTAGTCTGCAGAAAGGCATGTAGACCTACAGGAGAACAAAGAATGGCAGATTTACCGGCAGATCGTGTAAACCCATCACCACCATTTCTTTATAGCGGAATGGATTGTTTTGGCCCATTCATCACCAAACAGAACCGCAAGGAGTACAAGAGATATGGACTAATATTTGCATGTCAGAGCTCCAGAGCAATTCACCTGGAAATGTTAGAGGATATGTCAACTGACGCATTCGTCAATGCCTTGAGATGTTTCATAGCCATTAGAGGTACTGTCAGTGTCACGGCCATGGCTATGACCGTGACTCTTCAACCGCATGCGATTGTCAGCGGTTTGGTTTTGTTGTCAATCACAGGCGAGGGCAGTGGTATTTGCCTCACCTGTGGTTGCCGCTGACAACGCTATGTATGTGGCAGCTTTCCTGCTGTGCATGCGGTTGCACCTAGCAACCTCTATGTTAGGTGTGTGTGTATTGTGTTCACTGTGTTGTTTGTCTGTGTGCACTCTGTGTAGAGTGTTGTGTGCACTGACACTTTTCCTGCACTGTGGTTGCCCGTGGCAACGTTTGGCTGTCTGTACATGTGGTGGCAGTGTCCCGGCCTCTGGGCTATCTCCCAGGACACGGTTGCCACCCATGTCGTTGCCAGCGGCAACAACCACAGTGTGTTGGTACTGTTGGACACTTTTCCTTTAAGTGGTGTTTCCCTTCTCTGGTGCTGGAAGGGTTAACTCCCTTCCCAGTGTGTGTGTGAGGCACTGGGTGTTTCTGACCCTTGGGTGTGGCCTCTTAGGCCTTTAAAGCCTCTCACTTTACTATGGCTCAGGAGGTTGCTTCAGTCATGCTTTGCTGTAGAAGCCTCCTGTGATTTCCTCCTTCTTGTAAGGGCCACCCTTCCGGTCATAGGTTTAAGTTTGTGTGATGTTCAGTTTATGTTTTCCTTTACTATTCTGTGCAGCTATGGATCTGGGTTCCTGTGTGTGGATGTGCGTGTGCTGAGTTCTATTTGTATTGTTTGTGGACTCCAGCTTGCCTGCACACGGACCCAGTCAGCAAGGCTGTGGCAGGTGGCTGGAACTAGTGCAGCACCTGCCATATCCATAGGCCTGTTGATGTTCCCTTCTTCATGCTGCTTGGCCAGTGAGACTCCTGCTCCTCCGTGTCTTGGAGGAGTGGGTGGTCTTACTCTGTTCTCTAGTTCAGGGCCGACTTGAGGGCTTGTAGGGACTATAAGGTTCCAGCGTATGAGCCCTCCTACCATCAAGGTCGGCTCATACTGACAGGAGACAGGGTCAGCGTTAGGGACGCAATAGGAGGTGACCTGCTCCCTAATTCTGTGGTCCTGGCCAAGTAGCGACCGGACATCCTCCGACATCACACGGCTGAGGATTTCCCCCATCCTCAGCCGTGACAGTCAGAGAGCTTAGATCTGACCAAGGATCTAAGTTTGTCGGAGCAAACAATGAATTGACGAAAGCTCTAAAAGAAATCGATAAAAAAAAGTAACTGAGTATTTGTTAGAGAAACAGTGTGATTTTCATATGAATGCTCCACATGCAAGCCATACAGGAGGAGTTTGGAAAAGACAAATCAGAACTGTGAGAAATGTGTTAAGTTCAGTGTTGAAAATGAACGGCAGAAGAATAGATGAGGCTTCAATTAGGAATCTATTCTATGAAGTAATGTCTACTGTTAACAGTCGTCCACTTGCAGTTGATAACATCAACGATCCAATAAGTTTGGACCCTTTAACTCCCAAGAAGTTCAAAAGGATGAAGACACACTAGTAAGAAGAGTGTTGTTACAAATAGGAGACTCAAAACTTGACAAAAAAAGGAAAACGTCTCAGTACTCCACTCACGTTGGAATGTCCTATACAGAAGTTAGTTGTTCTACTTGAGAGTGATAAAAGACACTTGGAAGTTGAGAACCTGATGGAAAATTCCTCAAATTTAAGTCCTACCACTAAGAACATAGAATTATAGGTAATTTTGGTGGGAGTGTAGCTGGCTAGCTAGGACCTGTCCTAGGTTGCTAGTATAGCTTATATGTGTAATACAGCTAATAGTCTTAATACAGTTCCTATGTTTATGTGTTAAAGACAAAAACAGAGTTATTTACTGTGATATCATGCTTTGGATGTCATATAACTGTTATATTTTGTGTTCACAGAAGAAGAAAAAGATAATATGCCTTTAAAATTCATTTTGTAATGTAAGGTAAGCTCAGTGACACAGCATAATGTTAATCTGTTGTTGCTGGGCAGAAGTCTAGACCAATTAAAGCCAGCTTCTCACACAGCAAGCGTTTTCACCAATCACAGCCAGCCTCACACACAGCCTGTCTGGGAATTCCTCCAGCTCCTGCTGCTAGAATAATTATTCACCAGAGACAGGAGCTGAAGAGACATTCACTCCACTGAGAGCTGAGTTTTATGGGAACAAGAGGCCAATATAGGTATTTAAAACAGTTATATAATGTTCATATTGTGAATATTGTGTTTAGAACTGTATACTGAACTAGATATATATGTGTTTACTTGCAGTTCTACCAAACCAATTGCAAACTACAAATCAAATACAATTGCAACCATACAATTGCAAATACAAATTGCAAGCATTCAGATTCCATATTGCAATCCAAATTGCATACAACCATACCAGATCATACTCAACCAATCTGCAAATAGTCACTGCTAACTGCATACTGCAAGTGAACTATTAATTAGACCTCAGATATACCTCTCAGAGAGATCATAAAGTGCTTAACTTAAAGTGAGAGTACAGATACTCAAGAGAGAAATATATCCACTATTTCATGTTGAATGACAAGATTAAACAGTTGAACTACCATCTTAATCATACCGCCATTTTGTGATATCTTTTCCACACGTGTTATGTACATGGACTATCTGCTGCGGAGTCGGCAGTGTTATATGAAGAAAAGTTGAAGTTAATAAAGAAGTACCTACTGTTTCCATAGAACGGGACTAGAGTAATTACAGAGTAATAGACAGTCTGGTTAGACTAAAAGTTAGAGATATCAAAATTCTTCTAATGCCACAGCGCAAAAGGCACTTCATAGTGCTGCGGCTTCCACAACTTATGCAATGGTGATCGTCAACCAACTTCTCTCTAATGTGTGTGGCCTCCTTTAGGGGACATTAAAAGGGAATTCCACCTTTAGTTATGCGCCAACCTTTTGTTACCTTCTAATATGACTCCCACTGATTCCCAGTACTAAGGGGACATGGACTGGGGTTTAAAAAGGAAGCATTAACATGTACCAGAAGGTGGTCTAAACTGTAACCCATTAGGCACTGTCTAGACTGTGGTATGGAGTCTAAGCAATGCACAGGGACAGACACACACACATACACATACACACACGGGTACACACACACAGAAAAATACACATACACAGTGGCACACACACACACACACACACACAGAAACAGTTACACACAGGGACAGACACACACACAGGGGTACACACACACAAGGACAGACACATACACAGGGGCACACACACACAGGGACAGACACACACGCACACAGAGGGACAGACACACACAGCCAGTCTCGGCCTGGCCCACCGGGGAGTCGGGGGATTGCTCAGTAGGCCCACAGTCTCCTGCGGCCGGAGATAAGATGGAGGAGTAATTATTTCTCTTGTTTCTCAGGAGAGATAATTATTTTAACCACTAGGTGGCAGTATGGCACAGTGATGCAGCCTCCCACTGCTCCCAGTTTTCCCCAGACACTGGTCGAGACTCAGTGTAGGTGAAATAAAGTCTGCTTTATTGAGCAACTGCACAAACTTATATACAGAAAGTGATCAGATGAAACTATAATCCCATCACATCCCCCTTCCCCTCCCTAGACATTCTGTCTGCACCACACCACAGGGGTCCACCTGCTAAAATAGCTGCAGACAGCCCTAGCAGGAGCCTGGCCAAAGTATCATTGTCCTGAGCTCTTTCAGAGTACAGTGGGAGATAACGAAGGGGAAGGAAGGGGGGGTGCTGACAGTCTTTTGATAACAAGTTACACAGTATAACATAATTACACATATCCAACACCAATACACATTTAACTTAAACTGATGACCATGTCGTCACATAGCTCCCCTAAGTTAAAGGATGGAAAACCCGGTGAAATCCTCTACGGGTCTACTTGGTCCATGTTAGTCACCCTTCCAGTTCTGTTTGGCGAGGTAGTCCATCAGCATTCGTGTTGTGTTTCCCAGGCCGGTATTAGATTGTGAAAGTGAACAGCTGTAGGGACAGGCTCCACTGCAACAGCCGTCCATGTGCCCTAGACACCCTGTTCAACTAAACAAGGGGTATCTCCAGAATCCTAGGTCCATTGTCGCTAGGAAGGAGGCTGGCCCTCATGCTTCTCCAGCAGCCCCAGTGACGGTTCAGTCCGTCACATTTCTCCCCTCCCAGCAGTAGACTAACCAGGTACCAGACCCCCAACTGGCATGGACCTGTGTTAGTCAGACAAGATAAATCTAAAACCTCTTCCAACTGGTCCGCTTGACTCTGCTGCAGGAGAGTGATGCCACCCACATCATCTCCTGGGTAAACACACTGCCACTGGGGAGAGAGGTCGGCTACCTCTTCTCCCTGGGTCTCCATCTGCCGCTGGGGAGAGAGGTTGGCTACCTCTTCTCCCTGGAACACCCTCTGCCGCTGGGGAGAGAGGTCAGCTACCTCTTCTCCCTGGGTCTCCATCTGCCGCTGGGGAGAGAGGTCGGCTACCTCTTCTCCCTGGAATGCCCTCTGACGCTGGAGAGAGAGGTTGGCTACCTCTTCTCCCTGAGTCTCCATCTGCCGCTGGGGAGGGAGGTCTGCTACTGTACCTTTTCTCCCTGGATCTCTGTGTTGCTCTCTGGCTGGGAGTGGAGGTTGCTTTGTGGGCAGAGGTCAGCGGTACTCTGCCCTGGTGCCAACGCTTCAGCTGGGCAAACTGGTGTGCAGTCCTGCCCTGTAACAAAGGGACAGGTAGGGCAGAGGCCAGCGGCACTCTGCCCAGATGCCAGCTCTTCCGCTTTGATGTTGTCAGGAAATCCTACCCCCAGGACCTGGTTGCGGGTGCTGTGGAGAGGAGGGATCACTTCACCTGGCATTCCTGCGTGGTTGGTTGGAGATCTGTACCGGCCGTCCAGCATCCCTGTAGGTCTGGTGCAGAGACCGCGGTCCCATCCGCACCATTGGAGTTAAGTGTGCTGTCTCCCTGTGGTTGGGGAGAGAGACCGGTTGTCTCCTCTCCCTGCAAGGTACACTGCCGCTGGGGAAGGGAGATGATGCTCTCCTCTCCCTGCACGGTACATTGCCACTGGGGAAGGGAGACGATGCTCTCCTCTCCTTGCAATGCACACTGCCACTTGGGAGAGAGGCCAGTTGTCTCGTCTCCCTGCAAAACATACTGCCACTGGGGAGCAGGAATGACTGTCCTTACTCCCTAAACCTCCGGCTGCCGTTGGGGATCTGGGCTGACCGCCCAACATCCCTGTAGGGCCGGTGGAGAGACCTCCGTCCCATCTCCACCTGCCATATGGAGTACTCCACAGCACCCATCTATCAGGTCCCCTACCTCTGTAGCTGGTAACAAGGAAATGGGGCTGGCCACCATCTCTCCCAGAAGCTTCAGGGGGGCTATGGGTGCGGGGTAGAGGCTAACAGCACTCTGCCCTGTTGCCAGCTCTTCTGCTGTGAAGTAAACTACCAGTTTGGTGGCCTTGCAGAGAGTCTCCACAAAGTCACTGATTGTTGTAGGCAGAGGCCTGTGGAGCTTTACCCTGATGACAACTCTTCAACTGGGGCTAGTAGTTCCTCTGCATCGGCCTGCGGTCGGGGAGAGGGGCTGCCTGCCCTGGCTCTCTGGAGTTTCAGAGATGTATTTGGTGCTGGGAAGAGGTCAGCAGTGCCCTGCCCTGATGCCAGCTTTTCAGCTGGGACTAGTAGTTCCATGACATCTGTGGGTGCTGGGGCATGCTGTTGAGCAATGTCGAACAGTCTTTGGTATGCCTGTTCCAGCTCCCATTCCTGTGTAACTAAAAAGTCCAAATCAGTCCTCAATCCGAGGTCACTGGGGAGTTCCAACTCCCTAAAATTACGTATGTCCTCCCTTCTCCACTCCTGTGCACTCCCAAATTGTGGATCCTCCTGGAGTGCCTCAAATATAAGTCCTGGGATGCCGAAGTCATAGCCCTCTGTGGGATCATTGTTCTCCAGCCATGGACATAATTGGGTGACATACCACTGTAGCGCCTGATACCCATCATCCAGCATCAGTTCCGTTTGGAGCAGTTCATCCATCGCTGGTCTTTAGCTCCCAGTTTTTCCCAGTCAATGGTCGAGACTCAGTGTAGGTGAAATAAAGTCTGCTTTATTGAGCAACTGCACAAACTTATATACAGAAAGTAATCAGATGAAACTGTATTCCCATCACATCCCCCTTCCCCCTCCCCGACATTCTGTCTGCACCACACCACAGGGGTCCACCTGCTAAAATAGCTGCAGACAGCCATAGCAGCAGGAGCCTGGCCAAAGTATCATTGTCCTGAGCTCTTTCATAGTACAATGGGAGATAACGAAGGGGGGGTGCTGACAGTCTTTTGATAACAAGTTACACTGTATAAGATAGTTACGCATATCCAACACCAATACACATTTAACTCAAAAACTCAAACTGATGACCATGTCGTCACACTCTCCACACCATAACTATATAATTAGTCCGATTCAGCGACCCCCACTGATCCCAGGAACAGGTCCTGCCACACATATGCCCTACTTCTTCTTCATTTATTCTCTTTGGGACCACTGGAAATAGCCAGCGCTGTACTCTGCCATCTCCAGCGACCCCATAGAGAATGGATGGAGAGCCAGGGCATATGCTCGACCTGCCACTCAGTCAAGATGGGGGACCAGTGGGGGCTCCAGCTTTCAGACCCTCATGAATCACTTAGTTATCCCCGATCCTGTAGATAGAGGATAACTAGAAAAGTGGACACAGGCCCTTTAACAGGCGAGCATTTACATTTTAGTTTGAGATATATTTTGGGCCAGATTTATTTTTTTATTTTTTTATTTTTTTTTACACCCAAAGAAAACCTTTAGGGATAGGGAATGTGAAAAGGTGAAACAGCTATGACACGACAGGTGATAAGTGTCTGATTGATGGGGCCTGACTGCTGGGACCCCCATGATCAAGGTACCGTGGTCTTAAGACCCTTGTGTACATAGATTGGTGGTAATGTAATTGAATGTCTCAGGACCCCTTTTTTCATGATCAGTGGGTGCTCCAGCTGTCAGACCCCAGCAATCTGATATTTATCATCTATCCTGTAGATAGGCAATAGGTCATTATGGTAGGAAAACCCTTTTAATTATTGTGTAGATTATATACAATATGAGGAGGGTAAGATTTGGTAAATTTCATGCCAGAGATTTATGCTTAAAGGGGTTAAAGGGTTTGTCTCACTTCAGTAAATGGCATTTATCATGCAGTTAATACAGGGCACTTACTAATGTATTGTGATTGTCCATATTGCCTCCTTTCCATCACATTATACACAGCACGTATCCGTGGTTAATACCACTGTTTAATGCAGCACATAGGCCAACACCTTTACCTATAGTGTGCAAGCACGGCCACCACTGCTGGATTGCAGAGTGGTCAAAACCATGGATACGTGCTGTATATAATGCAATGGAAAAGAGTCAATATGGACAATCACAATACATTAGTAAGTACCTTGTATTAACTTTCTCTTCATGATAAATGCCAATATCTGAAGTTAGATAACCCCTTTAAGTGTGCTACACTTAATAGGACTGCTGGTACTAAGCGAGGGATGGGGAGGAGAGAGGAAAGGGAGGGGGAGGAACCCCTCCAGGCCCCTTTAAACTCAACCAAAAAAGACTCCAACAATTTATTTTATAAAAAACAATCCTTTACTGGGTGTTGATCGGCCACAGCTATTTTTCTTTAACAAAACGGCATCAAACACCACCTCCTCCACGAACCATTCCTCTGATGCTGTATACCACCCTGGGACCGCCCAGGGTGTATGTACGCCAATCACTCTTCACCATGAACTTTCCTTTCAAATGCCGCCAGCTGTGACTTCAAATTTCCACATTCCACCGAACCTCAAAAGAGAAACATAATGAACCGAACTGGTCTTACAAACCACATATCATCATTTTCTTTATATACTGTATATAAATGTATAAAAATAAACCTGGTATAAAAATAAACCTTAACCCCAAGGGCGGGTGGGCAACTCGGCTTACCCTGGCAACAGGAAGTCCCTAACACTGACCTCCCCTATATATGCCCACCCATACTTCTCCTCCCACCGGCTCTCCCCTTCCTTCCTTACTCAACCATCCACCTTCTACTCCTTTTACCCCTTCTAATCTCCCTCCTAACCACTAACAGGGGCCTATTCTCTAACCCCTTAAACCCTGAACCAGGGGGAAAAGGGGGGGGGGGAGGGGGACCAACAGTCCCTCATCACCCTCCTTACCCTGTCGGGTGCTCTCCAGGTGAGGCATAAATGTCTTCTGTGTGCATTGAGTGTTTCCTATGTGTGATTGTTGTGTGCATTATATGATCTATGTATCAGTGGTGTATGTGCAGTATGTGAAATATGAATCAGTGGCATTTAACCCATGTATAAGTGTCTTGTGTCCCACATATGTCCAATGAGTGATTGGTGTGCGCTGCATGTGTCTTGTTTCTGACTGACTTAAGTGCAGGATATCCATATATGTGTAAATTCTGCCACATGTACAGTATGTTTGTGCATTTTTCTGTGAATGTCTGTCACCATACTTCATCTTTAATATTTCTGTTATCACTGTAAGTGCTTATGAACATGACCGTTGGATGTTTTACAGTCTGCATATTGCGGATCCGCAAAACATGGATACCGGGTGTGTGCATTCCACATAATGCAGAACAGAACAGCCGGGCTCTAATAGAACAGTCCTATCCTTGTCTGTAATGCCGATAATAATAGGACATATTCTATCATTTTGCAGATCGGCCTTGCGGACATACAGACACGGAATGTACATTGAGTCTTTTTTTTTTTTGCGGCCCCATTGAAGTGAAGTGAACAGTACAGACATGGAAAAAAAATAAGTTAGTGTGCAGGAGCACTAAGGTGGGCCCCCAGAATCAGTTACACTGGTGGGCCCTAAGTACCCCAGCCCAACACTGCAGACAGCTAGGCCTCCACACATTCCAGCCTTGCTCTTCTCTGTACAGGAACTGCTCACATGGGCAGATGATATCAGGAAGGTCCTTTAGCCCGGTAGGAAACTCCATCTACCCTGTTCTGAGTCCTGGGGTGGACCACCCCAGCAGTGCACATGGTAAAAATTGTCTGCATTGCTGGGGTAAGCTGCCCTAGAATTCAGAACAGGCAGTTCAATGAAGACCAGGACACAGCTGCAGGAGTGAGCGGGCACAGAGGACCACCCCCCAGGAACATTGGGCCCCGACACTTGCCCGGGGCCCTTTCCATAATACTCCTCTCCCTCCCTTCAATCAGACCTCAGATCAGACCCTAAAGTCATAGCCCATATAATACTCCCCCCACCATCAATCAGACTTAAGTTAAGACCCCAAAATAATGGACCCTGTAACACTCCTCACCCTCCATCAATCAGAGGTCATATCAGACAGCAAAGTAAGGGCCCTTATAACACTCCCTTCCCCTCCACCTCCATCACTCAGACGTCAGCTCAGGCACTCTGAGATCCGGTACAACAAAGGAATAAATGAATGGGGGCGGCACTGCTGGATGTCCCTCTTACAGGTGGTAGTCTCTCTCGTACCTTGTCAGATGTACAGTATAGATGGTGCTCAGCCCGATGTATATAGATAAGTCAAATCACATAGTAATAGATAAAGAAAAGAAGGCGGCACTCTCCACTGTTACAGTTGCGTTTCTTAATTCTTTTCTCTTCCATATACAAACAAGTATAAAAGATGGGGCTGGGGCGGACGATTCCTCACATAGAACGCTGAATAGCGACGGCCATTTTGCGCTACCGCGCTTCCTCGGGCCACTGACCTCATCGCGCAAGTCTGCGCTTCCTTTTAGCGTCATTACGTGTGGTTGTCATAGCAACCTCTGATGCTTCTTCATTCATTAAAAACAAGTCTACATATTAACACACTGTAATAAAATACTATGTATACACTTCATGTAAAGACACTCAGGTCATTCCTCTCATTGAGATCAAGGGAACCCATGGCTGCCTCACGAATAATCCACCTAGCCTCCTTTTGTAACAGTACATGGTGCCTATCTCCACCATGTGGCATGCTCGGGACCAGCTCAATACCTGCAAAGGTTAGACAATTCGAGTTGCCTCCATGGGTCTCACGTACATGATTAATAAGTCTCGGGCCGCCCACCAGACTTATTCCTGTTTTTACAGAATTTACATGTACTATCAATCTTTAATATAGGGTCTTATTGTTTTACCTATATAGAAAGCACCGCAGCAGCATAACACTAGATACACTACGTAATTACTTCTACACATAATGAACTGGGTTACTTTATGGTATATACCTCCAAACATCAAGGATTTCTTCTGACAATTGTATCTACAAAATGAACAATTGCCACATTTGTAATTACCTATCAGTTTCCTTCCTGTTGGTTATTTTATTTTCACTGTAGAGGCTCCTCACTAACCTATCTTTTAATGTGTGGCATCTCCTAAAAGTTACCAGTGGCTTATTTTCCACAAATTCCTTCAGACTCTCCTCATTTCTTAATATGTCCCAGTTGGTCTCGATGACGTCTCTAATTAAATCCGCTGCGGGGCTAAACTTAAAAGCAAATGCAAACCTCCCCTTGTTCTTTTCATTGTGTTTTTTTTTTTACACTATTTTTTAACAGTTTTTCTTGTGTGCACAAATCCACTTTGTTCATAGCTGCCTCCTATGTTCTTTTCTAGATAGCCTCTCCTAAGCGACCTATCTTTTAACTCCAGGACCTGTTTGATATACCCCTCTTTTGTGTTGTTAATTCTTTTCAACCTAATGAATTGTCCATAAGGGACAGATTTTTTCACGCTAGGCGGGTGAAAACTGTCATGGTGCAGTAGCGAATTAGTAGCAGTAGGTTTTCGATAACTCCCAGTGCTGAGAATCCCATCCTCAACAGTAACAGAAATGTCAAGAAACTCCAAAGACGTACCATCATAATTAAATGTGAATCTCATATTCATTTCGTTGGTTGCGTTAAGGAAGGATACAAATTCCCTGCACTGGGATTCAGTACCTGACCTCACCATGAATACATCATCTACATAGCGTAGAAAAAGCTGCGTGTAGCAGAGGAAAGTTTTTTTTGTGGAGAAGATATACTTGTCCTCAAATGTAGCTAAGTAAAAGTTGGCAAAAGTGCATGATACCGGTGTACCCATCGCCGTCCCATATATTTGTTTTAACCACTGTTCGCCAAATTTTGACACATTGTTAGTAAGAACAAAGTTCAAAGTTTCTTCAATGAACTGGCAATAAAGATCACTCTTTCTTAACAGTATCGCCCAAAACATCTCTAATTTGCCCTCACACACCCCCTATGCGGTATGCGGGTGTATAGGCTTTTAACATCTAGGCTGAATCCCTCCTGCCAGTGAAAATCTCACTGTGCCAGGAGGAAATCGCCAGTGTCACCCAGGTAAGTAGGGGCTTTTTTTAAGAAGTGGTCTAAGAAGCCAGTCAGCATATTTGGAGAGCAGTTCAGTCACTGACCCAATCCCCGCCACAATAGGGTGACCAGGGGGTTGGGTCAGTGACTTGTGGACCTTGGGTACAAAGTACCATGTTGCCATATTGGTTTCTTAGGGGAGAGTGGTACCAGTTAATCTATAATACTGCTAGGAAGAAATCCGCAGCTATATAGTTATCAAGCAATTTTTTAATATGCGTCTGTATGACTGATGTAGGGTCACTTGCTAATTTCTCATACACAAAGGTATCTCCTTGCTGTCTATTTGCTTCCTGCAAGTAATAATCTCTGGTCATTAAAACTACATTCCCACCCTTGTCCGCTGGTTTCACAATGATGTCATCATGCGTGCTAAGCCAATGTAAGGCTACTTTTTCTTTTTTACTAACTATCTCATGAGCTCTGGGATACACTAGAGCCCTAGAGTCTCTCTATGTACGCGTTTATAAAAGATGTCTATGCTACTACCAGCGGGCAAGGGGGGACAATAGGAAGATCTTATCCCTTCACTGAATCTATCAAACCCCATTCTCCTACTATGTCTTCACGCAAATCCATTTCTGCAAACACCTCTTCAGTCTCATCAAATTTGTTCAAAATATTGAAACCCAGGTAGTTGGTGTCCACCGGGATTTCACCATGTTTTTTAGGTTGCTGTTGTATTGGCATCTCATTGAATATATTTTTTCAAATGCAGCTTATGTAATTCTGTACAAATCAATTTCGAACCCCACTGTGTCAAACTGTTCAACCAGACTGTATCCCAGTCCCTTATTAAGGACTGAGATACAGTCCAGTGACAGCTCACACCCAGTAAGGTTGATGACAACAGAGTTCACTGCCTCCAGAAGACTTGTTTCTTCTTGCGGGTTTGCATATATGTTTGAAACATCCGAAGTCGATTCGCATAAAATGTCGTTCTAACACTGTACGGAGCAGGAGCTCCGTAGAGTATTAGAAAATATTGACTCAGATGAGCCGAAGTTATTTCTTCATAAATTAATTAGTACTGTAAAAAAAACATTTCCCGAACTCGGGTTCGGTTCCAAGGTACCACCTTAGGGATCATGCACATGAACGTATTTTCTTTCCGTGTCTGTTCTGTTTTTTTGTGGACTGTTATCAGAACCATTCATTTTAATGGGTCTGCAAAAAAAATGAAGTTACAGACATTACATATAGATTCCGTATGTCCATTCTACAAAATAATAGAACATGTCCTATTATTGTCCGCATTACGTACAAGGATAGGACTGTTCTGTTAGGGGCCAACTGTTCCGTTCCGCAAAATATGAAATGCACACAGACGTCATCTGTATTTTTTGCGGATCCGTTTGTTTGTGGACGGCAAAATACATACGGTCGTGTGCATGAGCCCTTAGTTTAAGTTTGTTTGTTCGTATTGGGATCTAGGTAACTGTTATCTGTAGCTCAGGTCACTAGCTTCTTTGGACAATATGTTCGAAAAGTTAGTCAATTGTACAAGGCACTTCACCATCTGTCAGGAGGTAAAAAGGGGTCAGTGCATGGTGTAATAATCTGTAGAATAAATAACTACGTATCTGTCAGGAGGTTGAGGGGGCAGAGCAATGTTCTGCAGATCTCTAGAGAGGTCAGTGGTGTAATAATCTGCAGAATATATCACTATGTATCTGTCAGGAGGTACAGGGGGCAGAGCAATTGTAACGCCCCCAGAGTGCCATTACCACCTTTTTGCGCACCGCCACTATCTCCTATGGTTGATCCTGTATCATCTTGCATAGTTATTGCCATATCCTGCATAATGTAAAGTTCTATTTCCTTGCAAATGAGTGTTAAAGTGTAATGTGCCTGGTTCACCAGCAGATGGCGGAAATCTAAGGCAGAGCTAGTTTGCCAGTTTGCCTAGAGTGGAACCTGCTATCCATTCTAGCCCTCTCTAGAGAGGGAGAAGTTTTTGTTAGTGAAGGGCATGGGGAAGGCTATGTTCCAGCCAGCAGAGCATCTTCTGCTCGGCTAGGCCCAAAGAAAGAGAAGTAAAGAGCTTCAGTGCTAGGAAGAAAGATTCCCTGAATAAAGACAAAGACAGAGATATAGATAAAGCTAAATATAGAGTCAGACTACAGAAAGCTAAGTTGCAGCCTAAAGCAGCAAAAGGAAAAGTTCCTATTTAATCCAGTTAACATAGCAGAGCTGAAAGAGTACAGATGTAGGCAAGCTGAACGTGTTTGCCTGCCAGAAGTTAAGCTAAAATCTGCTGATGATCAAGACCAAATGCTGCAAGCAGTGTTTTGGTGCCCGCCCCCAAAGCGAAATGGAGACAGAACGGAGGCAAACTGATGCATTCTGAGCTGATCCTTTTCCATTCAGAATGCATTAGGGCAAAACTGATCCGTTTTGGACCTCTGGTGAGAGCCCTGAACGGATCTCACAAACGGAAAGCCAAAATGCCAGTGTGAAAGTAGTGCTGTTTCAACTTCAATAAAAGTCTGGACTCCATTTATTCTACAAATCCCTCAGCTGTTAACCCTTTCATCACTGCTTCGGACGACCACGCTTGGGGTTCCGGATATCCAGGTATGAGCACAGTGATAAGTGCAAAGCCGCATCTAAAGGGACATTATAGGCAACGCTTATACCACTCTGGCAATCCTACACCTGGGTTCCACCATTACCTTCTACATAGGGGATCTCCGTTCCTCGTTGCTGAAATTCAACTGGTGTCACAAAAAAAAACCTTCTAATAACACCTGTAGAAGAGAACCCTAGCATCGGTTATAACCCGCTGCACAATGTTCTGCAGATCTCTAGAGTGTTCAGTGATGTAATAGTCTGCAGAATATAACACAGGTGCTGGTACTTACCTCCATTTATCATCATGGTCCTTACCCACTTAAGGTGGAACCACCTATCCTTGTGGTGGATCGGCGGCATTACATTAAAATGGATTCACTGGAGAATGATAAGTGATATACAGTATGTCAAGTTCTGCACTTGGGATGAAAAGTATCATTGTGACCAAATAAATGTGCAGACACCAGATAACCGACAGATAGGGACTGGCTGAGATTGCCAACAACAAACCGTAGCACCCAGCGTCAGGAAGCTGCTGCCAGGCCAGATAAGATTACAGGAAGCATTAAAAGGTGGCAAGATATACAAGGGTCATAGCAGAGTTGGAGCAGAGAAGGCAATTACAGTAACACATGGATCAGAAGGACTACAGGAAAAGCAAATGTTAGGTTAGTATAGAAAAAAGATGGCTTCCCAACCACTTCTGGTCCCTGCAGGACCAAAAAGTGGCTTGGTTCTGTGACTGCTGCTGCCTATAATAGGCCTCACAGTCACATCTGCTTGAAAAACACGTCACAGCAGTGACGTGCTGTTCAAGTGGCCTGGAACGGGGCTGCGGTGCAGACACGGCAGGACTGCGGACATGTGTGTCAGGACGCCTTCACACGCGGCAGATTTCGTGGCAGAAAATTTTGTGACTGAATATCTGTTCCATTCACCTTTTTTGCCACAAAATCTGCGTTGTGTGAAGGCATCCTTACAGTTTAGGACCATTGGGATTGTCAGCTGCCCTTCCAGACAACTCCTTTAACCCCTTCTACCCCAGGCCAGTTTTCACCTTCCTGCCCAGGCCATTTTTTTGCAAATCTGGAATGTGTCATTTTATGTGGTAATAACCTTGGAACACTTTTACTTATCCAGGCCATTCTGAGACTGTTTTCTTGTGACACATTGTACTTCATGACAGTGGTAAATTTGAGTCGATATATTTCACTTTTTTTATTTAAAAAATCCCAAATTTACTGGAAAAATTCTCAATTTTCAAAATGTCTATTTCTCTGCGTTTAAGACGGATAAGTGCAGCACGCCAGACCTGCAGGTTATTGCGATTGTGAGGTCACAGTTTATGGGCAAGCGAGGGTTACTCACAGTTCTGTAGGAAAACCCTGGGCAGGCGTACAGCAGTGAAGGAGAGGCTGGCACAGGAGTCCTCTTGTCACGGCCACGGTTATGGTCGTGACTCCTTGGGAGCCGCATACAGTTGCCCGCGGTTGTGGTTGTTGAGGGGAGGGAGTTTCACGGCCACGGTTATGGTCGTGACTCCTTGGGAGCCGCATACAATATGCCTCAGCTGCGGTTGAAACAACAACCACAACCGCGGGCAACTGTATGCGGCTCCCAAGGAGTCACGACCATAACCGTGGCCGTGACACCTCTGGGGCACACTCGGTATACAGGGACCAGGCCTGATGGTGAATGAGTTGCCCTGGATGTTGCAGGTGTTCAATGTGCCTGGGGCAAGGTCCCTTTAAGGTTCGTGACGCCAGTGCCTGTAACGGTGGCACACTGATTTATAGCTGCAATAAGTGAGGAACACAGGTTGAGGTGAACCAAACGTTTATTTTACTAGCAACAGTTCAACTTTGTACAGTTGTTGGTCAATACAGTTCCATATAGCAAGTTCACTTCACAAGCAGGATCTTACAAATCAATGGCAGGTATACTGTTCCTTGCAAGATACTCGGAGGGAAAACAACAACACACTCAGATCAGGCTGTACCTTCTCCTCAGAAATAGTGTACACTGTTCCTTAGAACTCCTGTCTGGTTTCATCCCAAGGCCCGGATACCCTAATACTGGCTTTATCCTTGGTAGAAATCTTCCTCCCGTATTTATCCTTACTTTAAATTAATAATCCTTCTGCCCTTCAGCTTACTTGACTATCTGGTACACTGGCTCTGCTTGGCTTGTGGGAACTGCAGGTTTCTCCCAGGAGGCAAACTCTTCTCATGGGGTGACTCTTGTGAGCTAACTCTGGCTCTTTATCTTCAGGCCGGCTAGGATCCCTCCACTAGCCTCCTGGTAGCAACAAGAAGCCTAGACTGTCTAGCTGCATGTCAGGAGGAGGCCCTCAGCTTGTCTTTGGCTGGTTCCCTCTCACTTCTGTCTCCACAGACTCCTGACTACAGACTCACTCCTCCCTGTCTGGGCCTGAACATTTATACTAGGGGCTCTCTATCTCCCTCTAGTGTCTAGGATACTACACTACCCCCCAATAGGCCTGCTATACATATCACAGGGGAACAATACATATACAAGCATATAGAAAATACATTACAATGGACGGTTAAATATACTGCCACTGTCCCTTAGGAGTAGGAGGACAACGTGGCCCAATTGACCCTTGTGTAGTGCCCACTCCTACCTAGTGGGATACTACATAAGTGATACCTCATATAATAGGTTTTACTTTACATTTCCCATATGTCTACTTTATGTTGGCATCATTTTGCAAATGTCATTTTATTTTTTTTGCATGCTAGATGGAGTACAATTTTAGATGCAATTTTTAAAATGTTTAAGAAAGTTTCCAAAACCCACTTTTTAAAGGACCAATTCAGTTATGAAGACACTTTGAGGGGCTTACATTGTAGAAACCACCCATACATGACCTTGCTTTAGAAACTAAACCCCTTAAGTTATTCAAATTTGAATTTACAAACTTTTTTAACCCTTTAGGTGTTCCACAAGAATTAAAGGAAAATCGAGGAGAAATTTCAAAATTTCATGTCTTTTTGATGATTTTTCATTTTTAAGCCATTTTTTCCTGTAAGGCATGAAGGGTTAACTGCAAAACAAAATTTAATATTTATTACCCTGATTCTGCAGTTTACAGAAGCACCCCATTTGTGGTCAAAAACTGCTGATAAGGTGACAGCTCTATTGGTACTATTTTGGGGTACATATGATTTTTGATTGCTCGATATTACGCTTTTTGTCAGGCAAGGTAACAAAAAATGGCTTTTCTGGCAACGTTTTTACTTTTTGTCTTTTACAGTATTCAGCTAACAGGACAGATCATGTGTTATTTTTATAGAGCAGGTTGTTATGGTCACAACAATACCAAATATGTCTATTTTTTGTGTTTCAGTTTACATAATAAAGCATTTTCTGAAAAAAAAAACATGTTTTTGTGTCTCCATTCTCTGAAAGCCATATTTTATTTTATTTTTGCTGCCAATCGTCTTGTGCAGGGGCTCAAAGTTGTTTTTATTGGTACCATTTTTGGGGACATCAGATTTTTTCATCATTCTATATTACACTTTTTTGGGGCAAGGTGACAAAAAATGGCTTTTGGCACAGTTTTTTTTTTTTTTTTTACGGCGTTAAACTGAGGGGTTAAAGGGGTATTCCCATCTCAGACAATGGGGGCATATCGCTAGGATATGCCCCCATTATCTGATAGGTGCAGGTCCCACCGCTGGGAGCTGCACCTACAACGAGAACGAAGCGGGAGCGCTGTGGCTGGAGGACCCCTGATTTCCCGGGGTCCATCCACCACCAAGCACTGCTCCCATAGAAGTGAATGTGAGCACACCGCGCATGCGCCGCCCATGCTCCCATTCATTTCTATGGGCCAGCAGTGGGACCCGCACCTATCAGACAATGGGGGCATATCCTAGTGATATACCCCCATTGTCTGAGATGGGAAAACCCCTTTAAGTCATTATGAGATATTTTTAAAGAGCTGGTCATTATGGACGCGGCAATATCTAATATGTCTATTTTTATTATAATTTTTTTTCATTAAAGGGTTTCTGTCACCAGATTTAACCCTATTAAGCTAGCTGACATTAGCGATGTGCTAATGTCAGCTAAACCTAACTAGCCTATTCCTACTTTTATCTATGCCCCTGTTACGCCAGAAATCTTACTGTTATAATATGCTAATTAGCCTCTAGGAGCAGGGGGACGTTGTTCCTGCTCCTAGAGACTCCGTTCTCCCACCTTTGTCGCCTCCCTCCAAGTCCTGATTGACAGGGCTAGGCAGCGCTCGTATCCGTCTGCCAGCCCTGTGCTCTAGTGAAATCTTGCACCGTTCGGTATTCTTCACAGGCGCATGTAAGGAAGCTGGCAGCCTGCGAGCGTCTTTCCCTCACCGCGCCTTCGCTGAATGCTGAAATGCGCGAGATTTCACCAGAGCACAGGGCTGGCAAACAGATGTGAGCACTGCCTGGCCCTGTCAATCAGGACTTAGAGGGGGGCGACAAAGGTGGGAGAACGGATCCTCTAGGAGCAGGAAAAATGCCCCCCCCTGCTCCTAGAGGCTAATTAGCATATTATAAAAGTTAGATTTCTGGAGTAACGGGGGGATAGATAAAAGTAGGAATAGGCTAGTTAGGTTTAGCTGACATTAACACATTGCTAATGTCGTCTAGTTAAATCTGGTGACAGAATCCCTTTAAAAATCACTTGATGAAGGGAAAGGGTCATTTTTTTTTATTGTAAACTTTTATTTATTTATTTTTATAAAACACTTTTTTTTCCCACTTTTTATTTTTGTCCCAGGACAGGGACTTCAACATTTCAGGGTCTAATGCCTGTTTTAATGTAGTATGATACATTCCGTATTGTACTACTGTACAGTCGTGGCCAAAAGTTTTGAGAATGACACAAATATTAGTTTTCACAAAGTTTGCTGCTAAACTGCTTTTAGATCTTTGTTTCAGTTGTTCCTGTGATGTAGTGAAATATAATTACACGCACTTCATACGTTTCAAAGGCTTTTATCGACAATTACATGACATTTATGCAAAGAGTCAGTATTTGCAGTGTTGGCCCTTCTTTTTCAGGACCTCTGCAATTCGACTGGGAATGCTCTCAATCAACTTCTGGGCCAATTCCTGACTGATAGCAACCCATTCTTTCATAATCACTTCTTGGAGTTTGTCAGAATTAGTGGGTTTTTGTTTGTTCACCCGCCTCTTGAGGATTGACCACAAGTTCTCAATGGGATTAAGATCTGGGGAGTTTTCAGGCCATGGACCCAAAATGTCAACGCTTTGGTCCCCGAGCCACTTAGTTATCACTTTTGCCTTATGGCACAGTGCTCCATTGTGCTGGAAAATGCATTGTTCTTCACCAAACTGTTGTTGGATTGTTGGAAGAAGTTGCTGTTGGAGGGTGTTTTGGTACCATTCTTTATTCATGGCTGTGTTTTTGGGCAAAATTGTGAGTGAGCCCACTCCCTTGGATGAGAAGCAACCCCACACATGAATGATCTCAGGATGCTTTATTGTTGGTATGACACAGGACTGATAGCGCTCGATTTTTCTTCTCCGGACAAGCCTTTTTCCTGTAGCCCCAAACAATCGGAAAGAGGCTTCATACATGACTTTGCCCCAGTCCTCAGCAGTCCATTCACCATATTTTCTGCAGAAGATCAATCTGTCCCTGTTTTTTTTGGAGAGAAGTGGCTTCTTTGCTGCCCTTCTTCACACCAGGCCATCTTCCAAAAGTCTTCGCATCACTGTGCGTGCAGATGCGCTCACACCTGCCTGCTGCCATTCCTGAGCAAGCTCTGCACTGGTGGCACTCCGATCCCGCAGCTGAATCCTCTTTAGGAGATGATCCTGGCGCTTGCTGGACTTTCTTGGACGCCCTGAAGCCTTCTTAACAAGAATTGAACCTCTTTCCTTGAAGTTCTTGATGATCCTATAAATTGTAGATTGATGTGCAATCTTAGTAGCCACAATATCCTTGCCTGTGAAGCCATTTGTATGCAGGTCACCATGGTTAACAATGGAAGTACAATGATTTCAAGCATCACCCTCCTTTTAACAGGTCAAGTCTGCCATTTTAACCCAATCAGCCTGACACAATGATCTCCAGCCTTGTGCTCGTCAACATTCTCACCTGAGTTAACAAGACGATTACTGAAATGATCTCAGCAGGTCATTTAATGACAGCAATGAAATGCAGTGGAAAGTTTTTTGGGGGATTAAGCTAATTTTCATGGCAAAGAAGGACTATGCAATTCATCTGATCACTCTTCATAACATTCTGGAGTATATGCAAATTGCTATTATAAAAACTTAAGCAGCAACTTTTCCAATTTTCAATATTTATGTAATTCTCAAAACTTCTGGCCACGACTGTACATTGAAACTGTCAGTTTCAGACTGACAGTGTGCCTGTGAGATCCAGCCAGGGGGCTGGATCTCACAGGCTTCCGTACATGGCAGACCGTGGGGTCCCCTATCACCACAGCACAGGGGACTGATGGAGAGGCTGAGGGAGCCCCCTCCCTCTGCGATCTTCTCATATGCTGCGGTCAGCGTTGATCGCGGCATATAAGCAGAGCCACACCGCCAATTAGGCGAGGTGAGTAGGGTTGAGCGAACCCAAACTGTAAAGTTAAGGTTCGTACCGAACTTTAGGATTTTTGGACCGTGGACCAGAACCCAAACTTTTCAGTGAAAGTTTGGGTTCGGGTTCGGTGTTCAGCCAATCAACAAGCAAACTTGTGTGCCCTTAGAAGCCATCACAGCCATGCCTACTAATGGCATGGCTGTGATTGGCCAGTGAAGCATGTGACCCAGCCTCTATATAAGCTGGAGTCACATAGCGCTGCACGTCACTCTGCTCTGATTAGTGTAGGGATAGGATGCTGCTGCTGTGAGGGAGAGAATAGGACGGAATCTTTAATCTAAAGTGCTTGTTAACTCAGCGATCTACCTAGATTTTGTTTTGTGGGTGCAGTGCACAATCTTTTTACCCTGCCCTGAGCCCAGAAAAATAACTTTTATCCATCTGTTAGTTAGGTGGGTGGCAGCGGCCATTTTATGCTGGCACAGCATATGTGCATTTGTGACAGTCAAATACAAGCTTGAAATACTGCAATAATTTTCTGGGTTTTAAAAAACACCCTTTTGGGGTAAAAAAAGCGTTAGATACTGCTGTCATATTCTGTTATTAAAAAAACACCCATTTAGGGAAAAATGCTAATTTTGCAGCGTTTGCTGCATCTGTCATTGTTAAATACAAGCTTGAAATACTGCAATCATTTTCTGGGTTTTAAAAAACACCCTTTTTGGGCAAAAAAATAATTGTACAATCCTCGTTGCATCTGTCAGTGTGAAATGCAAGCGTTAGATACTACTGTCATATTCTGTTATTAAAAAAACACCCATTTAGGGCAAAATACTAAATTTGCGGCCTTGGCTGCATCTGTCATTGTTAAATACAAACTTGAAATATGGCAATAATTTTCTGGGTTTAAAAAAGCACCCCTTTTTGGCAATACCCTCCATCTGGGGCCTATGCAGGTATTGTCAGTGTAAAGTTTAAGCTTGAAATACTGCAATAATTTTCTGGGTTTTAAAAAACACAATTTTTGGGCAAAAGAATACATTTTACAGCCCTTGTTGCATCTTTCAGTGTGAAATACAAGTGTTAGATACTGGTGTCATATTCAGTTATTTAAAAAAAAAAAACATTTTGGGCAAAAAACTACATTTGCAGCCTTGGCTGCATCTATCAGTGTGAAATACACACGTTAGATACTGTTGTTCTATTCTGTTATTAAAAGAACACCCATTTTGGGCAAAATACTAAATTTGCAGCCTTGGCTGCATCTGTCAGTGTGAAATACAATCTTGAAATACTGCAATAATATTCTGGGTTTTAACCCCTTAGGGACACAGCCTTTTTACACCTTAGGACCAGGCCATTTTTTGAAAATCTGACCAGTGTCACTTTAAGTGCTGATAACTTTAAAACGCTTTGACTTATCCAGGCCATTCTGAGATTGTTTTTTCGTCACATATTGTACTTCATGATACTGGTAAAATAAAGTTAAAAAAATATTTTTTTTTGCATAAAAAAAAGTCAAATTTACCAAAAATTGGGAAAAATTTGCAAATTTCAAAGTTTCAGTTTCTCTACTTCTGTAATACATAGTAATACCCCCAAAAATTGTGATGACTTAACATTCCCCATATGTCTACTTCATGTTTGAATTATTTTGGGAATGATATTTTATTTTTTGGGGATGTTACAAGGCTTAGAAGTTTAGAAGCAAATCTTGAAATTTTTCAGAAATTTACAAAAACCCAATTTTTAGGGACGAGTTCAGGTCTGAAGTCACTTTGCGAGGCTTACATAATAGAAACCACCCAAAAATGACCCCATTCTATAAACTACACCCCTCAAGGTATTCAAAACTGATTTTACAAACTTTGTTAACCCTTTAGGTGTTGCACAAGAGTTATTGGCAAATGGGGATGAAATTTGAGAATTTCCTTTTATTGCCTAATTTTCCATTTTAACCCATTTTTTCCACTAACAAAGCAAGGGTTAACAGTCAAACAAGACTGTATCTTTATTGCCCTGACTCTGCCGTTTACAGAAACACCCCATATGTGGCCGTAAACTACTGTACGGCCACACAGCGGGGCGTAGAGTGAAAGGTGCGCCGTATGGTTTTTGGAAGCCAGATTTTGCTGGACTGGTTTTTTGACACCATGTCCCATTTGAAGCCCCCCTGATGCCCCCCTAGAGTAGAAACTCCATAAAAGTGACCCCATCTAAGAAACTACACCCCTCAAGGTATTCAAAACTGATTTTACAAACTTTGTTAACCCTTTAGGTGTTGCACAAGAGTTATTGGCAAATGGGGATGAAATTTGAGAATTTCATTTTTTTGCCTAATTTTCCATTTTAACCCATTTTTTCCACTAACAAAGCAAGGGTTAACAGCCAAACAAGACTGTATCTTTATTGCCCTGACTCTGCCGTTTACAGAAACACGCCATATGTGGCCGTAAACTACTGTACGGCCACACAGCGGGGCGTAGAGTGAAAGGTGCGCCGTTTGGTTTTTGGAAGGCATGTTTTGCTGGACAGTTTCTTTGACACCATGTCCCATTTGAAGCCCCCTGATGCACCCCTAGAGTAGAAACTCCATAAAAGTGACCCCATCTAAGAAACTACACCCCTCAAGGTATTCAAAACTGATTTTACAAACTTTGTTAACCCTTTAGGTGTTGCACAAGATTTAATAGAAAATAGAGATACAATTTCAAAATTTCACTTTTTTGGCAGATTTTCCATTTTAATATTTTTTTTCCAGTTACAAAGCAAGGGTTAACAGCCAAACAAAACTCATTATTTCTGGCCCTGATTCTGTAGTTTACAGAAACACCTCATATGTGGTTGTAAACTGCTGTACGGGCACACGGCAGGGCGCAGAAGGAAAGGAATGCCATACGGTTTTTGGAAGGCAGATTTTGCTGGACTGGTTTTTTTGACACCATATCCCATTTGAAGCCCCCCTGATGCACCCCTAGAGTAGAAACTCCATAAAAGTGACCCCATCTAAGAAACTACACCCCTCAAGGTATTCAAAACTGATTTTACAAACTTTGTTAACCCTTTAGGTGTTGCACAAGATTTAATAGAAAATAGAGATACAATTTCAAAATTTCACTTTTTTGGCAGATTTTCCATTTTAATATTTTTTTTCCAGTTACAAAGCAAGGGTTAACAGCCAAACAAAACTCATTATTTCTGGCCCTGATTCTGTAGTTTACAGAAACACCTCATATGTGGTTGTAAACTGCTGTACGGGCACACGGCAGGGCGCAGAAGGAAAGGAATGCCATACGGTTTTTGGAAGGCAGATTTTGCTGGACTGGTTTTTTTGACACCATGTCCCATTTGAAGCCCCCCTGATGCACCCCTAGAGTAGAAACTCCATAAAAGTGACCCCATCTAAGAAACTACACCCCTCAAGGTATTCAAAACTGATTTTACAAACTTTGTTAACCCTTTAGGTGTTGCACAAGATTTAATAGAAAATAGAGATACAATTTCAAAATTTCACTTTTTTGGCAGATTTTCCATTTTAATATTTTTTTTCCAGTTACAAAGCAAGGGTTAACAGCCAAACAAAACTCATTATTTATGGCCCTGATTCTGTAGTTTACAGAAACACCCCATATGTGGTCGTAAACTGCTGTACGGGCACACGGCAGGGCGCAGAAGGAAAGGAATGCCATACGGTTTTTGGAAGGCAGATTTTGCTGGACTGGTTTTTTTGACACCATGTCCCATTTGAAGCCCCCCTGATGCACCCCTAGAGTAGAAACTCCAAAAAAGTGACCCCATTTTAGAAACTACGGGATAGGGTGGCAGTTTTGTTGGTACAAGTTTAGGGTACATATGATTTTTGGTTGCTCTATATTACACTTTGTGCGGCAAGGTAACAAGAAATAGCTTTTTTGGCACAGTTTTTTTTTTTTTTGTTATTTACACCATTCATCTGACAGGTTAGATCATGTGGTAATTTTATAGAGCAGGTTGTCACGGACGCGGTGATACCCAATATGTATACAATTTTTTTTATTTATGTACGTTTTACACAATAATTTCATTTTTAAAACAAAAAAAAGTTTTAGTGTCTCCATAGTCTAAGAGCCATAGTTTTTTAAATTTTTGGGCGATTATCTTAAGTAGGGTCTCATTTTTTGTGGGATGAGATGACGGTTTGATTGGCACTATTTTGGGGTGCATATGACTTTTTGATTGCTTGCTATTACACTTTTTGTGACGGAAGATGACAAAAAATGGCTTTTTTTACACCGTTTTTATTTTTATTTTTTTACGGTGGTCATCTGAGGGGTTAGGTCATGTGATATTTTTATAGAGCCGGTGAATACGGACGCGGCGATACCTAATATGTATACTTTTTTTTTATTTATGTAAGTTTTACACAATGATTTCATTTTTGAAACAAAAGAAATCATGTTTTAGTGTTTCCATAGTGTAAGAGCCATAACTTTTTCAGTTTTTGGGCGATTATCTTGGGTAGGGTATGATTTTTGCGGGATGAGATAATGGTTTGATTGTTACAATTTTGGCATAGATGCGACTTTTTTGATCACTTTTATTACCTTTTTTGGGAAGTAAGGTGGGCAAAATTCCAATTTCATCATAGTTTTTAATTTTTTATTTTTATGGCGTTCACCGTTCGGGTAAAGTAACATTACCGTTTTATAGATCAGGTCGTTACGGACGCGGCGATACCAAACATGTGTAGGGAATTTTATTTCTTTCATTTTTAATCAGTGATAAATGTGTTTTTTGATTTTTACTTTATTTTTCACTTTTTTCACTTTTTTTTTGACCCAGACCCACTTGGTTCTTGAAGATCCAGTGGGTCTGATGTCTACATAATACAGTACAGTACAATATATAGTACTATACTGTATTTTACACTTTGTCTGAACAGATCTATGCCTTTCAGCACAGATCTGTTCAGAACCATGGACAGCAGGACGCCTGAGAAGGCGTCCTGTTGTCATGGGAACCTTCCCCGTCTGCTCAGTTATGGTCAGAACTGCGCAGACGGGGAAGGGTAAGGACGGGGCTTGGGGGGGCTGCCTGGGAGCTCTCTCCCTCTCCATTCGGGGGACTGCAAAGGCACAGCAGCCCCCCGATGGGAGAGGGAGGGAGCTCCCTCTTACTGTTAACCTTTTCCATACAGCGGTCCGTACGGACCGCTGTATGGAAAGGGTTAAACGGCTGACATCGCATCACCGATGTCAGCCGTTTATACCAGGGTGCCAGCAATGTGCTGGCACCCTGGTATACCCACTAGACGCCAACGATTACGCAATGGGAGGCGGGCGGGGGATCGCGATCCCGCCTACCGCACCGCCCGCCTCCCGCACCGCCCGCACCGCCCGCAACCCTCCCCCTGCACCTCCCACCGTGCCCAAATAACTCAGGGGTGCAGGGGGAGGAATACTGGACAAAGTTTTGAATCCTAAAGTTTCTGATCCCCGCGGTCAGGGACCGCGGGGATCATAAACTGCAGATATCGCAGCAAACCGCAGGTCTGAATTGACCTGCGGTTTGCCGCGATCGCCGACATGGGGGGGTCACGGGACCCCCCCGCGCATTTAGCCTAGGTGCCTGCTCAATGATTTGAGCAGGCACCGGGTTCCGATCACTGCCAGCCGCACGGCAGTGATCGAAAATGCACAGGGCGTACATGTACGCCCTGTGTCCTTAAGTACCAGGGCACAAGGGCGTACCTGTACGCCCTGTGTCCTTAAGGGGTTAAAAAACAAAATTTTTGGGCAAAATACAAATTTTTACAGCCCTTGTTGCATCTTTCAGTGTGAAATACAAGCGTTAGATACTGCTGCCATATTCTTAAAGGGGGCGGAGCCTAACCGCCAAGCAGCACGGAGGTCTAAGTGAGAACTCTCTCCTCACAGACCGTGTTTTCAGCAATAAAACGCCAGAGAAAGCTGACAAAATGGGAAAAATAGGCAGAGAAAGACCTAGAGACCCGCCAGGCACCCCGAAAAAGATGAGCAACCATGCAGAAGTTGACAGATTTTTTAAGAAAGCCTCTGCACCCTCGCCTTCGCACTCTGAAAGCATGGAACGCCAGACATATGGGCAGGACTCAGAAGCAGAGGAAGAAGACGACAGGGACTCCATACAAGGTATCCGCGATTCTAGACAAGCGGTAGATAGTGGAGCCCTAACGAAGTAGTTCTTTAAAGCTACCCTGTCACAAGCCCTGGCCCCTGTAGTCCAAGAAATTAAGGAGTTCAGGAACGATGTGAGAGCCCTGGGACACAGAGTGGAAAAACTTGAAGAAGATCAGGGGCTGATGATCGCGCATGGGGCAGCAATGGTGCGGTCCTTAGAAGATCACGTATCCTCAATTAATACTGCCTGCTTTCTGATAGAAGATCAAGAGAACAGGAGTAGGAGGAAAAACATTAGAATGAAAGGCTTATAGGAAGAGATCACTCCAGATGAGCTGGAAAATGCTGCACAGAAAATGTTTGCAGACTTACTAGGGGAAGAAAAGTCAGTGGCAATAGTGATTGAAAGAATCCACAGATCCCTTCGCCCAGTTCCCAAGTCAGATGAACCGCCAATGGATGTGGTCTGCGGGCTACTGAGCTTCAGAGACACTGCTGCGATATTACAAGCCGCCGGAGGAGAAAAGATCTGAGGTATGGCGAATCAACTGTGTATTGTAACTGTGAAGAAGCGAGGCAGCGAAACCCGGGTCGGGCAGAAACCAGACGATTGTATCTATTGATATATGCCTTTTGTTGATCGACTCTTGTGAGTATAATAAAACCTTTTAATAACATCAAGCCAAAGGGTGCTTCACTATTGTATCAATTTCCTTGAACCCTATAGAGGAAACCATCTGTGGAAGATTGGACCTTTTTTGGGTGGAAAGGAAAGGTGTTGGAGCCCGGCACCATCCACTATTGACCGGAGATTATAGTCCAGAGCAGCGCGGTTCCAAAAACTCTCATTATGTGTATTTCTACCAAGAAATCCTGGCAAAACGCCGTGCTTTGAAACCCCTCACCAATCACCTCAGGATCCATAAGATATTATACAGGTGGCTCTACCCCTTTGATCTTACCTTCACCAAAAATGGCCGCCGCTACACGGTGAGGGTGCCACAGGACTTTACCCAAGCTGCCCAAACATACCCCCTGGGGCACAGTTCCCAAGCAGAATACCCCACTAGTAGGGATGAGCGAACTCGAACTGTATAGTTCGGGTTCGTACCGAATTTTGGGGTGTCCGTGACACGGACCCGAACCCGGACATTTTCGTAAAAGTCCGGGTTCGGGTTCGGTGTTCGTCGCTTTCTTGGCGCTTTTGTGACGCTTTCTTGGTGCTTTTTGAAAGGCTGCAAAGCAGCCAATCAACAAGCGTCATACTACTTGCCCCAAGAGGCCATCACAGCCATGCCTACTATTGGCATGGCTGTGATTGGCCAGAGCACCATGTGACCCAGCCTCTATTTAAGCTGGAGTCACATAGCGCCGCCCGTCACTCTGCTCTGATTAGCGTAGGGAGAGGTTGCGGCTGCGACAGTAGGGCGAGATTAGGCAGATTAACTCCTCCAAAGGACTTGATTATTGATCGATCTGCAGCTGTGGGTCATTGAGCTGCTGATACTCAATTGCTCACTGTTTTTAGGCTGCCCAGACCGTTTGTCAGTCACATTTTTCTGGGGTGATCGGCGGCCATTTTGTGTCTTGTGGTGCGCCAGCACAAGCTGCGACCAAGTGCATTTAACCCTCAATGGTGTGGTTGTTTTTTGGCTAAAGCCTACATCAGGGTGAAGCTGTCACACCAAGTGCATTTAACCAGCAATAGTCTGTTTATTTTTTGGCCATATACTACATCAGGGGCAAGCTGCGCCCGTCACCAAGTGCATTTAACCCTCAGTAGTGTGGTTGGTCAAGCTATCACACCAAGTGCATTTAACCAGCAATAGTCTGTTCATTTTTTGGCCATATACTAAATCAGGGGCAAGCTGCGCCCGTCACCAAGTGCATTTAACCAGCAATAGTCTGTTCATTTTTTGGCCATATACTACATCAGGGGCAAGCTGCGCCCGTCACCAAGTGCATTTAACCCTCAGTAGTGTGGTTGGTCAAGCTGTGACACCAAGTGCATTTAACCAGCAATAGTCTGTTCATTTTTTGGCCATATACTACATCAGGGGCAAGCTGCACCCGTCACCAAGTGCATTTAACCAGCAATAGTGTGGTTATTTTTTGGCCATATCCCAGTCTAATTCTGTCACTAAATCCATACCGGTCACCCAGCGCCTAATACTAGGCCTCAAATTTATATCCCGCTAAATCTCTCGTTACCGCTGTACTGTTGTGGCTGGGAAAGTTATTTAGTGTCCGTCAAAGCACATTTTTTGTTCAGGGTTGAAATACAATTCCCAATTTAGCAATTTCATAATTTAGTGGTTTCTGCTATATCAGAGCTATTTGAAATCTATCCCTAAAAGGGTATATAATATTCAAGGTGCACATAGGGTCATTCAGAATAACTTCACACACACGCTACTGTGCATTTCCAAGTCTAATTCTGTCACTAAATCCATACCGGTCACCCAGCGCCTAAATACTAGGCCTCAAATTTATATCCCGCTAAATCTCTCGTTACCGCTGTCCTGTTGTGGCTGGGAAAGTTATTTAGTGTCCGTCAAAGCACATTTTTTGTTCTGGGTTGAAATACAATTCCCAATTTAGCAATTTCATAATTTAGTGGTTTCTGCTATATCAGAGCTATTTGAAATCTATCCCTAAAAGGGAATATAATATTCAAGGTGCACATAGGGTCATTCAGAATAACTTCACACACATGCTACTGTGCATTTCCAAGTCTAATTCTGTTAGTAAATCCATACCGGTCACCCAGCGCCTAAATACTAGGCCTCAAATTTATATCCCGCTAAATCTCTCGTTACCGCTGTCCTGTTGTGGCTGGGAAAGTTAATTAGTGTCCGTCAAAGCACATTTTTTGTTCTGGGTTGAAATACAATTCCCAATTTAGCAATTTCATAATTTAGTGGTTTCTGCTATATCAGAGCTATTTGAAATCTATCCCTAAAAGGGAATATAATATTCAAGGTGCACATAGGGTCATTCAGAATAACTTCACACACATGCTACTGTGCATTTCCAAGTCTAATTCTGTTAGTAAATCCATACCGGTCACCCAGCGCCTAAATACTAGGCCTCAAATTTATATCCCGCTAAATCTCTCGTTACCGCTGTCCTGTTGTGGCTGGGAAAGTTATTTAGTGTCCATCAAAGCACATTTTTTGTTCTGGGTTGAAATACAATTCCCAATTTAGCAATTTCATAATTTAGTGGTTTCTGCTATATCAGAGCTATTTGAAATCTATCCCTAAAAGGGTATATAATATTCAAGGTGCACATAGGGTCATTCAGAATAACTTCACACACACGCTACTGTGCATTTCCAAGTCTAATTCTGTCACTAAATCCATACCGGTCACCCAGCGCCTAAATACTAGGCCTCAAATTTATATCCCGCTAAATCTCTCGTTACCGCTGTCCTGTTGTGGCTGGGAAAGTTATTTAGTGTCCGTCAAAGCACATTTTTTGTTCTGGGTTGAAATACAATTCCCAATTTAGCAATTTCATAATTTAGTGGTTTCTGCTATATCAGAGCTATTTGAAATCTATCCCTAAAAGGGTATATAATATTCAAGGTGCACATAGGGTCATTCAGAATAACTTCACACACACGCTACTGTGCATTTCCAAGTCTAATTCTGTTAGTAAATCCATACCGGTCACCCAGCGCCTAAATACTAGGCCTCAAATTTATATCCCGCTGAATTTGAATACAATACATTGGGCCAAATAATATTTTTGTTGTTGTGGTGAACCATAACAATGAGGAAAACATCTAGTAAGGGACGCGGACGTGGACATGCTCGTGGTGGTGTTAGTGGACCCTCTGGTGCTGGGAGAGGACGTGGCCGTTCTGCCACATCCACACGTCCTAGTGTACCAACTACCTCAGGTCCCAGTAGCCGCCAGAATTTACAGCGATATATGGTGGGGCCCAATGCCGTTCTAAGGATGGTAAGGCCTGAGCAGGTACAGGCATTAGTCAATTGGGTGGCCGACAGTGGATCCAGCACGTTCACATTATCTCCCACCCAGTCTTCTGCAGAAAGCGCACAGATGGCGCCTGAAAACCAACCCCATCAGTCTGTCACATCACCCCCATGCATACCAGGGAAACTGTCTCAGCCTCAAGTTATGCAGCAGTCTCTTATGCTGTTTGAAGACTCCGCTGGCAGGGTTTCCCAAGGGCATCCACCTAGCCCTTCCCCAGCGGTGGAAGACATAGACTGCACTGACGCACAACCACTTATGTTTCCTGATGATGAGGACATGGGAATACCACCTCAGCATGTCTCTGATGATGACGAAACACAGGTGCCAACTGCTGCGTCTTTCTGCAGTGTGCAGACTGAACAGGAGGTCAGGGATCAAGACTGGGTGGAAGACGATGCAGGGGACGATGAGGTCCTAGACCCCACATGGAATGAAGGTCGTGCCACTGACTTTCACAGTTCGGAGGAAGAGGCAGTGGTGAGACCGAGCCAACAGCGTAGCAAAAGAGGGAGCAGTGGGCAAAAGCAGAACACCCGCCGCCAAGAGACTCCGCCTACTACTGACCGCCGCCATCTGGGACCGAGCACCCCAAAGGCAGCTTCAAGGAGTTCCCTGGCATGGCACTTCTTCAAACAATGTGCTGACGACAAGACCCGAGTGGTTTGCACGCTGTGCCATCAGAGCCTGAAGCGAGGCATTAACGTTCTGAACCTGAGCACAACCTGCATGACCAGGCACCTGCATGCAAAGCATGAACTGCAGTGGAGTAAACACCTTAAAACCAAGGAAGTCACTCAGGCTCCCCCTGCTACCTCTTCTGCTGCTGCCGCCTCGGCCTCTTCCTCTGCCTCTGGAGGAACGTTGGCACCTGCCGCCCAGCAAACAGGGGATGTGCCACCAACACCACCACCACCTCCGTCACCAAGCGTCTCAACCATGTCACACGGCAGCGTTCAGCTCTCCATCTCACAAACATTTGAGAGAAAGCGTAAATTCCCACCTAGCCACCCTCGATCCCTGGCCCTGAATGCCAGCATTTCTAAACTACTGGCCTATGAAATGCTGTCATTTAGGCTGGTGGACACAGACAGCTTCAAACAGCTCATGTCGCTTGCTGTCCCACAGTATGTTGTTCCCAGCCGTCACTACTTCTCCAAGAGAGCCGTGCCTTCCCTGCACAACCAAGTATCCGATAAAATCAAGTGTGCACTGCGCAACGCCATCTGTAGCAAGGTCCACCTAACCACAGATACGTGGACCAGTAAGCACGGCCAGGGACGCTATATCTCCCTAACTGCACACTGGGTAAATGTAGTGGCAGCTGGGCCCCAGGCGGAGAGCTGTTTAGCGCACGTCCTTCCGCCGCCAAGGATCGCAGGGCAACATTCTTTGCCTCCTGTTGCCACCTTCACCTTCTCGGCTTCCTCCTCCTCTTCTTCCACCTGCTCATCCAGTCAGCCACACACCTTCACCACCAACTTCAGCACAGCCCGGGGTAAACGTCAGCAGGCCATTCTGAAACTCATATGTTTGGGGGACAGGCCCCACACCGCACAGGAGTTGTGGCGGGGTATAGAACAACAGACCGACGAGTGGTTGCTGCCGGTGAGCCTCAAGCCCGGCCTGGTGGTGTGTGATAATGGGCGAAATCTCGTTGCAGCTCTGGGACTAGCCAATTTGACGC
Organism: Bufo gargarizans; assembly: GCF_014858855.1. Taxonomy (NCBI): domain Eukaryota; kingdom Metazoa; phylum Chordata; class Amphibia; order Anura; family Bufonidae; genus Bufo; species Bufo gargarizans. The sequence continues at coordinate 512,742,529 of NC_058081.1, read as the reverse complement.
ACATCCCTTGCTTGGCGCATGTGCTGAATTTGGTGGTGCAGAAGTTCATTCACAACTACCCCGACATGTCAGAGCTGCTGCATAAAGTGCGGGCCGTCTGTTCGCGCTTCCGGCGTTCACATCCTGCTGCTGCTCGCCTGTCTGCGCTACAGCGTAACTTCGGCCTTCCCGCTCACCGCCTCATATGTGACGTGCCCACCAGGTGGAACTCCACCTTGCACATGCTGGACAGACTGTGCGAGCAGCAGCAGGCCATAGTGGAGTTTCAGCTGCAGCACGCACGGGTCAGTCGCACTACAGAACAGCACCACTTCACCACCAATGACTGGGCCTCCATGCGAGACCTGTGTGCCCTGTTGCGCTGTTTCGAGTACTCCACCAACATGGCCAGTGGCGATGACGCCGTTATCAGCGTTACAATACCACTTCTATGTCTCCTTGAGAAAACACTTAGGGCGATGATGGAAGAGGAGGTGGCCCAGGAGGAGGAGGAGGAGGAGGAGGAAGAGGGGTCATTTTTAGCACTTTCAGGCCAGTCTCTTCGAAGTGACTCAGAGGGAGGTTTTTGGCAACAGCAGAGGCCAGGTACAAATGTGGCCAGCCAGGGCCCACTACTGGAGGACGAGGAGGACGAGGATGAGGAGGAGGTGGAGGAGGATGAGGATGAAGCATGGTCACAGCGGGGTGGCACCCAACGCAGCTCGGGTCCATCACTGGTGCGTGGCTGGGGGGAAAGGCAGGACAATGACGATACGCCTCCCACAGAGGACAGCTTGTCCTTACCCCTGTGCAGCCTGGCACACATGAGCGACTACATGCTGCAGTGCCAGCGCAACGACAGCAGAGTTGCCCACATTTTAACCTGTGCGGACTACTGGGTTGCCACCCTGCTGGATCCACGCTACAAAGACAATGTGCCCACCTTACTTCCTGCACTGGAGCGTGATAGGAAGATGCGCGAGTACAAGCGCACGTTGGTAGACGCTCTACTGAGAGCATTCCCAAATGTCACAGGGGAACAAGTGGAAGCCCAAGGCCAAGGCAGAGGAGGAGCAAGAGGTCGCCAAGGCAGCTGTGTCACGGCCAGCTCCTCTGAGGGCAGGGTTAGCATGGCAGAGATGTGGAAAACTTTTGTCAACACGCCACAGCTAACTGCACCACCACCTGATACGCAACGTGTTAGCAGGAGGCAACATTTCACTAACATGGTGGAACAGTACGTGTGCACACCCCTCCACGTACTGACTGATGGTTCGGCCCCATTCAACTTCTGGGTCTCTAAATTGTCCACGTGGCCAGAGCTAGCCTTTTATGCCTTGGAGGTGCTGGCCTGCCCGGCGGCCAGCGTTTTGTCTTAACGTGTATTCAGCACGGCAGGGGGCGTCATTACAGACAAACGCAGCCGCCTGTCTACAGCCAATGTGGACAAGCTGACGTTCATAAAAATGAACCAGGCATGGATCCCACAGGACCTGTCCGTCCCTTGTCCAGATTAGACATTAACTACCTCCCCTTAACCATATATTATTGGACTCCAGGGCACTTCCTCATTCAATCCTATTTTTATTTTCATTTTACCATTATATTGCGAGGCTACCCAAAGTTGAATGAACCTCTCCTCTGTCTGGGTGCCGGGGCCTAAATATATGCCAATGGACTGTTCCAATGTTGGGTGACGTGAAGCCTGATTCTCTGCTATGACATGCAGACTAATTCTCTGCTGACATGAAGACAGATTCTCTGTTACGGGACCTCTCTCCTCTGCCTGGGTGCTGGGCCTAAATATATGCCAATGGACTGTTGCAGTGGTGGCTGACGTGAAGCCTGATTTTCTGCTATGACATGCAGACTGATTCTCTGCTGACATGAAGCCAGATCCTCTGTTACGGGACCTCTCTCCTCTGCCTGTGTGCTGGGCCTAAATATATGCCAATGGACTGTTGCAGTGGCGGCTGACGTGAAGCCTCATTCTCTGCTATGACATGCAGACTAATTCTCTGCTGACGTGAAGCCAATTGATTTTGGTTAATTTTTATTTATTACATTTTTATTTTTATTCATTTCCCTATCCACATTTGTTTGCAGGGGATTTACCTACATGTTGCTGCCTTTTGCAGCCCTCTAGCCCTTTCCTGGGCTGTTTTACAGCCGTTTTAGTGCCGAAAAGTTTGGGTCCCCATTGACTTCAATGGGGTTCGGGTTCGGGACGAAGTTCGGATCGGGTTCGGATCCCGAACCCGAACATTTCCGGGAAGTTCGGCCGAACTTCTCGAACCCGAACATCCAGGTGTTCGCTCAACTCTACCCACTAGTAAAAGTCTGCAGGGAAGATAAAGCCCCTCTGAATCCCTTGAGATCTACCAAGTTCTCCTCACAAAATGTTGTAAACCACCGACATCCACTCCCTTGAACACCTGGGACCCTCATGAACACTAGAACCACGCTCAGATTTACTGATCCATTCAAAGATTAGACTTAACAAGCAAGAAACGCTGAAGTCGGTCCTGGTTTCTGTTTTCCTGAAGAAGATATGAGGATGTAATTGCCATTGATCACCACTAGAGGTCTCTCCAAGATCTGAAATGGAGAACGTTTGAATTGTAGTCAGACTTTCACCTAAATGTCTGGCTTTCTATACTTCTTGCTACTACATGACCTTTTTCTTATTTTAGAGAAGTCCACTCTCTCTTGCTCAGTAATTTTTAGCTAGCAAGTTGGAATTATCGATGCAGAAAACACGGTGTGAGGATACGGGTTAGGACGGTTGTCGTGCAATCTCTGTCCCCACACCTCTTAACTCAGTGGCTCTACTGAGAGACCACCTGAACCCTGTTACCTGTCGTCGCTGGGTCCTGCTGACTTACCGGTGGACCCGGAATGACGGATATCACATACCTACTGAAAAGTTTACATTGTTTACAAGTTAATGTTCTAACTTTTGTTCTTTTCCTCCCAATGAGATCATGGACAAGGTGGCTGAGGCAGAGGCGACGCAAGATAACTAAAGAGAGATGGCTGAGATAAAGATATCCACCTTCCATGTAAGAGGCCTAAATACCCCTCAAAAATGGTCCCAAGTTCTCACCTTACTGAGGAAGGACAAATGCGACGTCTGTTTCATACAAGAAACACATCTTAAAACAGGTAGAGTGCCCAACTTTGCACGCTCACAATTCTCACAATGGTTTCACTGCACCTATACCTCAGCATCCAGGGAGGTTAGTATTGCTATACGCAAGTCACTTCTATTCATCCCAATCCTAACACAACAAGATCAGGAAGGAAGGTATATATTCATTAAAGGGAAGATTGGACACAGTATGGTATCTCTGGTAGGTCTTTATGCTTCCAATACCCATCAACATAGATGGATTAGGTCCACCCTAGCCAAGTTTAATGATTTTGCTGAAGGGATTAGAATAATTGGCGGAGACCTCAACATTTCACTAAACCCTAGAATGGATACCTCGACAGGTGTCTCGCAATCACAAAAAACAATTGGAGGTATGCAAAAAGTTCTTAATGAGTCCCACCTCATTGACTCTTGGAGGACATTAAACCCGAACGAGAAAGATTATACATATTTCTTGGCAGTCCACAGAACATTCCAGAGGCTAGACTATATCCTAATTTCAGAGTCCTATATTGATATGTTATGCAGATCTTCCATAGGTCCTATAACAGTGTCGGACCATTCCCCTGTAATGACCACCCTCTCATTTAGTACGCTACAAAATGGAGTATGGATGTGGCGCCTAAATGAGACCCTCCTGGATTCAGATGTTCACTTGGCAGAAATCTCTAAAAAGCTAGTTCACTACTTCCAAGAGAATGATACACCAGGTACCTCCCAAACCATAGTGTGGGAGGCTCATAAAGCTTTCATTAGAGGGGAATTCATAGCATTGGGATCCAAACTAAAAAGAGATAGACAAGGAAAGCTCAATTCACTCCTACAGCAGATAGCCACTCTAGAAACTAACCAAAAAAGGTCCAAACTAAACTTCGTCCTAGATTAACTTATTTCCCTAAGAAGACAGCTAAAAGACCTCCTCAATATCAAGTGCGCCAAAGCATACCAACAGGCCAAATTTAAGCAATATATGCATGGCGATAGAGGTAATAGGTTGATGACATACCTCATTAAAAAAAGAATTGACACACAACACATCTCTAAAATCAAAGCGGCCAATGGATCTCTAGTTTCCTCTACGAAGGATATTGCAGAGGCCTTTCGCTCCTATTACATGACCCTATACAATTTAGATAAGTCACAATCGGATACCTCAAAAACCCAAAACGAAGAAGTGAGGAAAAACGCCATAGATACTTTTCTTAATAAACGTAATTTGCCGACTAGAAAAGGAAAATATTTCCCCACTGTTGGCTCCTATCATGGAAACTGAAGTCACAGAGGTTATTAAGAGCATGCCAGTGGGCAAGGCCCCCGGACCTGATGGTCTTCCCAACAGTTACTACAAAAAATGACTCCCAACATTAGCACCATGGATAACTAAATGGTGCCAGGCGTTAGCTGATGGCCTACAAATGCCCAAGCAAACACTAGAAGCAACCATTACCATTATCCATAAAGAGGGCAAGGATACCACAGAGTATAGTAGCTATAGGCCTATCTCATTACTAAACTTAGACTTTAAAATTTGGGCTAAATTGCTAGCAGAGAGAATAAAAAAAAAACATCCCAATTCTCATACATCAAGCGCAAGCTGGGTTCGTCATGGGCAGGGAGGGAAATCTCCAATCTTGCAGACTCATTAATGCTATCTCCTGGGCAAAGAAAAAGAAACTGCCTCTGGTTCTCTTGGGAACAGATGAGGAGAAGGCCTTCGATAGTGTAGACTGGCTATTCATGCAACGCACTTTGAGTAGATTTGGATTCCCTGACGCCACCATACGTGCAGTGATGTCTCTCTACCACTCACCAAGTGCAAAAGTCAGGGTCAATGAAATCAGAGGCTTTCCAAATATCCAATGGGACTAGACAGGGGTGCCCACTTTCCCCCTCTCTGTTCATACTGGTTATGGAAACGTTACTTCAAGCGTTCAGAGACAACCCCTTGATTAGAGGTCTGAAGGTTGACAGCACCGAACACAAGTGTGCTGCCTTTGCGGATGACCTCCTTTTGCTAATCACGAACCCGAAGCAAGCATTCCCACAAATCCTGGAAACCTTTGAGGTTTTTGGGGAAATGACAAAATTTAAGGTCAATTACACCAAATCCGAGACCATGAGTCTCTCTTTAACTGAGGGATTGGATAGGTGGTTGGAAACTTCATTCCCATTCAAATGGAATAAAAACTCACTCCCATACTTGGGTATTGCGTTAACAAGTAACCCAGAAAAGCTTTACAGTTCTAATTACCTCCCACTATTAAAGAAGATTAAAACACAGTTACAATCCTTTATCATCCCATGGGTGTCCTGGTTGGGAAGAACAAACCTACTGCAGACCTACATTGTCCCGATAACATACCTGCTACAGATGGTCCCGATCCACCTTCCACAGACTTTCTTCAGGCAAATCAGGCATATATTTTCTTCTTCTGGAAGGGTAAAAGACCGAGACTAGCATACAACAGATTAATGAGGAGTCGGGGGGACGGTGGATTCGGGCTCCCGGATATATACACCTACTACATAGCCATCCAACTCAAGAGGTGGTTACAACTCTGCGTTCCTAAATTCAGACCCTTGGGAACAGACATAGAACTAGCATTATTAACAGACAACCAAATAGCAGGGCTATGGGGCTTAGGACATCAGTTACACGCACCAGGGGGCCTCACCAGAGGAGTATTTTTGACGACACGCTCTATACACGCCGAGTCGCCTTTATTCTCTGTCCCGCCTAAACTTCTGACTGCTGATCTCATCACATACCTAACGCAAACACCAAAAACCCCTCTCCCACAATTTTGGAAACGATTAAGCCACATTCCAACTTCAACTATAATATAACATTATAGAGAACAGGGCAGGTTACCCCTTTTGTGTACCCAAGTTGCTGGGGAAGGAAATTTTCTAGCTTCGATTGCATGGTTCAAGAAACTAGCTATGGGAGAAAAAATGCCACAACATATTACGGCACTCCTGTATAAATCCCTTAACTCCGCCCCTGGGGAGGTGCTGGGGAAGGAAATTTTCTAGCTTTGATTGAATTAACACGCAGCTGCAAATTTTTAGCCAGCACATTCACCTCCACTTTACCCCCTTCGTGGTTCAAGAAACTAGCTATGGGAGAAAAAATCCCACAACATATTACGGCACTCCTGTATAAATCCCTTAACTCCGCACCTGGGGAGGTCCCCCCGTCCTACATTAAGGAATAGGAGCGAGACCTAGCGGTATCCTTCTCCCAGAGAGACATTAGACAGATCCACCAAAGGTCCAATGGGTTTTCTTTGTGTATAAAGATTCAGGAGCATTCTTATAAAACCACGACGAAGTGGTACAATGACCCTAGGAAACTCTTCAAAAAAGGGTTACTTGAATCCGACACATGTTGGAGGTGCAAACAACACAGTGGTACGTTAGTCCATATTTTGTGGTCGTGTCCCCAGCTTTTGATATTCTGGAATCAGGTAGAGCAGAAGGTCAATAAGATCTGTAAAACCTCTATCAAACTATCAACTCGATCGGTACTTTTGTGGCTTTCCCCTGATTGCTGGCATCCTTCATCTACAGATCAACCCACTATGCTTATCCAAGCAGCCAGACTTCTGATTCCACTTCAGTGGTTCAGCACTAAACCTCCTTAGACCAGTGGTTTGTTAAAGTGGATCAAATATGTATAATGGAGGAGTTAGCGGGATGGGCTAACAGAGCACATGCTAAGTTTGCTAGGCTGTGGAATCCTTGGAAAACCGTTAGACAACTTCACTAGCTATGATCCACCATTGCAGGGTAGTAGAGGGAAACCTATGTCTACTCAAGTCGCTTCTGCCTCTGCCTTTGCTTTTCGCATTTGCCTTCGCCGAGAGAGCTTATTTTACCGTTATCTTACCTTTACTGAGATTTGTGCCCTTGTCCAGGCCTTAATGCAGATATACCATCTCTGTTTTCGGCTTTGTATTAGTTGCCATTGGTAAAATGTCCATGACTGCTCATCCCTATTTCCCTCCCCCCTTGTTTTTCCCTGTTTCCATGGTGTGTATCCCCCCCTCCTTTTTTCCTCCTTACCTCCCAATAATGTGTCTTGACTCTTCATACTGATATATGGTATTTTATTATATGATGTGCTGTAACCATTACATCTCTGTACTCACTTTGCTCGTTATGGCGAGACAGAAAATCTTAATAAAAAGAGATTTGATAATATGTTATTAAAAAACACCCTTTTTGGGCTAAAGAATACATTTTACAACCCTTGTTGCATCCTCCAGTGTGAAATACAAGCGTTAGATACTGCTGTCATATTCTGTTATTAAAAAAACAAAATTTTTGGACAAAATACTAAATTGTACAGCCCTTGTTGCATCTTTCAGTGTGAAATACAAGGGATAGATACTACTGTCATATTCTGTTATTTGAAAAAAACACCCTTTTTGGGCAAAATACTAAATTTGCGACCTTGGCTGCATCTGTCAGTGTGAAATACACGTGATAGATACTGTTGTTCTATTCTGTTATTAAAAAAACACCAATTTTGGGCAAAATACTAAATTTGCAGCCTTTGCTGCATTTGTCAGTGTGAGATACAAGCTTAAAATACTGCAATAATATTCTGGGTTTTAAAAAACACCCTTTTTGGGCAAAATACTAAATTTTACAGCCCTTGTTGCATCTTTCAGTGTGAAATACAAGCATTAGATACTGTTGTCATATTCTGTAATAAAAAAAACTCAAATTTTGGGCAAAATACTAAATTTGCAGCCTTGGCTGCATCTGTCAGTGTGAAATACCCGCGTTAGATACTGTTGTTCTATTCTGTTATTAAAAAAACACCCATTTTGGGCAAAACACTAAATTTGCAGCCTTTGCTGCATTTGTCAGTGTGAGATACAAGCTTAAAATACTGCAATAATATTCTGGGTTTTAAAAAACACCCTTTTTGGGCAAAACACTAAATTTTACATCCCTTGTTGCATCTTTCAGTGTGAAATACAAGCATTAGATACTGTTGTCATATTCTGTAATAAAAAAAAACACCCATTTTGGGTAAAATACAAAATTTGCAGCCCTTGTTGCATCTGTCAGTGTGAGATACAAGCTTCAAATACTGCAATAATATTCTGTTATTAAAAAAACACCCATTTTGGGCAAAACACTAAATTTGCAGCATTTGCTGCATCTGTCAGTGTGAGATACAAGCTTGAAATACTGCAATAATATTCTGTTATTAAAAAAAACACCCATTTTGGGCAAAGCACTAAATCTGTCAGTGTAAGATACAAGCTTGAAATACTGCAATAATATTCTGGGTTTAAAAAAAACACCCATTTTGAGCAAAATACTAAACTTGCAGAATTTGCTGCATCTGTCAGTGTGAAATACATGCGTTAGATACTGGTGTTCTATTCTGTTATTAAAAGAAACACCCATTTTGTGCCAAAAACTAAATTTGCAGAGAATGAGGAGAGCGTCGAATAAGCGTCGTGGTGCTGCTGGTGGAGCTCCTGTTGCAGGGAGAGGACGTGGTCGATCTGTGCCAGCTACACGCACAAGTGAAACACCTTCCTCAGGTGCTTGTAGGCAACAGAACCTTCAGCGTTATTTGGTCAGGCCTAATGCGGCTCTACGAATGGTGAGGCCAGAACAAGTACAGGCGATAGTAGATTGGGTTGCTGACAGTGCCTCTAGTTCCTTCACAATGTCTCCCACCCAGTCTACTGCTGAAAGATCAGAGTTGGCACCTGCAGCCGATGTCCATCAGTCTTTCACCTCACCCCCTTGCAAATCAGCCAAGCAGTCTGAGCCCTAAGTCATGCAGCAGTCTCTTCTACTTTTTGATGACTCTGCTAGCACGGTTTCCCAGGGCCATCCACATAGCCCTGCCCCAGAAGTGGAAGAGATTGAGTGCACCAATGCCCAACCACTTATGTTTCAAGATGAGTACATGGGAGGACCATCGCAGCACATCTCGAATGATGACGAAACACAGGTGCCAACTGCTGTGGCTTTCGAAAGTGTGCAGACTGACAAGGAGGACAGGGGTGAAGACTGGGTGGAAGATGATGTGGAGGACGATGAGGTCCTCGACCCCACATGGAATCAAGGTCATGTGAGTGACCTGTGTAGTTTGGAGGAAGAGGCGGTGGTCGCACAGAGCCACCAGCACAGCAGAAGAGGGAGCAGGGTGCAAAAGCGGAGCAGCTGTCCCCTAGACAGTACGCCTGCTACTGCCCATCGCAGCAAGGGACCAAGCACACCAAAACCAGCTCCAAGGAGTTCCATGGTGTGGCAGTTCTTCAGACAATGTGCTGACGACAAGACACAAGGGGTTTGCGTGCTGTGCAATCAGAGCCTGAAGCGAGGCATAAACATTCTCAACCTGAGCACAACCTGCATGACCAGGCATCTAAGTGCAAAGCACGAGCTGCAGTGGAGCAGACACCTCAAAAACCAAGAAAGGTCTCCCAAAGGTCTCAGCACTGCTTCCTCTTCTGCTGCAGTCTCAACCTCTTCATCCACCTCTGGAGTGACAGTGGCACCTGCCACCCCGCAAACAGAGGATCTGCCAGCAACACCACCACTTAGGTCACCAAGCATCACCAAATGTCCCACGAAAGCGTTCAGCTCTCCATCTTCCAAACACTGGAGTGGAAGAGGAAGTACCCCCCTACCCGCCTGTGATCCCTGGCCCTGAATGCCAGAATTTCAAAATTACTGTCCTTTGAAATGCTGTCATTCTGTCTGGTGGAGATGGAGAGTTTTAAAAGCCTTATGGCGGGGGCTGTCCCACAGTACGTCGTGCCCAGCCGCCACTACTTTTCCAGGCGAGCCATAACTTCCCTGCACAACCAAGTAGGGGACAAAATCAGGTGTGCACTGTGCAACGCCATCTGTGGCAAGGTCCACCTAACTACGGATACGTGGACCAGTAAGCACGGTCAGGGACGTTATATCTCCCTAAATGCAGTGGCGGTTGGGCCTGGGGCAGATAGCAGTTTGGCGCATGTCCTTCCACCACCGAGGATTACAGGGTGCTTTTCTTTGCCTACTGTTGCCTCCTCCTCCTACTCCGCTTCCTCATCCTCTACCGCCTCCTCATCCAGTCAGCGTAACACCTTCACCACCAACTTCAGCACAGCCAGAGTTAATCGACAGCAAGCAGTTTTAAAACGTATCTGTTTGGGGGACAAACCCCACACCGCGCAGGAGCTGTGGACGGGCATGGAACAACAGACCTATGAGTGGTTGGTGCCAGTGAGCTTCAAACCCGGCCTGGTGGTGTGCGATAATCAGCTCTGGGCCTAGCTGGTTTGACGCACATCCCTTGCCTGGCGCATGCAAATTACCCCGATATGTCAGAGCTGCTGCAGAAAGTGCAGGCCGTCTGTGCACGCTTTTGGCGTTCTCACCCTGCTGCTGCTCGCCTGTCAGCGCTGCAGCCTAACTTCGGCCTTCTCGCTCACCGCCTCATATGCGACGTACCCACAAGGTGGAACTCCACCTTGCACATGCTGGCCAGACTGTTCGAGCAGCAGCAGGCGATAGTGGAATTTCAGCTGCAGTACGCAGGGGTGAGTCGCTCTGAGGAACAGCACCACTTCACCACCAATGACTGGGCCTCCATGTGAGACCTGTGTTCCTTGTTACGCTGTTTCGAGTACACCACTAACATGGCCAATGCCGATAACGCAGTTCTCAGCGTTACTATCCCACTTCTATGCCTCCTTGAAAAAACGCCTCTGGCGATGATGGAAGAGGATGTGGCACAGGAGGAGGGGGAGGAAGAGGGATCATTTCATAGGGTTTCCGGCCAGGTACACAATTGTCCAGCCAGGGCACAGTTCTGGAGGATGATGAGGTGGAGGATGAGGAGGAGGAGATGTTGGAGGAGGAACCGTGTTCACAGCAGGGTGGCACCCAAACCAGCTCATGGCCATCACTGGTGCGTGGCTGGGGGGATACAGAGGACACAGACGATACACCTCCCACAGAGGACAGCTTTTCGTTGCCTCTGGGCAGCCTGGCACACATGAGCGATTACATACTGCAGTGTCTCCGCAACGACCGCCTAGTTGCCCACATTCTAACTTGTGCTGATTACTGGGTGGCCACGCTGCTGGATCCCCATTACAAGGACAATGTACCGTCCTTAATTCCGTCACTGGAGCGTGATCGTAAAATGCACGAGTACAAGCGCACGCTGGTAGACACGCTGCAGGCGGCATTCCCACCTGACAGCGGGGCACAGTGGAAGCACAAGGTGAAGGCAGAGGAGGAGGAAGAGGTCGCCAACGCAGCTGGGGCACCACAGAAGGCAGGATTAGCATGGCCGAAATGTGGAAAAGCTTTGTCAGCACGCCACAACAACCAGCACCACCAGCTGATATGGAATGTCTTAGCAGGAGGCAGCATTTCAGCAACCTGGTGGAGCAGTATATGTGCACACGCCTACACGTACTGAATGACGGGTCTGCCCCTTCAAATTCCGGGTCTCCAAATTTGGCACATGGCCTGAGCTTTCCCTTTACGCCTTGGAGGTGCTGGCCTGCCCTGCAGCCAGTTTATTATCTAAATGTGTGTTTAGCACGGCAGGGGGCGTTATCACAGACAAGCGCAGCCGCCTGTCCACAGCCAATGTGGACATACTCACGTTCATTAAAATTAATCAGGCATGGATCCCACAGGACATGTCCGTACCTTGTGCAGAATAGACATGTATACCGGCCTTAACCAACCATTGTTATACTACAGCGCAATTGCTCATTGTTGTATTTTTGATATTTCCCACTCTTTTGGGGTGTACCCTAATAATATATATATATATATATATATATATATATATTAAAACCAAAAACCAGTGTTGGCTACCTCATCCTCCTCCACCGCCGCTACCTCCATCCTCCTACACCACTACGTCCACCGCCTCCTCAACCTCCTACTCCATATGGACCTCCACCTCATACATGAAGTTTATTTTTTTAAATTTGTACGTATTTTATTTTATGTCAATTCACTCATTTGTTACATTTTTGGGTGAAATTTACCAATTTTTGGCTGTGATATACCCCTGCTCTACCTAGTAGACAGTTTAACAAATTTCACTAATTTGTCTGTTACATTTTCGGGTGACATTCTTTAATTTTTGGCTGTGATTTACCCCTGCTCTACCTAGTAGACAGGTAAACAAATTTCACTAATTTGTCTGTTACATTTTCGGGTGAAATTCGCCAATTTTTGGTTGGGATCTACCCCTGCTCTTTGTAAAAAAAAAAAGCAAGGATTTAACAAGGTAAAAAAATCTCATTTTATTCAATATAAATCACATGATCATTAGAGGTGAGACTCAAAAGGGACAGAACATGGAGACTGGGCCACAAAAGGGCTCTACAATACAGCAGGTAACAAACAATTGACAGAAGCTGTGAATATTGGAGTAGTTGCGGGTGCAATTGCTGTTCCCTAGTATTGAACAACTACCTAGCTCTTATTCACAGCGTCCAAACAATGGATGCTGTAGGGTATAATTGGGCGGTGCAATACTACTCATAAAGATGGCATATAACAATAACTGCAAGCCACTAGTCCCACCCTAATCCAGATACCATGTTACCTACCCATGTTGCTGCTGAAAAATGTCGACACGGTTCCCCCACTGCTTCAACCTCGACACGTGTTTCGCCACGTAGGCTTCGTCAGGGGGTACCATCTACCCCTGCTCTACCTAGTAGACAGTTTAACAAATTTCACTAATTTGTCTGTTACATTTTCGGGTGACAGTCACCAATTTTTGGCTGTGATATGCCCCTGGTCTACCTAGTAGACAGGTAAACAAATTTCACAAATTTGTCTGTTACATTTTCAGGTGAAATTCACAAATTTTTGGCTGTGATATACCCATGCTCTACCTAGTAGACAGGTTAATACATTTCACTAATTTTTCTGTTACATTGTCGGTGGACATTCACCAATTTTTGGCTGTGATATACCCCTGCTCTACCTTGTAGACAGGTTAATAAATTTCACTAATTTTTCTGTTACATTGTCGGGTGACATTCACCAATTTTTGGCTGTGATATACCCCTGCTCTAACTAGTTGACAGGTTAATAAATGTCACTAATTTTTCTGTTACATTGTCGGGTGACATTCACCAATTTTTGGCTGTGATATACCCCTGCTCTACCTAGTTGACAGGTTAATAAATTTCACTACTTTGTCTGTTACATAGTTGGGTGACATTCACCAATTTTTGTCTGTGATATACCCCCGCTCTACCTAGTAGACAGGTTCATAAATTTCACTAATTTTTCTGTTACATTCTTGGGTGACATTTTACTATTTTTGCCATGAATAAACCCCTGCTCTGTATAGGTGACAGGGACCAAAATTTTAAAAAATCATCTGTTCCATTGATGGGTAACATTAACCCATTTCTGGCGATCAAAAACCCCTGCTCTGCATAGGTGACAGGGACTTAAATTTCTAAAATTCATCTTTAATTGGCCCTTTCATTCAATCCTTCTGCTTTAATAATTTGTCCCACATTTCAGTTTGATCAATGCAGCCATTGACCTCCCTTGGATGAGGTCTCCCTTTCTCACGTTCCCTCTCCGGCGTGGAACCTTGATTCACCGCTAACCGTGATCAACATGGTAGGCGCAGAAAAGAATATCGAAAGTTGATATAGCAGATATCCAATTGGATCGTGGACATCACGGGGATGTGCGACATGGTGGAGCAGTATATGTGCACACGCCTACACGTACTGACTGATGGGTCTGCCCCCTTTAACTTCTGGGTCTACAAATTGGGTATATGGCCTGAGCTTGCCCTTTACGCCTTGGAGGTGCTGGCCTGCCCTGCAGCCAGTGTATTGTCTGAACATTTGTTTAGCATGGCTGGCGGGGGTTATCACAGGTTATATTTCCCAATGTTTTGGGGTGTACCCTAATATAAACAAAAAAAATATAATTTAAACCAAAAACCAGTGTTGGCTACCTCCTCCTCCTCCACCACCGCTTCCACATACACCGCCACCTCCACCGCCTCCTCAACCTCCTACTCCATATGGACCTCGTCCTCCAAGATCAAGATTTTTATTTATTTTTTACATATTTTATGTTATTTGAAGTCATTTCCCTATCCACATTTGTTTGCAGAGCACTTGCCATGCTCTTAACCACATTTTGCTGCCATTTGCAGCCCTCTAGCCCTTTCCATGACTTTTTTACAGCCATTTGAGTGCTCAAAAGTTTGGGTCCCCATTGAATTCAATGGGGTTCGGGGTCAAGTTCGGGTCCCGAACTCAAACCTTTTTCTTGAAGTTCGGCCGAACATCCAGGTGTCCGCTCAACTCTAGAGGTGAGATAATCGCCTCAGGCGGCGCAGCCCTGGTGACAAGTGGTGGGCGGCAGGGCAGCTGGAGTGGAGATGAGTGCTTCCATTGTGGAAGTGCTCAACTCTATATTAATCTGTATCGCCGCCCACAGGACAGCAATACAGATGAATGTGCTGCGGCGGGGCAGGGGAGAGGCGTCTCGCTTCCCCGTTCCTCTGATAAGCTGCAGGCCTAGTGCCTGTAGCCTATCAGAGGCCGCTACAGGTGGAGCGATGACGTCATTGCACCGCCTGGGCTGTACAGCATGGGACACAGGCTGGAAGAGGCCTGCATCGCATCACTGCCATCCTCATGTATATGTAAGTAAGTATATGTGTTTATTTTATTTTTTTAGCACAACACAGGAAAAGAGCGCTATGGGGGCATCTAGGAGCACTTCTTATTGGCACATTATAAGTGGCGCTATGGAGGCATTCACTGATGGCAGAACAAAGGGGTATTTTATATGGGAAAGAGGGAGAGGAGCACTGTGGGGGCATCTATTGGGGGCACTAAAAGGGTATTTTATACTGGCACATTATAGGGGGCACTATATAGGGGTATTTTATACTGGTACATTATGGGGAGCACTATGAGGAAGGTGGGGAGGAACACTATAGGGGAATTTTACTGGGGGCACTATATAGGGGCATTTTATACTGGAACATTATGGGGGCACTATGGGGAAGGGAGGAGAGGAGCACTATGGGGAAATTCACTTGGGGCATTAAATAGGGGTATTTTATACTTGCACACATTATGGGGGCACTATGGGGACATTAGCTGAACTGGGGGCACTTAAAGGGAGCATTTTTGTACTGGCACACAGAACAGGGGCATTTTTGTAATAGTGCACATTATTAGTGGACATTTTCTGCACTGGCACACATTATGAGGAGGCATTTTTTGCACTGATGCTCATTTTAAGAGGGAATTTTTCTACTGTCACATTATAAGGAGAATTATTACTTCTGGGGGGCATTATGGTAGTCTTTATTACTACTGGGGGACTATGGGGAACATGATTACTAGTATGGGCACTATGGGAGCATTATTACTTCTGGGGCACAGTGGGGACATGCTGGTGGAACTATAGGAGCATTATTACTACTATTACTAAGTGCGCTCTTGCAGAGAACTTTTAGTTGGGACTTTGGGGAGCACTATTACTGTGGGGGCACCCTGGCACAGTATCAGCTTAGCACATTTATTTTTGGGAGACATTATGTTTACACGCGATTGCTCGAACGCGATAAAAAACGTTTGCGAACCGTAAGTTTGCTGCGGGTCCCATTCATTTTAATGGCAGGCGAACCTGAAAAACCTTCAGCTCATATTTCCAGCCAATAAATAATTACTAGAAGTGCACAAATAGTCCCATAACATGGACAGTGATATATCAGATGTATTATTCGAAGTTGCGATCTCCATTCATAATTTTTTTCAATGCGTACGCGCATGCTCAAATGCACTATACAGTACCCAAATTCACTATAAAGAAAGAATATTGGTATATAACACCCCACTTCAATCAATTTTTTTGGGGGGGCGACTGGTATATCACACTAGTAGAAATTATTTGTTCCAATAACGCTTGTCCCTCTATATACCTGCAGTATCACAGCAGAACCGCACACAACTGCCGCACAATACAAATGCACTATAATATACTTTCTAAAATAGAAAGTATATTATAACATTGTACAAGGAAGGCAATCCATTAGAATATACATAAAGATAAAACGTAACCTTTAATAATGTGACTATGAGGGTCCATTCACGTCCGTAAGTGTTTTGCGGATCCGCAAAACACGGACACGGCAATGTGCATCTTTATAGTGAATAGACACTATAATAGAAAATGCCTAATCTTGTCTGCAATTGCGGATGCGGAAGTGCGGATCCGCAAATGCGGATGCGGGCAGCACATTCCGGCCCCATTAAAAATTAATGCGGACCCATTTTGCGGACGTGTGAATGGAAAATATATCCCTCAAAATGAAAATAAATTTAATTATTAAAGTTAAGGAAAAAGCATAGATGTGGTAGGCAATAACAAGTGCTCGGCGGCACTAAATAAGGTGCTCAGCGGCACCAAATCAGAAACCATATGTCCTACCACAATCCGGGAGGTTCCAGTGCACATCCATGAATCCTGGAGGGAAATCAAAAAACATCTATCCCTGGGCTAGATGATGATGTGGTATTGAAGGACAGGGTGGGCAAAGAACTGTCCCTGATATTGCCCTACAGGGGGGTGCTATTCTGGCCCTGATAGCCTAACCACAGACCACCCACCCTGATAAGAGCGACCCTGTCCGGAACCTTACCCTATATAAAAATGGCCCTAGTAAGCCCCTGACTTTCAGGTGATCACTATATAGCTCTATGTGTTTTGGACTCATTATAAAAGTATATTATAAGTATATCACACCCCTCAGTAAGTCACACCTATCGATAGCACACCTATACCAGTCCTTAAAAGGACTTTTGTGGCCCTATTAGCTAGCGTTTGGTGTCCCTAACAGCCTGTCCCTGCTCCACACAGCAACCTCTTCCTACACTGGCAAAACGGTTGTGACTAAATACTATACTCCATAACGACCTGGTCCTTACCAGTGATAGTAAATAGCCAGCTCAGTGTGAGCTGGCTATTTCCTATCATCGGTAAGGACCTTTTTGCCCCCTAGTGGTCAGGTCCTGAACTGAAATAGTATATAGCCGGTTCACAGTGAGTTGGCTAAATACTATACTCCGTAAGGACCTGGTCCTCACCAGTGAAAGTAAATAGCCAGCTCAGTGTGAGCTGGCTATTTCCTATCACCAGTAAGGACCTTTTTGCCCCCTAGTGGTCAGGTCCTGAACTGAAATAGTACAGTCCTGATCAAAAGTTTAAGACCACTTGAAAAATGGCAAAAAATCATATTTAGCATAGCTGTATCTTAACAAGGTTCCAAGTAGAGCTTAAACATGCAACAAGAAGAAATGGGAGTGAGAAAAAACATTTTTTGAGCATTCAATTTAATGAAAACAACAAATAAACTGAAACAGGCTGTTTTTCAACCGATAAAAAGTTAAGGACCACACCTCCCAAAAAAAACTAAACCCCCCCCCCAAAACAGAAATCCAACTTCCAAACATGAACTCAGTAATGAGTACCTCCGCCGTTATTGTTGATCACTTAAAAAATTTGTTTCGGCATGCTTGATGCAAGCGTTTCCATGAGGTGAGTGGAAACATTTCTCCAAGTGGTGAAGATGGCCGCATGAAGGCCATCTACTGTCTGGAACTGTTGTCTATTTTTTTAAACTTCCCTTGCCATCCATCCCCAAAGGTTTGGGTCGAGGATCGTCCAGTGTCTTGACGGACAGCCAATTGGATCCTCCGGTCAGTGCTGGTGAAATTTTTTTGGGTCTTCCACTTTTGTTCCATAACCCTCAGGATCATTTAAGAAATTCCAAATGACTGTCTTACTGTGTCCCACCTCAGCAGCGATGGCGCACTGTGAGAGACCTTGCTTATGCAGTTCAACAACCCGACCACGTTTAAAAAGGGAGAGTTTTTTTGCCTTTGCCATCACAACGTGTGACTACCTGACAATGAATCCACATCTTTGCACAGATTTGGCCTTTTAAAGGCATGTGGTCCTAAACTTTTGATCAGCTGACAAACAGCCTGTTTCAGTTTATTCGTTGTTTTCATTAAATTGAATGCTCAACAAATGTTTTGTCTCACTCCCATTTCTTCTTGTTGCATGTTGAAGCTCTACTTGGAACCTTGTTAAGATCCAGCGATGCTAAATATGACTTTTTGCCATTTTTCAAGTGGTCTTAAACTTTTGATCAGGACTGTGTATAGCCAGTTCACAGTGAGTTGGCTAAATACTATACTCCATAAGGACCTGGTCCTCGCCAGTGATAGAAAATAGCCAACTGTAGAGGAGCTGTCTATTTCCCATAATTTGTAGGGACCTCTTCTGCTTCGTTGATCTGGTTATTGAACTCTGTTAGGATTTAGTTGTTTCTCAATTACTTGGCTAAATCCCTTGTCTATTAGGACCTGGTCATTAACTATGTCCAGTAACGCAGCTTCTACAGGATACAGTGTTATAGTATACAAAAAAGTTATATAGATGACTATTGTAGAATAAGCATCTTTTATGTTTATTTTTATTTCTGAAAAATCTTCACAATAAACAATAAAAAAACTATCATGTGACTCCTGAGCACTTGTATCTTCAGAAATGTCGTTCCTGTGATATTTATGGTAAAGCGCTTTGCAGAAACATCTAGTCATGTGATCTCTGTACTTTCCTTGTATGGATTATACTTGACGGGGGAGCAGCCAATAGCAGGTTGCAACGGTGACCAGACCCAAGGGGGCTCGTTCCAGTCGCAGCCTGCTATTGCCTGCTCTCCCCATTGCCAGATATTTTTATCCGAGTGACGGGGAGATGCAACGGCGGCCATGCAGGGATCGGGAGTGACGCGGGTGCTCTGAGCACGTAAAATCCATACAAGGGGCCTGGGTATTGGCGGAGATATTTTCGATATCAGATAACCCCTTTAACATTATTTGTTTAAAAAACAAATTCGAAATTTCCTATATTCTCAAAAGGACCTTTTCCATATATTTTGTACTAGGGAGAAATCATACTGCTGAGGTCCTTTTCAAGGATAGGATTTTGCCAACTCACACTGAAGTGACTATTTCCCGTACTCCAAAAGGACCTTTTCCTTCTATCATGTACTAGGAAGGATTCATACTGCCGAGGTCCTTTTTAAGGATAGGATTTAGGCTCCATTTACACGTCCGCAAAATGGGTCCGCAATTTTGTGGAACGGGTGCGGACCCATTAATTTCCAATGGGGACAGAAAAGATGCGGACAGCACTATGTGCTGTCCGCATCCACACTTCCGTTTCCGCAAAAAAAAAAATATTACTTACCGGTAATTTCCATACCATGAGAGATGACCCACCTCCAACCAGGTAGGGACAGGAAGAATAAATTTGACCCTCCTCCGGCTCCTCAGTGTCTTTCTGAACCGACAGCCTAGAGAGTCTTTTCCTTCTTTTTTTTGCACTCACACCAATGTTTAACTCACACCAATGTTTTTCCACACCTATATATACCAAATATTAGTTTTTTTTTGGGGGGGGGGGGGGGGGGGGGAACCCATGCCATCATGGAGGATTCATGAAAAGGAAATTACCGGTAAGTAATATGGATTTTGCCTTTCATCCTCCATGACGGCATACCATGAGATATAACAGATTAATCCTTTAGGGAGGGACTATAGCCTGCAAAACTTTCCTTCCAAAGGAAAGCTCTTGCTTTGCCGTAGTATCCACTCTGTAATGTCTGGTAAATGTATGAGGACTTGACCATGTTGCAGCCCTACAAATTTGTTCTATGGAAGCATTTGCTTTTTCCGCCTAGGATGTAGAGACTGATCTTGTAGAATGGGCTTTTAGATTTCCTGGTGGGGTCACACCCAGGGTATTGTAGGACTCAGATATAGGCATTTTTATCCATCTGGACAAGGAATTTTTTGTTGCTTCATTGCTTATAAGTCCCTAGGAACTGTACAAATAGGTAGTCTGATCTCCTGAAGGGTTTTGTGGCTTCTAGATAAGCCGGGATGGCTCTCCGTACATTCAGTTTGTGGAATTTAACTTCCCCTTCCGATTTTGGATTAGAACAGAAAGAGGGAACTGTAATTTCCTCCTGTCTGTGGAAATTAGTAACAACTTTAGGTAGGAAGGAACTGTCTAACCTAAACACTACTTTGTCAGGTAATACAGTAAAGAAAGGGTCCACAATTTTCAGGGCCTGAATTTCACTTACTCTACATGCTGAGGTAATTGCCACTAGGAATAACGTTTTCAGTGTAATATATTTTAACTGGACTTCTGAAAGAGGCTCAAAGGGCCTAAAGTTAACACAGACAAGATTAAGATCCCAAGGGGGAACCGCGGGTCTTAGAAAGGGTCTTAACCCCTTAAGGACACAGCCTTATTTCGCCTTAAGTGCTGATAACTTTAAGTGCTGATAACTTTAAGTCACTTTAAGTGCTGATAACTTTAAAACGCTTTGACTTATCCAGGCCGTTCTGAGATAGTTTTTTTTGTCACATATTGTACTTCATGACACTGCTAAAATTGGGTCAAAAAAGTTTATTTTTTTGCCCTAAAAAATACCTAATTTACCAAAAATTTGAAAAAATTAGCACATTTCAAAGTTTCAGTTTCTCTACTTCTGTAATACATAGTAATACCCCCAAAAATTGTGATGACTTTACATTCCCCATATGTCTACTTCATGTTTGAATTATTTTGGGAATTATATTTTATTTTTTGGAGATGTTACAAGGCTTAGAAGTTTAGAAGCAAATCTTGAAATTTTTCTGAAATTTACAAAAATCTAATTTTTAGGGACCACTACAGGTTTGAAGTCACTTTGCAAGGCTTACATAATAGAAACCACCCACAAATGACCCCATTATATAAACTACACCCCTCAAGGTATTCAAAACTGATTTTACAAACTTCGTTTACCCTTTAGGTGTTGCACAAGAGTTATTGGCAAATGGGGATGGAATTTGAGAATTTCATTTTTTTGCCTAATTTTCAATTTTAACCTATTTTTTTCACTAACAAAGAAAGGGTTAACAGCCAAACAAGACTGTATCTTTATTGCCCTGACTCTGCCGTTTACAGAAACACCCCATATGTGGCCGTAAACTACTGTACGGCCACACAGCGGGGCGTAGAGTGAAAGGCGCGCCGTTTGGTTTTGGAAGGCAGATTTTGCTGGACTGGTTATTTTGACACCATGTCCCATTTGAAGTCCCCCTGATGCACCCCTAGAGTAGAAACTCCATAAAAGTGACCCACCTAAGAAACTACACCCCTTAAGGTATTCAAAACTGATTTTACAAACTTTGAAATTTGAGAATTTAAATTTTTGGGCAAATTTTCAATTTTAATCCATTTTTTTCCAGTAACAAATCAAGGTTTAACAGCCAAACAAAATGCTATATTTATTGCCCCGATTCTCAAGTTTTCAGAAACACCCCATATGTGGTCGTAAACCACTGTACGGGCACACAGCAGGGTGCAGAAGGAAAGGAATGCCATACGGTTTTGGAAGGCAGATTTTGCTGGACTGTTTTTTTTTTTTACACAATGTCCCATTTGAAGCCCGTAGAGTAGAAACTCCAAAAAATTTACCCCATTTTAGAAACTACGGGATAGGGTGGCAGTATTGTTGGTATTAGTTTAGGGTACATATGATTTTTGGTTGCTCTATATTACACTTTTTGTGAGGCCAGGTAACAAGAAATAGCTGTTTTGGCACCGTTTTTATTTTTTGTTATTTTCAACATTCATCTGACAGGTTAGATCATGTAATATTTTTATAGAGCAGGTTGTCACGGACACGGCGATACCTAATATGTATACAATTTTTTTTATTTATGTAAGTTTTACACAATAATTTCATTTTTGAAACAAAAAGTTTTAGTGTCTCCATATTCTGAGAGCCATAGTTTTTTCAGTTTTTGGTTGATTATCTTGGGTAGAGAACGATTTTTGCGGGATGAGATGACGGTTTGATTGGCACTATTTTGGGGTGTGTATAACTTTTTGATCGCTTGCTATTACACTTTTTGTGAAGTAAGGTGACAAAAAAATTGCTTTGTTCCACCTTTTTTTTTTTTTTACGGTATTCACCTGAGGGGTTAGGTCATGTGATATTTTTATAGAGCTGGTTATTACGGACGCAGCGATACCTAATATGTATTTTTTTTTTTATTTATGTAAGTTTTACACAATTATTTCATTTTTGAAACAAAAAAAATCAAGTTTTAGTGTCTCCATATTCTGAGATCCATAGTTTTTTCAGTTTTTGGGCGATTATCTTAGGTAGGGTCTCATTTTTTGCGGAATGAGGTGATGGTTTGATTGGTACTATTTTGGCGTACATACGACTTTTTTTTATCACTTTTATTTCTTTTTTTGGGAAGTAAGGTGGGCAAAATTTCAATTTCATCATAGTTTTTTATTTTTTATTTTTATGGCGTTCACCGTTCGGGTAAAGTAACATGACCGTTTTATAGATCAGGTTGTTACGGACGTGGTGATCTATAACATGTGTAGGGAATTTTTTTTTTTTTTTCATTTTTAATCAGTGATAAATGTGTTTTTTGATTTTTACATTTTTTTTCACTTTTTTTCACTTTTTTCTTTACCCAGACCCACTTGGTTCTTGAAGATCCAGTGGGTCTGATGTCTGTATAATACAGTACAGTACACTATATAGTGTATTGTACTGTATTTTACTTACACTTCGTCTGAACAGATCTATGCCTTTAGCACAGATCTGTTCAGCACCATGGACAGCAGGATACCTAAGGAGGCGTCCTGTTGCCATGGAAACCTTCCCCGTCTGCCACAACTTCGCAGACGGGTAAGGGTAAGGGTAAGGGAGGGTATCTGTCTGGGGCTGTCTGGGGGCTCTCTCCCTCTCCCATCAGGGGGCTGCAAAGGCACAGCAGCCCCCCGATGGGAGAGGGAGGGAGCCCCCTCTTACTGTTAACCTATTCCATACTGTGGTCCGTACGGACAGCGGTATGGAAAGGGTTCGCATCACCGATGTCAGACGTTTATACCAGGGTGTCAGCAATGTGCGATCGCGATCCTGCCCGCCTCCCGCACCGCCCGCACCGCCCACAACCCTGCACCTCCCACCGGGATAAAATCACTCAGGGGTGCAGGGGGGGGGATAAATTTATATTTTAGGAATACTAAAGTTTCTGATCCCCGCGGTCAAGGACCGCAGGGATCAGAAACTGCAAAAAGCGCATCAAACCGCAGGTCTGAATTGACCTGCGGTTTGCTGCGATCGCCGACATAGAGGGGTCACGGGACCCCCCCGCGCATTTGCCTCAGGTGCCTGCTCAATGATTTAAGCAGGCACCGGGTCGCGATCACAGCCAGCCGCACGGCAGTGATCGAAAATACACAGGGCGTACATGTACGCCCTGTGTCCTTAAGTACCAGGACATAAGGGCGTACCTGTACGCCCTATGTCCTGAAGAGGTTAATCTATCTGCTCCTCTCAGATATCGGATGACCCAAGGATGGTCTGCAATCTTTTTTATCAAACACGGAACTTAAAGCTGATATGTGGACCCTTAAAGTATTTGGGTGCAACCCTTTCTCAAATCCAAATTGTAAAAATCCCAATATAGTTTGAATAGAGAACTCCTGGGATGAATATTTGGACCGGTAACACCAGCCGCAGAATCTTTTCCAGACCCTGGAATAAATTCTGGAGGTAATCTCCTTCCTGCTTGCTGCCATGGTGTTAATTTAATGTACGCCAAAAAATGTATATATGTTACAAGACGCCTCAGACAGACGCCATACTCTGGGATCTGTCACCATAGAGTATCGTACCATAGTATAAAAAAATATAGACGTTAGCCTATACCATTTTTTTTTTCCAGGATGGAAAACTGCAAACTGCAGCAGTGGTACACTACACCTTCCCCTCCTGCAGAGTCCTACAACAAACATATGCTTTACTTTTTTACAATGGAACTCTATGGTGACGGATGCCACAGTATGGCGTCAGTGAGGCGTCCGATAATATATATGTTTTTTGTGTATGTTGACAAAAACCCACCCTTACGTACCCCATCCAGAATTTCCTTCATTTCTGTTGTTCTGCTCATCTAACAGAGCCGAACAGAAATAAATAGCGGTGGTGTGAACGGGGCCTAAGAGGTGAGCATGCAGGAAACTGTTACTGGTCTAAATAACATGAGGTAATTATAGCGAAGGGATAAAGTCCGGTCCAATATGGCGGATCCTCCCTCTACTTTACCACTTGGCTTTAATAGCCTGCATTCACTACATGCATCTCACACACACATTAGAGCGTGGTGCATGTGGGGCAGGGTGTGATGCATGAGAAGCGTGTGTGGCAGCGTGAGGTGCGTGTGGTATTAGAAGCGTGTGTGAGGTGCGTGTGGTATTAGAAGCGTGTGTGAGGTGAGTGTGGTATTAGAAGCGTGTGGGACAGCGTGTGTGAGGTGTGTGTGGTATTAGAAGCGTGTGGGACAGCGTGTGTGAGGTGCGTGTGGTATTAGAAGCGTGTGGGGCAGCGTTTGTGAGGTGCGTGTGGTATTAGAAGCGTGTGGGACAGCGTGTGCGAGGTGCATGTGGTATTAGAAGCGTGTGGGGCAGCGTGTGTGATGTGCGTGTGGTATTAGAAGCGTGTGGGACATCGTGTGTGAGGTGAGTGTGGTATTAGAAGCGTGTGTGAGGTGTGTGTGGTATTAGAAGCGTGTGGGGCAGCGTGTGGGGCAGCGTGTGTGAGGTGCGTGTGGTATTAGAAGCGTGTGGGGCAGCGTGTGTGAGGTGCGTGTGGTATTAGAAGCGTGTGGGGCGCAACTGATGATCACACACTGCACCACATACAGCAATAGATTACACACTGCTGTCACCTTGTTCTGAGCGTCCATCTTGATGTCTGGGATGTCGTCTTCAGCTCTACCGCTGCCATATTTGCCGGGGTCATTGGGGAGCGTGCCTGGCTCTCCTTACTATAGCAACCCTGGGAGCTAGCCCCTCCCCCTTACACTAGCCCCTCCTCCTTACAGCTCCCGCCAGCTTTCTCTGTTGCAGGACACTGTACCACCCAAACTAACCAATAACACAGTTCCTTATTGCAGGCACAGGCCGCACTGATGCACTTCCATAACATTCAGAACGCCTGCACTGATGAATGGCATGGAAAAGTCTACGGTGTATTAGTACACCTTAAACTTTTGTCAGAGAGTAGAACAGCCTGAACAGGCATCTCTGGCGCTTGTACAGGTGCAACACACCAGACCTGCAGGGTATGACGAAGTGAGGTCACGGTTATGGGCAATCGAGGGTACTCACTATATTTGAAGAACCCTGGGCAGGCGCGTGGCAGTGAAGGAGAGGTAGACACAGTTCCTCTGGGGCACACTCCGTATATAGGGACCAGGCGTGATGGTAGTTGAGGTGCCCTGGATGTTACAGGTATTTTGTGTGCCTGGGGCAAGGTCCCTGTGGTATTCGTGACGCCAGTGCCTTTGGACGGTGGCACGCCGGTTGGTGGTTGGAATGATGAAGGTACACAAGAACTCCTGCTCTGGCTTTATATCTCCCAAGGCCCGGATGCCTAAAAGGGTGGCTTATATCCTTGGTATACTTTCTTCCTCAGGTATTATACTGCTTGCTGCACTGTATAAAGGTTCTCTGCCCTTCAGAGTCACTTTGCTTACCCTGGGTCGCCTCCTCCTATCAGGTGGATAACTGTAGGTTTCTCCCAGGAGGTAGGTTCCTGCAACTGGGGTATCTCTTCAGAGCTAACTTAGGCTCTCTTGTTCTCAGGCAGGCTGGAGCTTCTCAACAGCCTCCTGGACATCACTAGCAGCCAGGGCTATCCAGCTGCATGTCAGGAGCAGGCTTCTTAACCTCTGTCTTCTCAGACTCCTGACTCTGCACTAACTCTCCCTGTCTGGGCCTGGACATTTATACTAGGGGCTCCCTATCTCCCTCTAGTGTCTGGGATGTCTAACTACACCCAACTAGGCCTGCTACTGCATCACACAGGGGTACATTGCATATAACAACACATTAAACATACATTAAATGCAGAATTAAATATGACATTTCTGTTCCTTGTGAGTAGGAGTAACGCGCACACCAATTGACCCTTGTGTAGTGCCCACCCATACCTAGTGGGACACTACATACCCCCACGCTATAACGTTGCCCGTCCTCGGCGCAACATGGAGGGTCCCTGCACAGCTGGATACTGCACCTGTAATGAGGACGATAAAGCAAAGCAGGAAAACACATCTACATTTGCAAAATATACATTATATGTATACATCAGGCAGTTCCACTGGATTAGGAGCAAGTAATGGTGAAAAGGGGCGTCGTTCTCTGCTCTCAGGATAACACAATGGGAACAGGGGCACTGACCTGGCACAGCGTAACAATAAATACCAGGATAGTCCATAAGTGCAAATTGTCCATGATAGAACAGTTGTAGTCCATGGGAAAGGTAAAACATTAAATAACAATTCTTGGAGGCTCAAAGCATATAAAATGAGTCCGTACCCAGGTTCTTTTCTTTTTGTTTAATCCACAACCACGTAAAGATATAGGCAAAGGAGGCTATAAAGTGTAGCAAGAATCACAGAGGCTCGCACGAGGTGGAGTCCATCTCTGGGCACAATACTTTAAAATAGTAGCAAAATCTCAGAGGCTCATGTGCATTTGAGTCTATCCCTGGGCCCAATTCTTTTAAATTCCAGTTGCATAATAAAATAGCAGCACATAAAATAGTCCACATTATTCAAATGGCATACTTATCAAAATAGTGCTGTAATACCCTTAATCAACCTGAAAAAGGGGTTAAAGGGTTAAAAGGTGCAACTTATGAAAACAGGCACAACTGGGTTTTCACTCTGAGAAAAGCAGGCAGGAGGTCCTGTAAACAAGATGGCCTTGCTGCACGTGGTACTTCAGTGGCTTGCCGCCTCCACTGAGCCGTGGGTAACTGGCAGCAGCAACAGAGGGCCAAAACAACGAAGGACTCCTGTCCTGAAAGGGTTAACTCTTCTTTAGGATCCCTTGGCAAAATAAAGCACACATCAAGGGCCTAGCAGGCCAATTCACAGGGGCAAGTCATATCCACTTTGCATTTCAGTGGTGCTCCCTGGCTCCATTTGTACATTGGGCCTGTACTGAGGTTCCACAGATGGATGTGCCCACAACACCGTATTGGGGGGCAACTGTAGCATAAACAGACCCCTAATAGGTATAGGCCCCATAGGCCTAGGGGTAATCAAAGTCGCTGACCTCACCGGAGCAGACATAACAATCGTAGGCTGCTGCACTGGCCTGGGTACCGCTGATTCAAGCGGTCCGGTGGGTTCTGGAACGACTGGCTCTGTGCGCCGGTGCACAGCATAAGAGGATCCCACTGCAGGTGCCGGTACTAAGGAGGGACGACTGGCAGGGACAGGTACTCTCACCTTAGACCCGGAGACGTCCGAGTCCTTACGTCCTTTTTCTTGTAGGTCGGGTGGAGTCCGGATCCTGGCGGAGGCAATCTGGCGCAGCTCCCGCAGTTTCAGCTCCAGCCGCACGATCTGGTCGTCCAGGCTTTCGGAGTCGGGATCGCTGGTCTCCGCTGTCGCCGTCGGCACTTGGAAGGTGGGTGGTTCGTCCTGCGCAGCCGCTGCAGGCTCAGGTGAGGCGTCCGCTTTCCTCCCTCTGCGGATATTTTCCAGGGTAGCTCGGATTCTCTCGGCATCCTGAAGCTCACGGACAGTTTTCTCCCTGCGAGGCAACTCAGGTGAGGGCCATGGGCTAACCCTCTTCTCCACCACTGTCGGCTGCCAAAATACGTTCGGGCCAATGAAGGAGCCCCTTTCTTGGAAGGCATGATGGGCCGGTTCTGGAGAGCACATAGGTTCTTGCTCACAGCCAGAGTAGTCCTCCTCAAGGTCCCAGTCCTCTGTCTTCTTCTTAGGACGGGACACGGCAGTGGCGTAGGGGCCTCGCAGGCCCTCAGCAGGGGTAAATTCAACCTCCTCTCCCTCGCGGAGGTTATGTAGACGTTCTGGGAGGTAGCTCCGCTTGACGGACCTCCTGTTGACATATAAGTCTCGTCCAGTCAGGTAGTCTTTTATAAAACCGAAGCCTCGGTCCTTGTCAAAGGCCACAACCAACCCCGTTCTCCTTTCCAGGCGGGGTTGTGTGTCGGTGTGGCACTCGTGAACGGTCTTTGCCAGTTCTTCATAGTATATCTTGGTTTTAGTCGTCTTCTTTATTGCGGCCTCCCGGATCTCTGCCATTAGAGCTGACCACTTGAACGAGGGCTGGAAGAAGTCTCTCCAGGAGCCGTAGTAGGTCTCCGGTTGCGTCCTCGGTGGCGGGCAGGCGGGTCTCTCCGGTCCCGGAGAGTAGGCCGGTGGAGCGTCCTCTTGCTCAACACCAGTCACATTCATGTTTAACAAATCAGGCGCGGACATATCAGCAGGAAAGTCCTCACTCCTCAACATGCTCGATCCTTCTCTGGAGAGCGACAGGGTGGCGCCAATAAGTTCAGACAGATCCTCCCATTGCACTGGGAGGCCGCCCCCCAGGTACTCCAGTATGGGGGAGGCAGAGTCCATCACAGCAGACATGCAAATGTCCAGACAGGGCGGTGGAGCCAGCATACAGCCTTCCCGCACTTTTAGCAGAAGGCGCCAATTTTTACCGCCAATTTAAGATGAAGATGACGCAGCAAACAATTTCAATCAAGCTCAGCGGCCATCTTTGAGCAAAATAGCTGTCTATTCACTGACAGCAAGCGGTGGCTTAAATAAGTAGAAAACAGTCCACACAATGCTATTTTCACACCGCAATTATTTACAGTTCACTTTGGCCCAGCAATTTTCAATAAAACAATTGGGGCATGTCACTTTAAGACAATTTTCAGCACACAGTTTTTAAATCCGCTATGGCGCAGGAATATTCGTATCCTGTTCGTGACGCCAATTTATGCAACACGCCAGACCTGCAGGGTATGACGAAGTGAGGTCACAGTTATGGGCAATTGAGGGTACTCACTATATTTGAAGAACCCTGGGCAGGCGCGTGGCAGTGAAGGAGAGGTAGACACAGTTCCTCTGGGGCACGCTCTGTAGAGAGGGACCAGGCCTGATGGTAGTTGAGGTGCCCTGGATGTTACAGGTATTTTGTGTGCCTAGGGCAAGGTCCCTGTGGTATTCGTGACGCCAGTGCCTTTGGTCGGTGGCACGCCGGTTGGTGGTTGGAATGATGAAGGTACACAAGTATGCAGTGAACCAAACGTAAACTTTACTGGACAATCCAACTTTGTACAGCAGGTGTAGCACAGTCTTTATATTACAGTTCCACAAAAGGGGCTTATTCACAAATATGGCAGGCAATAGTCATGCAAGTTACACTGAGGGTAAATTCCACAAGCACTCAGCAGCAGGTTGTACCTTTCTCAGAATCACTGTACACTGTCCTTTATAGAACTCCTGCTCTGGCTTTATATCTCCCAAGGCCCGGATGCCTAAAAGGGTGGCTTATATCCTTGGTATACTTTCTTCCTCAGGTATTATACTGCTTGCTGCACTGTATAAAGGTTCTCTGCCCTTCAGGGTCACTTTGCTTACCCTGGGTCGCCTGCTCCTATCAGGTGGATAACTGTAGGTTTCTCCCAGGAGGTAGGTTCCTGCAACTGGGGTATCTCTTCAGAGCTAACTTAGGCTCTCTTGTTCTCAGGCAGGCTGGAGCTTCTCAACAGCCTCCTGGACATCACTAGCAGCCAGGGCTATCCAGCTGCATGTCAGGAGCAGGCTTCTTAACCTCTGTCTTCTCAGACTCCTGACTCTGCACTAACTCTCCCTGTCTGGGCCTGGACATTTATACTAGGGGCTCCCTATCTCCCTCTAGTGTCTGGGATGTCTAACTACACCCAACTAGGCCTGCTACTGCATCACACAGGGGTACATTGCATATAACAACACATTAAACATACATTAAATGCAGAATTAAATATGACATTTCTGTTCCTTGTGAGTAGGAGTAACGCGCACACCAATTGACCCTTGTGTAGTGCCCACCCATACCTAGTGGGACACTACACAGGCGTTATTGCGACCTCTGGTCTGAAGTCATCCCAACATTCCAATGTCATCAATACAGTGTAATACCGCCGGTAATTACCCAATGAACAAGCAAACGGCAGATCGTGCTAATTACAGTCTGCCGCTGGCAAATAACGGTACAACATGGAGACAAGCGACTGTATAACGACCACTGCATGTAATAGCAGCGGTCTCCTCAGCAAGCAAGCAGGCGATTCCTGCCTATGTAATACAGCCTTTACACACACTACTAACAACATACAATCCCACACACAAGACACCCCCCTCAGCATACACACAGCATTCCCCCATCACCCCCCCCCCCTACAACCAGATACCCCCTCCCTCACCCATAAACACCCCACCATCTCAGTGTTCTACACCACACAGTCCCCTCACATACAAACCAGACACCACCCTACTACACAGCCTCCAAACATAGCCCTCCCCATACAACCAGATACCCTCTCCCTCAGCATCCACACAGCTGCCCCCACACAACCAGATACCCCCTCCCTCAGCATCCACGCAGCTGCCCCCCCTACAACCAAGTACCGCCTCCCTCAGCATCCACGCAGCTGCCCCCCCATACAACCAGATACCCCCTCCTTCAGCATCCACGCAGCTGCCCCCCCCATACAACCAGATACCCCCTCCCTCAGCATCCACGTAGCTGCCCCCCCATACAACCAGATACCCCCTCCCTCAGCATCCACGCAGCTGCCCTCCCATACAACAAGATATCCCCACCCTCAGCATCCACTCAGCTGCCTCACCATACAACCAGATACCCCCTTACTCAGCATCCACGCAGCTGCCCCCCCCATACAACCTGATACCCCCTCCCTCAGCATCCACGCAGCTGCCCCCCCATAGAACCAGATACCCCCTCCCTCAGCATTCACGCAGCTGCGCCCCATACAACCAGATACCGCCTCCCTCAGCATCCACGCAGCTGCCCCCCATACAACCAGATACCCCCTCCTTCAGCATCCACGCAGCTGCCCCCCATACAACCAGATACCGCCTCCCTCAGCATCCATGCAGCTGCCCCCCATACAACCAGATACCCCCTCCTTCAGCATCCACGCAGCTGCCCACCCATACAACCAGATACCCCCTCCCTCAGCATCCACGCAGCTGCCCACCCATACAAGATACCCCCTCCCTCAGCATACACGCAGCTGCCCCCCATACAACAAGATACCCCCTCCCTCAGCATCCCCCCATACAACAAGATACCCCCTCCCTCAGCATCCCCCCCATACAACAAGATACCCCCTCCCTCAGCTGACCCCTCGTGCAACCAGATACCCCCTCCCTCAGCATCCACCCAGCTGACCCTCATACAACCAGATACCCCCACCCTCAGCATCCACGCAGCTGCCCACCATACAACCAGATACCCCCTCCCTCAGCATCCACGCAGCTGCCCCCCATATAACCAGATACCGCCTCCCTCAGCATCCACGCAGCTACCCCCCCATACAACCATATACCCCCTCCCTCAGTTTCCACGCCGCTGCCCCCCCCCCCCCCACGCAACCAGATATCCCCTCTCTCAGCATCCAGGCAGCTGCCCACCCATACAACAAGATACCCCCTCCCTCAGCATCAATGCAGCTGCCCCCCATACAACAGGATACCCCCTCCCTCAGCATCCCCCCCATACAACAAGATACCCCCTCCCTCAGCATCCCCCCCCATACAACAAGATACCCCCTCCTTCAGCATCCCCCCATACAACAAGATACCCCCTCCCTCAGCATCCCCCCATACAACAAGATACCCCCTCCCTCAGCATCCCCCCATACAAAATGCCCCCTCCCTCAGCATCCCCCCATACAACCAGATACCCCCTCTCTCTGCATCCACACAGCTGCCCCCCTCATACAACCAGATACCCCCTCCCTCAGCATCCATGCAGCTGCACCCCCATACAACAAGATACCCCATCCCTCAGCATCCACACAGCTGCCCCCCATACAAGATACCTCCTCCCTCAGTATCCACACAGCTGCCCCCCCATACAACCAGATACCCCCTCCCTCAGCATTTACACAGCTGCCCCCCTTACAAGATACCCCCTCCCTCAGCATCCACGCAGCTGCCTCCCCATACAACAAGATACCCCCTCCCTCAGCATCCACACAGCTGCCCCCCCCATACAACAAGATACCCCCTCCCTCAGCATCCCCCCCATACAACAAGATACCCCCCTCCCGATGTACAATCCCTCACAGCACATCCCCAACAGTTTCAGTACAAAATAAGTTACTAAATCAATAGGTTCCGCGTACTTCTACAACGCTGCAGGAGTTTTTTAGTTCACTCCCCGCGCTGCTGACCCTAGCGAGCTCCATGATACATGTGAAAAAAAGCGCGGCTCTCCTGTTTCCGATCCACGTGATCTAGGAGTGCCACGTGATGTTACGACGTTAGCAGGTCCTTCCCAAATATAGTATTTAGCCATTACCCTCTACAAACAGTCGACCAGTGCCTGTGCTAGCAGAGCGCACCGGCTGCCGATCCACGTGACCCAGGGATGTCACTTGATAGTGTGACGCCAGGAGGTCCTTACAGAGTATAGTATTTAGCCTTTACCCTGGCAAAACACTGAATGTAAAATGGCAGCCAGATCAAGTTTATTTACAGTATAAGGTAGGGGGTATGTCCATGTGCTGAAACGTCTCAATTGGCTGTCCTGTACCCCTTGATGGATATGTCATGGGTCAAAGTTCTTCACAATGTAAAAGAATATGGCGGGCGTGAATATCTCCATATGTTCGCATGTTCGGCGAATCGCGAACGCGCAAAGTTCGCCGCGAAACGACCAGCGGGCGAACCGCAAGGCCATCTCTAGTCAGGGACACTATTTGCTGGGCGCAGTTATTTTAGGACACTGCGTTCCAGTAATTATTGAGGGGCATTATCTGTGTGGTACTATCAGGGGGACTGTTTCTACAGTATGGTATTGTGGAGCACAGTATTTGGGGTGGTAGGATGATTTGTCCAGAAGGTGGGAGGATAGGGGCGTCGTTAGGTCAAAACATTCGGAGCTGGAGCCCAGAATGTTTTTTCCAGTGCCCCGAATGTTTTTGCTGACCAGGAAGAGCTATACTCACCTTTTTCTTCCTGGTCCTCGGCGCTCCACTGTGAAGGCTGCACAGCAGACTATACAAGAGGATTACCGGGTGGTGAAGAGCGGCAGCATCTGGAGCAGGAACAGTAAGGCTGGGTTCAGACCTGAGCGTTTTACAGCGCGTTCCTACGCGCTGTAAAACATGAAGAGGGCACTGGCTATTTGCTCAGTCCCACTAACTCAACCAACATCTTACCCCCAACCCCACACCCTAACCCAGGAAATAAACACACCACACCACTGCTTGGATTTAATCGGCCACAGCAGCCGTTTATTGAATAAATACAAAATATATAACAATAAATTAACCAATGACGAGGGAGGTCCTAGAAGCCCCAATAACTCCATAAACGCTGGAACACCTGCGTCTCCATCTTGCCCCCAGCCGTTGAACCCAGCTCGGAGGCAGCAACTGATGGACGCGTAATTAGTTCCTACCAGCTCCTCAATGAGAGTCCAGCCCCTCCCGCGGGGCCCTCCCATCCTCAGGTACCACCATATTCCTCCACTTCAAGGACCTCCCCCGCCTCCAAGAACGCGCAGCTTGACCACCTCAACCCTGCGCGTCCCTCCACATACGCAAAGCAATTTCCACACCACTCTGGAGCCCCAGAGCCCACAAATCCGTACCCACCGCATTCAGGTGCACCCCATCTGCCCTCCAAAATGCACCCTCACCTTTCTCCAACACCTCATGCCGCACCACCACACCGCCATTCCTTGCCATAAACCGGCCCACCGCTCTGTTTACCTTAATCCGAGCCTTGTTAAGGCTCTCCACCGACCTCGCACCCCTCCACACCTTCCGCGGCACAATGTCCGACCAAACCGTTATTATACCCGGAAACAACGCCCAGATCCTGAGCAAATCAAACTTGACGTCTCGAACCAACTCCCTAAAAGGACGCCTGCCCAAATCGTTCCCCCCCACATGTAAAACTAACACATCCGGAGGCCGATCCAATCGCACAAAATGATGCACCTCCCGCAAAACTCCACCCCACAACATACCTCTCACACCTAACCACCTGACCGTAGCACACTCCTGACTAAAACCCAACTGACGCCCATTCGGCCTTACATCTGCCCTGACCGCAGCCCAGAACACATAGGAGTGCCCCAGAATCCACACCAAAGCTGTCGCCGCCAAACCTGCGAACACAAAAAGGAAAAAATTAAAAACCCACCTATCACCCACCATACAACTACAATAATGCAGGCCTAATATATGATTTGAAACGCACCGACTCCCACCGCCCAATCCTCCTAATCACCTCCTCACTGGCGCCCCACCTTGCTGCCTCAGTCGCCGCGCCAATTCTGAACGAATGACCAGAATAATCTTTCACCGGCACACCCAAGAGCTTCAAACATTTCCTAAAGACCGCCAAAAACTGAAACCTAGACAAAAAGGAGCCATCCTCATGCCTAAGAAAAGGAAACTCATTACGCGGTAACCCCGCCCCATAAGAACCTGCACACCGCACCGGACACATACTACAACCTGGTACCGCGAACAACGTAAACTGCCGACCCCTGCCCTCCTGATCAGTCTTAGACCTCCGAATCCGGACATATAACCTATCCCCTGCCAACTCAACATCTTCACTTCTGAGTCCCCCCGCTCTACTCACACTGTCACACACCAACTCCACCAAGCGAAAAGCACCGAAAAATGCCAAAGCAAATGCCGCCCTGAACAGCACTAACTCCCACCCTCAACTTATCGCCCATTTGCAACAACAACTCAAAGGACACCGGCCTCAGACAATCCGGCACCTTACCTGAACCCCTACGCCACCCTTTCAACACTTGCCTCACCAAAAAACCCTTAGTCCAATCCGGCAACCCCCGCAACTTAAGACCAAACGCAACCCCCGCAATAAAATGATTAACCTTCGACACCGACCACCCCTCGCCCTTCAACTGTCCTAACAACATCAGCAACCGCACATCCTCATCACCCACCCCAGCACCCCAGGCTCCGTTCCAAGTTTCCCAGGTCGCCCACGCCTTACCATACTCCCTCCAAGTACCCGGGCTCAACGACTCCCTCAGCATCCCCATCACCGCTCCTCGAGGATCCCCCACAGCCACGACGGACACTCCAGACCCTCCAGCTCCGCTTCTGGCGCAAGAAGCCGAAACCGCTCCCACTGTAGACGAGAAAGAGAATCCGCCACTGAATTAGAAACTCC
Source organism: Bufo gargarizans (assembly GCF_014858855.1). Classification (NCBI taxonomy): domain Eukaryota; kingdom Metazoa; phylum Chordata; class Amphibia; order Anura; family Bufonidae; genus Bufo; species Bufo gargarizans. The sequence continues at coordinate 512,706,958 of NC_058081.1, read as the reverse complement.
AGCCACATGTTCCACCACCAACCACATGTTAATCGACAAACAACGCAGTACCAAAAACTGTAACAGCCTAACCACCGGCGGAGAAGATGCGGACAAACTGTTGATAGCCTGAACCACCCCCAAATTGTCACAATGAAACCGCACCTTCCTGTTTTCAAATTTCTCCCCCCACAACACAACCGCCATTACAATGGGAAACAGCTCCAACAACGCCATGTTCCTCACCCAACCCCGACTTACCCAAATAAGCCCCAAAACCCACTCCCCCCGACGCATCGGTATACAACTCGAACTCCACACTATCACACAACTCCGCCATCATCAAAGTCCTGCCATTATAACGACCCAAAAATTCCGCCCACACCTTCAAATCCCCTTTTAACTCTTTGAGTAACCTGATAAAATGATACGGTCCTGCCACCCCCGCCGTAGCCGCAGCCAACCGTCTACAAAAAATCCTCCCCATTGGCATAATTTGACAAGCAAAATTCAATTTACCCAGCAAGGACTGCAACTCCCTCAACCTAATCTTTTCCTTGTCCAAGGCCCTGCTAATCTCCAAACGCAAATCCACCAACTTATCCTGCGGAAGCCTGCACTCCATCCGCTCCGTATCTATAACAATCCCCAAAAAACACAACTCCGTCACCGGCCCCAACGTCTTTTCCCGCGCCAACGGTACCCCAAAACGTGCAAAAACAGACTGCACCGTGTGCAGCAACAACGAACGCACCCGCAAATTCGCCGGCCCTAAACACAAAAAATCATCTAAATAATGGATAACAGAGGAACAACCAGACACGTCCACCACTACCCATTCCAAGAAAGAACTAAATGTCTCAAAGTATGCACACGACAGAGAGCACCCCATTGGCAAACACCTATCCACAAAGTATTCCCCCTCCCAAAAACACCCCAACAACCCCATGCTCTCCACGTGAACCGGAAGCAACCGAAAAGCCGCCTCCACATCAACCTTAGCCATCAACGTCCCCTGCCCCAACCGCGTCACCCACTTCACAGCCGCATCAAATGAGGTATACACCACCGAACAAAGTTCAGGGTCTATACCATCATTGACCGATGCCCCCTTTGGGTAAGACAAATGATGAATGAGCCGAAACTTGTTCGGCTCCTTTTTCGGCACCACACCTAACGGGGAAACCCGCAAACCCTGCACCGGCGGCACCTTGAATGGGCCCGCCATCCGCCCCAACTCCACCTCCTTTTTCAACTTTTCCGCCACAACATTCGCATGAACAAGCGCGGACCTAAGATTCTTCAGAACCGTAGGCCCCGCTGTAGCCACTGATGGAATACGAAAGCCAAACCTAAAACCATCCCCCAACAACCCGGCCGCAACCCGATCCGGGTATCTATCGAGGAACACCTGCATCGCTTCCACCCGCACCGGCGTCCGTCCCTTTTCCAGCCCCATCACCCCCCCTATTCCTTCCCCCTTTGAAGCAACGGTTAGCTCCATGTGCTCCCCCACACCCTGTGCACTCATGCTTAAATTTGCACTTGGCACCAAATCTGCAATTTCCTTCATTAAAAAGGAAGCACAGCCCTTTTGCCGACGCCGACGCCAACGCACCAGGGGATGACCCCCCGGACTCCCCCCGAAAGGACTGCCCAGCCCTAGGAGGCGCCGTCACCCTCAACCACAACCCAATATCCTTATGATCCCACCTGATATCAGGCCTCACCGCCTTACGCTGCCGGAACTGCTCGTCATAACGGAGCCAGCCCACACCCCCATACACCCTATAAGCCTCCCCAATTGCGTCTTGGTAGCAAAACAGCGCCGAACAGCATTCCGGCGCCCGTTCCCCAATGACACTCGCTAATATGGCAAACGCCTGTAGCCAATTAGCAAACGTACGCGGAATCAATCGATGTCGACGCTTATCCTCATCCTCCTTCTTTCCCTCATCCTTCTTGCCCTTATCCAAATTGAACCTTTCCAATGGGAGCAGCGAGAATATCTCCACATACTCTCCCTTCCAAATCTTTTCCCTCACCTCCTGCTTTAAATGAGCCCCCAGCGGCCCCTCAAAGCACACATACACCTCACCCCGGGCCCTATCATCCAACCTCTGCGCTTCCTCCTCCCCCCCCGCTTGCGTCTCCACCGACACCGACCCTGCCGTAACCACCTGCGACCCTGCACCTAACCCCGGCCCCACTCCCCACCCCGGTAAAGGAGACCCAGCACCCGCACCCATACCCGACAACCAACCCGCCAGTCCCCCCAAAAACTGACCCAAAGCCTTACCAAACTCACCCATGGCCCCACCCCCCCACCCGGGAAAACCTGCGCCAAAACAGATCCCCAACCAATCTCACCAGGCACCGCGGGCGCTGTGACTCCCGCTGCCGTCGATCCTGACTACCGCCGTACCGACACTTCGCCGTCAAAGCTCCTGGATGTCGACGGCTGCTCATCCTGGACCCTCTGCACCACGCTAGCCGGACGCCTGGACGATACCGCAGCACCCGCCACCGCAAAGGAATCCTCCTCCACACTGCTGGAATCTTCTCTGGGCCTGCCCTGGCACTCCTCTCCCACCAGAGCAGCCCGAGGAACCTGGATACTGTCCGAACGCCGAGTGGACCACCCGCATGGGGAGGGACTGGGCCGGTCCACCGTGCCTGGTCCTGCATCCAATTCCACTGCAGCAGGGAACGGGGGAAGGGGCGTCCCGCTCCTCACAGGGCCCCGCCGAGAATCGGGATTCCTCCCACGGCGAGAGCGGCTCGCGGAAGACTGAGCGGCCGCTCTCCGCCACCGAGGGTCCACAGGGGGGCTCCCTATTCGGCGCCAGGCCCGGGGGGTGATTTCAGGGCTTAGGCGCGCCGGCGGTATACTCCGCTGCGGCCGGGCAGCCCTAGCAATGGGGGTAGCCGCCGGAGCAGGCTCCACCATGCAGGCGCCCACCTGTTCCTGCAGCCAGCCAGGCCCCCTCACCTCCGCCTCCCGCCGCAACCTCTCCAACAGCTCCTCCACCGACATTCCTGGAGCCGACATCGTTATGTACGTCCTGCACGTTTCGCTCCCCTGGCCGCACTGACCCGACTTCCGCCTTCTTCCTCCGTCCCCGCTCTGGCCACGCCCCCCGCCGCCCTGGCAACTCGCGCCTCTGCTCCTATCCCGCCCCCACCACCAACTAACCCTTTCCTCACCTGTCCTTCACCGCCAGGCCTCCTCATGCGCGTCCTCCCCCATCGCTGCGCTCCAGTCCGGCCTGACTCTCAACAGGCAAGAACCAATGATTCCCTATGGGAATGGTTCTCACCTGAGCGTTTTACAGCGCGTACGATCACGGGCTTCTTTGGGGCGTCTTGTCACTCATTCCCGTACATAGACTTCCGGGAACGCGCGACAATGGGCGTTCGCTTGTCTCTGTATGCGCGATTGCAAACGCCGGTACAATCGCGCATACAGAGTGCTCCATCGCGAACGCTCAGGTCTGAACCCAGCATAAGTGTTTTTATTTTATTTTATTTAGTGGCTGATAGAGGCACTGGGGAATGAAGAGGGGCACTGGGGGCTGAAAAGAGGCTGCTGGGTGGCTGATATGAGGCACTGGGGGGCTGATATAAGGCACTGGGGGGGCTGATATGGGGCACTGGGGGGCTGAAGAGGGGCATTGGGGGCTGATGTGAGGCACTGGGGGGGGGCTGATGTAAGGCACTGGGGGGCTAAAGAGAGGCTGCTTAGGGGCTGAAGAGGGGCACTGGGGGGCTGATATGAGGAACTGAGGGCTGAAGAGGGGCATTGGGGCTGATGTGAGGCACTGAGGGGCTGAAGAGAGGCTGCTGGGGGTCTGAAGAGAGGCTGCTGGGGGGCTGATATGAGGCACTGGGGACTGATATGAGGCACTTGGGGGCTGAAGAGGGACACTGGGGGGCTGAAGAGGGACACTGGGGGGCTAAAGAGAGGCACTGGGGGGCTGAAGAGGGGCACTGAGGGGCTGATATGAGGCACTGGGGCTCTTTTCTGAGGTCTTATTGGGGTTCATTCACATTGGGGTCTGATCTGAGGTCTTACTGGGGTCTTATTAACATTGGGGGTCTAATTGGGGCTGTCAGCTGAGGTCTGATTAACAGTGGGGGTCTGATTGGGGGTCTGATTGGTGGTCTGACCTCAGGTGTAATGAAAAATATTTTTTTCTTATTGTACCTCTCTAAAACCTTGGTGCATCTTATGGGCCGGAGCGTCTTATAGGGCGAAAAATACGGGTACATTTAAAAATGATTTATTCTCCCTTCATTATATTGATAGTGTGGGTCTGTATGTATGTATGCAGAGTGTGTTTTTGTATATATATATATATATATATATATATGTGTGTGTGTGTATGTGTATATAATATATACATACATACACGCTCAGCGTGTGTGTGTTTGTGCTTTAGGGTGCACACCCTAATGCAATAGGCTGCGCACGCCTATGAATAGCCATCAGTGGATACATCTGTTTTGTATCTGGCTTTTTGTACATTGTATTTTCTTGGGAACCACAGGATCCTTGTTGACTTGTTACCTTGTGACTGGCTCAGATGTGGGGGGTGTTTGGATGGTTGCCTGCAGGGATGAGACACTAACGTGCCGTGTCACCTGTAGACACGTCAGCATGTGATTAATGATCCCGACAGGGATGGTTGGTCCTGTGCTACACCTGTGATACCACTGAATCCGGTCCCTTTCAAGTCGTTTGATCCTGTACTGCTTCATTAATCATGTAAAAATATGTGGGATGCATGTGTTGCTTCAGGTGGTGATGTGCCGTTCCATATTGACGTGGGGGGCGGCGCCTGACCATGAAGTGTCATTGGAAGCCCCTGGGCGCAATTGGGGCATCGCATGTAAGGCCTGTCTCTTTATATACACCATTTTGCCTACTGATTACTTATAGATGTCCCCACTGATGTCTTGCTTTTTGTTATTGTAGTTCCTTGTTAATGTAGTGTTTTCCCTATTTGGACCACATCAACTATGTGGTTTCCACGGCGACTGACACACCCCTGCTTAGCATTGGTCAGGCCCTGGTTAGGTGACTCGCCCTCTCCTTTTGACGTAGGTGGCGTTCACTCATCAGCACGTCCACAAGCGTGGGGGGCGGAGCTGGGGAGGGACGCCGCTGCGTCGGTGGCGGTGGAGCGATTCATCTGACTCTGCGCCTGCGCAGTTGCTGCAGGGGAACGCCGAGTTCATGCCGATTCCATGCTGACACGCTTAGCCACCAATGGTATGCTGGTTTTGTTATTCTCTTATGTCTAATGTAGGTCAGCTGTGTGAGAGCAGCTGGGCCTATCTTGTTTTTAACTCCTCACTTGCTGTATGCACTGGCACTTTATATTATCTATGTACATAAAGATTGATATCAAGTATTACCTTTTTTTTTTTTATGATTTTAATCATGTCGCGCGAAACGGCCGTAGCCGCTACTATTTGCCACAGTGTGTCTGCCCCTGGATCCGATTAGTAATAAAGCCACAACATAATAACAGCTTTGGTGAGTGCCGCAAACTTTGTTCTTTCCTCTCTATGCATCTAATATTGTGGATCTCCATTCTACTACGCTGAGCACCACCAAGGAAGCATGTCTATACCACAGCATCGGCTCCTTACAACCTTGGGCTGCAAATCAGTGTAGGCAGTGCCGCCGTATTCATTTTTAACTATTGATAGATGATCTCTACAATGGCTGAGCACGCCGATAGAACTGAAGCCCCCATAACTGCACCAGATATCGCATCAGAAGCCGTTTGTGGTCTCACACAGGGTCGAGAAGGGGCAGACACATTTTTTGCAATATGTGATCAGCGGGATTACGTTAATGCTCTCAGCACTAAAGCTTTGGAATCAAAGATCTTCCAGCTTGCGGATAAGGAGGTGAGACTATTCTGGACAATCAAATCCTTGAAGTCCTACAAAGAATGTGGACGTGTCCCGAGAGGCCTGCGTCTATTTAAAGATGTCATGCAATATGATGATGACCCCCAATTTGTGGGAGATTGGAAAGCTGCACACCAACGATTCTACAAAGAGATTATGGAGCTAGTACTGGCCCGTGACCAGCAGGAATATGCAGCAGTCACTGATGAGCTAAATAAAGCGCGAGAGGAACTCCAACATAGACTCTTGGAGTCGCTGTTTGTTAATTTTGAAAAGAGGCTAAATAAAAAGTTACTCACAACACAGACGGACATTAAAGAAAGAAAGAAAGAGAGATAAGTTCATCAGAGACAAAAACGACTATGAATTAGACTGTATATTCGACTAGGGAAAGAAGAAGACCCGCCCCAAACGCATGCCGCGCCGCGGACGTCACAATTTCTGGGCTACTGACTCCGACTCAAGCCAATCGGAAGGAAATGCAGCCAACCCTATGGACGATCCATCTCCTTTAGAAAAAGCAAGAGAAGGGGGCGTGGCAGACGCTCAAGAAAAAACAAAAGAGGTCCGCAAGTCGACCAGAAGGAGGAGTCAAGTCTCTTGGCGACAATAACGGACACGGACCCCGCCAATATACACACCAAGGACATAGTGATCAATCTTACGGGCTTAGAACTGCCACCTGGCTGCATCCCACTCCTCAACCGAGGGCTGGGATTCAGCCTACCTGAGCAGTTCAGCCAGGTGGATTTTGAGATCGATCTATTCCTGTCAGTTCGCAAATTATACTTGAAAAAGATGTTCCCCGAGACCCCTTTGCAGGGTCCTGTCCCTTTACCGGGAGAAGTCCCAGCTACTATGACCCAAACTGATTTTCTTTTAAAGGGCAAATTCAGTGAGGAGGAGATAGAGTGCATCCATTTTTTGTCTAGCATAGCAGAGGAGCCACCTGACAAGCAGGGCCACTTAGACAAATTTACTGGAGGCTTCAGGTCCGCTTTCCTTCCTCCCATGCCGGCCGGCTCGTCGATAGACCTGTTCCACAAGCGGGTATTGAGGGACATGCGTGCGCTGATGTATCCCGTAGCGCACTCTAATCTCTCGACCGAAGAGTCTCGTGCCCTCTTGTGGCTAAGTAAACAGGATAGCATAGTAATAAAGCCGGCCAACAAGGGAGGGAACGTGGTCCTGATGCCTAGGGATTACTATCTGAAGGAGGCACGCAGGCAATTAGAAGACAACACAGTGTACTCTAAACTCAGAGGGGACCCCATTCCGGGGTTCTCGTCAAAGCTGTACGCGCTAGTCAATCGATACATCATGGCTGGCTTTTTACCTAAAGGCATGATGGACTGACTCATTCCTGCACACCCCAAGGTCGCCATTTGGTACTTCGTACCAAAAGTTCATAAGTCACTAACCCGACCCCCGGGCCGTCCCATCATTGCCGGGATCGGGTCAGTGACTGAGCCTCTGTCTGGCTACGTTGATTGGCTCCTGAGACCATTGCTGGCTAGCACTCCAACGTACCTAAAGGACACAGGCGACTTCCTCCGGGGACTCAAATCCCTAGAGTGGAGGAGTGAGTTCAGCCTTGTGTCCTTGGACGTTGAAAGCCTATACACCCGAATCCCTCATGATTTAGGGCTTAGGGCAATTAATCGTGTCCTCAGCCGAAGCGATAAGGACACGATATTTAAAAACTTCATTCATGAGGCATTAGACCTTGTCCTCACAAACAATGTCTTCCAGTTTGACGGCCAGTGGTACCGCCAGGTACTAGGTACCGCGATGGGCACACCGGTATCGTGCACATTTGCGAACCTGAACCTGGCGGTATTTGAAGAGACTTATGTCTTCTCGATGGATAACCCCTTCCTGCAGTCCATCCACCTGCTTTTGAGATATGTGGATGATATTTTTCTGGTCTGGTCGGGGAGTGAAGCGTCATGCCGTGCTTTTGTTGATTACCTCAATACGCGCAACCAGATGAACATGAGATTCACCATCAACTTTGGTGGTGGATCCCTTGATTTTCTGGACGTGCGCGTCACCGTCACAGATGGCGTAGTACACACCAAAGGCTTTTGTAAGCCAACGGCGACTAATTTGCTCCTCCACCAGACCAGCTTCTACCCGCCATCGGTCAAGCGTGCGGTCCCGTACAGACAATTTGTCCGTTTACGTTGGATTAATGATACCGATGCCGGCTTCCTCAAGCAGGCTGGTGAACTTAAGAGTAGGCTGCTGGATCGGGGTTATCCGTCGGGGAGCGTCTCAGCAGCTTTGTGCATGGCCACCAAACTGGACCGCAATTCTTTACTCATGCAAAAAAGAAGTAACACAATACCTCCCCGTTTTGCCTTTTCCTTTAAGTATAGCCCTGCTGCTGTAGCGATCAAACGGGCTATTTATGACAATTGGGATTTATTGAAGGGGGAATCCTCTTTGAATAGCTTTTCCAACCAAAGACCCCTAGTTACATTTAGAAGGTGCCCCACCCTCAAAGATAAGCTGGTCAAAAGCGCATATAGCACACCGCAGGAAGAGACATGGCTTAAGAAACCTAGAGGCAACTACAGATGTGGCCACTGTTCTTTTTGTACACTCAATACCTGCAGTAAAAGGTTAGAGATAGGAGGAATCAACCATATTGTACGTGATTTTATTAATTGTCGTACATCTTATGTTGTATATGTCGTCTTTTGCCCCTGTAGACGTTTCTACATTGGCAAAACTATCCGCCCCTTATTCGAGCGGATCTGTTAACATGTGGGTTCCACACGGTCGGGCAGAGGCTGCCCACGTTTAATCGAACATATTCACACTGCCCATGGCGCCCATCCACGCTGTCTTTCCTTTGCAGGAGTAGAGAATGTCCGACCCATCCCTGGGGGGGGGGGGGATCGGCATCGTCTGCTCCTGCAAAGGGAAGCAAGGTGGATCATGCTTACTAAGGCCATGGGAGCTGCAGGGTTAAACGAGAGGAACGATATGTCAGTGTTCCTATAAGGGCATATTGTTACCGCTCTGCGCATTTGACCTATCTAGCCTCCAGTATATGCTGTTCCAAGAATCATTGCGCATATCTCGAGCCGCAAAGTGACTTTTATATTCATCATAATTGATCTTGTTGTATTCAAATCGTACCTCCTTTTTTTCCCCTTGCTAAGTAATTGAGCACCCGTCTTCCCGATTCACATGTTTTTAAGTAATGTCACTGATTCGCGGCGTACATCTGTGGCCAATAGTGCAGGCCGCATCTAGCCCGCCTCTATAAAGCGCAAGTGTGCGCCATGACGTTCATAGCGGCCAGAAGAAGCGCGACCGTCGCGCGAAACGGCCGTAGCCGCTACTATTTGCCACAGTTTGTGTCTGCCCCTGGATCCAATTTGTGCACCGCTTTTCCATGAAGTGAAATAAAGCCGCAACATAATAACAGCTTCGGTGAGTACCGCAAACTTTGTTCTTTCCTCTCTATGCATTTAATCATGTAAACACCATAATTATTCTATGCAATCATGCATGCACTATATTGATTGTGTTATATTTGACCTTCTAAACTTATGTTGTAATCACTTGGACTTTGAATGGTTAACTGTTCACTCTTATCACATGACTTGATTTGGGTATATATACCCATGTGTGACACTATTGTAATGCTTGACGAAGGCCCCATTGTGTTCACCACAGTTGGAGTGCTGCCTTTTCTTTGGATATAATATATATATATATATATATATATATATATATATATATATATACACACTTTTTGCATGAGCTGAACTGAAAGATCTGAAACATTTTCAACACACACAAAAGACCCATTACTCTCAAATATTATTCACAAATGTGAATCTGTGTTAGTGAGCACTTCTCCTTTGCCGAGATAATCCATCCCACCTCACAGGTGTGGCATATCAAGGTGCTGATTAGACATCATGAATATTGCACAGGTGTGCCTTAGACTACCCACAATAAAAGACCACTCTGAAATGTGCACAGTTGTACCTTACTGGGGGGGGGAACCAGTCAGTATCTGGTGTGGCCACCATTTGCCTCAGGTTGATGATTGTGGCCTGTGGAACGTTGGTCCACTCCTCTTCAATAGCTGTGTCAAGTTGCAGAATATTGGCAGGAACTGGAACACGCTGTCGTATACTCCGACCACTGCATTCCAAACACGCTCAATGGGTGACATGTCCGGTGAGTATGCTGGCCATGCAAGAACTGGGATGTTTTCAGCTACAACATGAGGTGATGGTCGTGGATTAATGGCACAACAATGGGCTTCAGTATCTCGTCACGGTATCTCTCTGCATTCAAAATGCCATCAATAAAATGCACCTGTGTTCGTTGTCCATAACATACACCTGCCCATACCCTAACCCCACCACCACCATGGGCCACTGAATCCACAACGTTGACGTCAGCAAACCGCTCACCCACATGACGCCACACACGCTGTCTGCCATATGCCCTGAACAGTGAAAACCGGGACTCATCCGTGAACAGAATGCCTCTCCAACGTGCCAGACACCATTGAATGTGAGCATTTGCTCACTCAAATCGGTTACGACGACAAACTGCAGTCAGGTTCAGACCCCGATGAGGACGACGAGCATGCAGATGAGCTTCCCTGAGATGGTTTCTGACAGTTTGTGCAGAAATTCTTTGGTTATGCAAACCGATTGTTGCTGCAGCTGTCCGGGTGGCTGGTCTCAGACGACCATAGAGGTAAACATGCTGGATGTGGAGGTCCTGGGCTGGTGTGGTTACACGTGGTCTGCACTTGTAAGGCTGGTTGTATGTACTGCCAAATTTTCTGAAACACCTTTGGAGACGGCTTATGGTAGAGAAATGAACATTCGTTGCACGGGCAACAGCTCTGGTAGACATTCCTGCAGTCAGCATGCCAATTGCACGCTCCCTCAAACGTTGCGACATCTGTGGCATTGTGTTGTGTGATCAAACTGCACCATTTCAGAGTGGTCTTTTATTGTGGGCAGTCTAAGGCACACCTGTGCAATATTCATGCTGTCTAATCTGCACCTTGATATGTCACTCCTGTGAGGTGGGATGGATTATCTCAGCAAAGGAGAAGTGCTCACTAACACAGATTTACACAGATTTGTGAACAATATTTGAGAGTAATGGCTCTTTTGTGTATGTAGAAAATGTTTCAGATCTTTGAGTTCAGCTCATGCAAAATGGGAGCAAAACCAAAAGTGTTGCGTTTATATTTTTGTTCAGTGTATAGTGTGGTGATAGCAGAAGGTAGAATGCTATCATGTAACTTCGTCTATGCAGGGGTTTTGGAACTCTGAAACTGATCTGACAGCTATAAACATACATTGTGAGATTAAAACTGATTACAAAAAAATAAATGACGTTATAGAGAGGACTTTAATTCTAGTGTCATGCAGTTTTCCTGCCCTTCTGCTACCTTCTCCTTCCCCATGTTCTGCACGGTCCTGGTTCTTAGCTCTCACCTCTTTCAAATGGTTTAGTTTGGAAATTTTCCATGTGTCCATGTATTCTGCACACGGGAAAACATAGAAAGTAACCATCTGGGGTGATTGTAGGATCTGCTGCTAAATGACATTCAGATGATAATTTAGCAATTGCTCTGAGATTAGAGACACATTGATTGGCTGAGCCAAGATATGAATAATCTAGAGCCATAAAACAGTTCTGAGAACATAACGAACTTAAAGTCATTGAGAATATCAGCAGTGAAGTGATCAATCACTGTGCATGCCGAGAACATGGCCTGGAGTCATTAGAAGGAGTGGAGCCACAGGATATGAAAACGTATTTAACTTCGATTGATGCACTATAAGGGGCCATTCACATGACCTGTTTTGCAGTCTACAAATTGCGGACCACAAAACACAGATACGTGTGCGTTCTGCATTTTGAGCATCAGCACATCCTGCCCTTTTTTACGCTACTGAGTTTTTGCTGGATCTGTCATGGATCAGCAGAAATGCTTCCATTATGATAACACAACCATCTACATCTGTTATGAATGGATCCAGTTGTATTAGCTATAAAATAGCCATGATGGATCTGTCTCTAAAACTATTGTAAGTCAATGGGGGGAGGAGGATCCATTTTCTTTTGTGTCAGAGAAAACGGATCCTTGCAGCGCTTTTGTGTGCATCATAGGAACGCAATATAACAGAACGGAATGCATTCTGGTTTACTTCATTCCCTTCAGTTCAGTTTTGTCACCATTGACAATGAATGGGGACAAAACTGAAGCGTTTTCCTCCACTATTGAGATCCTATGATGGATCTCAATAGTAGAAAGAGAAAGCGCAGGTGTGACAGTAGCCTTGTCCGAAAAATGGACAAGAATAGGACATATTTGTTAGCAGCAGATTATTCAGGTCTCCATCAGGTGTTGCACGAGGAACAACAGGGTTTTATTCAGAAATAATAGCACATGTGAATATAACTTTCAGTAAGATCTAAATCTCAGCACTTTCTTCTCTCTCAGCTCTTTCTCTGTACATGTGCATCAAGTCTCCGCCCCTTCCTGATTTTTCTTTTTCACAGTACTTTATTTATTTATTTATTTATTTTCAGAGGTATTATGACATGCTTAATCTGGTAATGACAAAACTAGAGGGCAAATATCACGTTAAGCAACCATCTGGTTACCCCAGCTGGTTCGTCCAAAAGCAGGGCGAGCGTCAACTACCAAAGCACAGTGTGCATGATGTAGTCACAGAAGCAGTTAGCCATTTTACAGATTTTTGGAAGAACCAGTTTATAAAAAAAGGAGGCCACAAAGGCATTTTAATTATGTATTTATTCAGAAATTTGTATTGTGAACTAGAGGGTCACTTAAAAATCAAAGTCCTTCTTTATTAACAAACATAACACTGTGTCTGGAAACAGTAACACAGAATAATGAGCATTATTCCAACACCCCCACTCAACAACCTCTAATCGTGTTAGTCCTACAGCTGGCTTCTAACTGTTGCTGTCATATCAGGGCGAGATGTGTTTTCTACATACAATAGCGCCCCCTCTGCTTGTCTGTAACTTTGTGAGTTTCCGTTTTCGAAGTTGATGAAGGGATTCTATTTCCTTATCAGCAGCTTTAATCCATTTCTGTCTTTCATCTGTAGGTATTTTTTGTATCTTTTCCCATGACTGTGGCTCTGACTTAAGTGTCTTGACTGTGTAGGATAACTAGTGAGCCAGGATGCCTTTGTTTGATCTAGTTGATCTTCTGATGAGGTTGATCTTGTACTTCTGTTAAAGACTAACCAGATTTCAGGATCTTTTTTCTGGTTGCATTTGGATTGTGACTGAAGTTGTTCTTGAACTATTGTTGTGATGTCATGAAACTTGAATAACCCATGACTTTCATCAATTACTTCATCTCCATCTTGTTGGTCTCCAGGTGAAGGATTATGTAACCCTTTTGAGATTCACTTCACTGTAGCCTACCTTCCTTGGAATGGGATTCCCATTTGGTATGTTTTTTTTTTGGAACATATACAAATCCATCACCTCCAAATATTCTTATGTGGTTTAGTTTGGGCTTCTTGTTCCATTGCTCATTTGACATTTTCTCAGTAGCTTTACTTGGTAGTCTATTTTAAATATAGCAAGCTGTCATGATTGCTTTTGTCCAATATATTGTTGGTAGATCTACATCAAACAGCTTATTTCTTCCTCTTTCACATACAGTTCGATTCTTTCTTTCTGCAACACAGTTTTGTTCAGGATTGTATGGTACAGTATACTGGAATGAGATTCCAATTTCTCATTAAAATAGTTTGTGTCTTCTCACTTGTGTATTCAGTTCCATTGTCTGCACGTAGAATCTTTGGCTTTTTCCCAAATTTACTTCAGAGAGATATTTTTCAAGTTTCTCTGGAACTTAATTTTTGCTGTGAAGTAAATAAACAACTGTGATGATGACAGGCCGAACTGGATGGACAAATGTCTTTTTTCAGCCTTATGTACTACTACTATGTATACCTTGAATAATCATCAATAAAAGTGAGTCTTTTTTCTTCCCAGGGGTGAGTGTACTCAGTGGACCACAAACATCTGTGTGTATTAAGTCAAGTGGCTGCTCTGATCTTGCCACACTATTTTTAGGAAATGTTTTTCTGGACATTTTCCCTTTAAGGCAGATTATACATTTCATCATCTAATCGCATTGGTCTATTTTAACACCTTCAGCAAAATGGTCTTGAACTAGCCTTCTTATTGCTTCTGGGTCTCTTTGTGCAAGATGTCTGTGCCTTATGTGAACACAGTCCTTGTGCTGTTCTTGTTTGGCAGTACACACACTTAATTAGTACAGCTCATCTGTAATTTTTCCTTCTGTGTGTACCCTTGTTTTGAAATGATGGAGTATTCATTCTTAAACATGACTTCAGTGTCCTGTGCCACGAGTTTCTTCACAGACAGCAAATTGCTTTGAAGACTAGGTACTAGACATGAGTGAATTTCTTTAAAATTCGATTTGGTTGGTTCGCTGAATTTTCCAAAAAGATTTGATTCGGTCCGAATTTATTTGTGGCAAATCTCGTTAAAAAACTGCTATTTCCTGGCTGCAGAGAGCCTTTATAGTGGTGTAGAACATTGTGCCTTGCAGAAACACGCATACGGAGTCTGCTGTGGTAGTGAACCAATAATGTGAGTCAGTATGACATGCAGATGACAGGCGTCGCTCTTAGAATCACTGCACACTTCACTTATTTGGGCAGTTATGGGGCCAAAACTGGCCAAATAACTCAAGTGTGAACTCAGCCTTACAGGTCAATGTTAGCGCCAAGTATAAAGATCCTACTATAGCGTAAAAGAGCGTACTCCTTTTACAATGATTCACTGATACCACATAGATTTCTAAAGAATCTGTTCTATTAAATGCTGATACAAGTAAAGCCCCCCTGACAAAGTGAAGAGGGTGTCAGCAGTAAGTTTGTGTTGACGTCACAGATTACTTTGCCCTTCCTCTGATCTGTCAGAACAATAACCCCCAAAAACGGATCCGGAGCTTCCACCTTTACATGGTCAGTATTTGGTCAGTAATCCATCAGTATTGCTAAGGCCAGTGGTGAGGTGGCAGCAGCGTAAGAAGACCACAGAGTGGCCCAGTGACAGAGTGTTAAGGTGGCAGCAGCATGAGGAGACCACAGAGCAGTGAGGTGGCAGCAGCATGAGGAGACCACAGAGTGGCCCAGTGACATAATGGTGAGGTGGGGGGCAATACCATTACCAGCTGAAGTAGGAGGACCTGGCAGCAGGTGTGCGGCATCAAGGAGGTGGCAGCATCACCAGAAGAAACAGGTCTCGTTTGACAAAGTCTAGGTGTGACACCATGGATAATCTAATCCAGTGATGCCCAGCCTGCGGCCCTCCAGCTGTAAAACTACAACTCCCACCATGCCCTGTTTCACGAACGTACCTGTACGCAGACGGATACCACACGTGACAAGGGGTGGTTAACTTCCGGTTAACCCTTTATAGATACAATTCCGTGTACTGCCACCACGTGTTTTAACGGCACACGAACCGACTACCGGTCACTCACCCTCACGCAGAGCAGGGAATGAACCAGGTACCGCTTGCTGACCGATCGTAATTGTTCAGCCAAGCAACAATCAAAATGACATTTCTCACACTAAATGGTAACGTTACTCTCTTCAGAGACAGGATTCGTTAATTCCTTTGCTTAGAACACGGAAGACTTAGCAAATAAGATTTTTCAATCTCTTAATAAAAGTTAAACGTTAAACGGAAAAACAGTGCATATATACATTTACAGAAAAACTGACTATTCTCGATAATAATTTAAGGTGATAGTAATTCACGACAGTTAAAATAAAAGGGATAATGGGTGAAAGGTATACTTAGGTTCCTCTGTTTCAGTCCTTGAAGCCGTTGTGCAATCTGATTGGTATAATATCAGTGGACCCTTAGCACTGACATTCAGAATGCGATACAAAACCAGGTGTTAAGGCAAGGCAGGGTTGCCATACAATGCCCTGACAGCATCTTATAACAGTTCTAAAACAGGAAGTGCCAGCAATTCTGCCCACCAATGGTACGAACGTGTGGGCAGGATCGACAAGGTGTCAGCAAGGTTTATGACCCAGCTAAGGTCAGCCCAAAATGTCCTTATTCTGGCTGAGCCCACAGTTCTGTGGAACCACTAAATACAGCTATGCCATTTAGGTATTAATGACCCTTATGATTTTACAAGTCTAACAAGACCAAACTTGACTCTGCTGGGGCTTCTGGTTCTCGAGGATTGCTTAAAGCTGGCTTTTTAGCCTTCCAAGGGCACAAGAACATACTGTTTGATATCTCAGTGATCGCACTAGTCCACGGAGGTTGAATTCGGCCTTAGCCAGTGCAGAATATGCCTACGACCAGAGATATGAAAAATGACTACCTTTGAGTCCCTCAATGGTTCAATAGGTTGCTTTCTGGTTCCCTGCTATGATTGTAGTCAGAATGTCTGGCTAATGTTATATTTTACGATGAGCCTTGGCAGGGGTGCTTTTGAAGCTCCCATCCTTATCTTTATGACGGGGAAGTGTAATTTAAAATTATTAGGACACAGCTCCAAGCAAGGGAATATTTCTCTTTTAAAGCAGGGCCTCTAGGCCTGTGAGTGTGTGTGTGTATTTAAAAAGGAAAAGGGGACTCTACTTGGGGTACCCTCGTCACACCCTGCTGTAGGCTGTCTGGGCATGCTTGGAGTTGTAGTTTTGCAAAAGCTGGAGGGCCGCAGGTTGGGCATCCCTGATCTAGTCTTATGCATCAGGCACTGGTGTGTGGAAAACCTGGCTGATCCATGCCTGATTCATCCTCACATAGGTCAGTTTCTCCACATTTAGGGTGGACAGATGAGTTCTACTTGGGGTAACTATGGCCCCCACCACACTAAAAACCCGCTCTGATGCCACACTTTTGGCCGGGCAGGAAAGCCTGTCCAGGGCAAACTTGGCCAGTTGCGGCCACAAATCGAGTTTGGCTGTCCAGTAGTCCAGAGGATCTTCGATGTGGGATGGCAGGGTGCAGTCCAAGTATGCCACCACCTGCTCGGTCAGTTTCTGCTCTATGTCTACCTGCTGCTGTTGGTGAGTAGTTTCTTCAGTAGGCGAGTGAAGAAAACTGCTTATCAGCGACTCTAGACTTAAGTTACTGCTGAGGGAGATATATAAGTTCAAAAAGACCTTGGTGGCCCAGAATATATTAATATGTCAGATCCAATAGCCTTAGACTATATAAATTCTGCTTATGGCCCTTATTTATTATTTTTAAAATATAATTTTATTAATTCTCCTAATAACATAAGAAGAAAGAAATTCCCCCCAAATTGCTTAAAATTCACAAGCTGCGTCTAGTTAGGCTGTGAGATTTTATTTTTTTTCTGTAGTCAAGCAGGGTCTGCAAACCTCATACACAGCGGTATTTACATGCATACCCTCCCTGTAGTTGCAGATGGGAAGTTTGTGTTTCTTTGTATCTATTTCTATATTCTTTGTAACATCTAACTTTCTACTCTAAATTTCTCTTACCTTTTTGATCTCCTCTGCTATTTTTTTCTCACTAGATCTATAGTCTATAGTGGATCAGTATCTCGGGGCGTCTGCAGTACGTCCCTCTGATCCTATAAACTAAATGCTGCTGCTATTTTAAAATAACAAACAAAGCTCCCCCAGCATGTTTCGCCCTAACTGGCATCCCCAGGGGTGTTGGAGCTGCTAACCCGAGTGCCTCGGTTATCCCATTTTAATGGCTAGTGCATCCCGCCCCCTTACCCCAATTCTCCATTGCCGTGCACTCAGGATTAATGGACATTTATTTCTACCACTCACCATGTCCTGGATATTCCTATGTCCAATAAGGGGAGTGACTCGTCATTGGTATTGATGATGTCGCCTTGCCTTCAACTCTTGCGCATCCACCTCAGACTTAGTCTTTCATCCCTATATTATCTCTATTGTGCATGTCTCAGGACTTATTCTATCAGAGCTATTCAAAATAATATAAAATAATATAATTGTGTATATATACCTATTCAATTATATGATTCTTAATTTACAATCTGCATTACTATTATTTATTCTTATTCTTAAATCATGATTTTTAAAATATTCAACATTGTGTCAATCATGGGGTAATTATGAAATGTAAAAAAAATATACAATATTATTTATCATAAAATTCATATTTATTTTACATTTCTTTTTATTTAACTTTTTTAAATCTCTTTATGGCTTCTACTCTTCATTTATAATATCAAAGTAATTTTAATATTAGTTCTTTTAAAATACATTTAATTTATGGTTTTTTCAACATAAAGTTTGCAACAAGGCTTACCATTCACTTATTCAATTTCCAACTGGAAACGTTTATAGGGTCCCTACCTGCTCCTTTTATTTACATGAGAGCTTCAATTCTATACATTTTCATTTTGTTCTTAATTTTTCAAAGATTCATGACCATAAGTTAGAGACTTTTTTATTTCTTAATATTTTTACTTTTATGAAGGGTAGATTTTGTCCATTTATTTGGGGTTTACTTCCATTTATTGCTTTTTACTTTATTCTTTCCATTCTTAATTGTATTTTTATTTTTTCTGAAAAAATCCCCATTTTAAATAAATGCTGAGAAGGAGAAACCTTCATTGAGGCCTATGGGGCTCATGGAGTTCAATCTATATATCCATCGAGCCTCATTTTGTAATAATTTTTTGTCTAGATTGCCTCACCTAGGTCCCAGTTTAACTTTCTCTATACCCCAAAATCTCAAAATATTGGGGTTATTTTCATGTATATATTTAATGTCTTGAGACTGAAGTGTCTTTATTAGTCTCAATGGCACTCAAATGTCCTGATATGCAATATCATAGTTCCTGTGTTGTTTTCAACACATAAATTTTGGTGCATGCAGCTACATACACTCACCTAAAGAATTATTAGGAACACCATACTAATACGGTGTTGGACCCCCTTTTGCCTTCAGAACTGCCTTAATTCTACGTGGTATTGATTCAACAAGGTGCTGATAGCATTCTTTAGAAATGTTGGCCCATATTGATAGGATAGCATCTTGCAGTTGATGGAGATTTGAGGGATGCACATCCAGGGCACGAAGCTCCCGTTCCACCACATCCCAAAGATGCTCTATCGGGTTAAGATCTGGTGACTGTGGGGGCCATTTTAGTACAGTGAACTCATTGTCATGTTCAAGAAACCAATTTGAAATGATTCGAGCTTTGTGACATGGTTCATTATCCTGCTGGAAGTAGCCATCAGAGGATGGGTACATGGTGGTCATGAAGGGATGGACATGGTCAGAAACAATGCTCAGGTAGCCCGTAGCATTTAAACGATAGCCAATTGGCACTAAGGGGCCTAAAGTGTGCCCAGAAAACATCCCCCACACCATTACACCACCACCACCAGCCTGCACAGTGGTAACAAGGCATGATGGATACATGTTCTCATTCTGTTTAGGCCAAATTCGGACTCTACCATTTGAATGTCTCAACAGAAATCGAGACTCATCAGACCAGGCAACATTTTTCCAGTCTTCAACAGTCCAATTTTGGTGAGCTTGTGCAAATTGTAGCCTCTTTTTCCTATTTGTAGTGGAGGTGAGTGGTACCCGGTTGGGTCTTCTGCTGTTGTAGCCCACCTTTCTTTCTCATTCTGACATTCAGTTTGAAGTTCAGGAGATTGTCTTAGCCAGGACCCCAACCCTACATGCATTGAAGCAACTGCCATGTGATTGGTTGACTAGATAATCGCATTAATGAGAAATAGAACAGGTGTTCCTAATAATTCTTTAGGTGAGTGAATATGACTCCGCGTGTGCAACTTGTTATTAGTTGTCTTATTTCATACTTTTCCCGTCTTTGTAAAGTTCCGTATCTTTGGGATCTATCTACAGAACAATTACCACATGGTGTTGAACCTTTAGGTCCCTCATTCTCTCTTTTTTGTTCAGATGTCCTGGAAAAGACTGTGAACAAGGTAATCTTTTAAATTCGGGCCTCTACGATATGTTATGCTTGAATATGGACTTAAAGTGGACTTCAGATCCTTATCTGATTGTAAAACATGTCATTGTTTTTTCAGGACTCCACAGATTTCATTAGTGTAGCCATCATATGTTCCAATACATCTAATAATTTTCTTCTCCCTCTGGGTACAGTTTGCAATAATTCTTCACATCTAACTTTTTTAGCCCTATTAAACGCTTTCTTTAATGGTTGTTTAGGGTAACCCCTTTCCTTTGTTTGTTATTTTAAAATAGCAGCAGCGTTTAGTTTATAGGATCAGCGGGATGTACTGCAGACACCCCGGGATACTGATCCAGGCAGGGAGAAGATTAAATACTGCTAGAGAGTTTGAGAGAAAGAAAGGAAATATAGAGAGAAAGAATATACATATATAAAAAAAAGTATAGATCTAGCGAGAAAAAATAGCAGAGGAGTTCAAAAAGGGTAGAGAAATTTAGAGTGGCAAGTTAGTCGCTACAAAGAATATAGAAATAGATACAAAGAAACACAAACTTCCCATCTGCAACTACAGGGAGGGTATGAATAAATACCACTCTGTATGAAGTTTGCAGACTCTGCTTGACTACATAAAAACAATTACATTTCACAGCCAAACTAGACGCAGCTTGCAAATTTTAAGTAATTTTTTCTTATGTTATTAGAATTAATAAAAGTTATATTTTAAAAATAATAAAAAGGCCATAAACAGAATGGTACCGGATCCGGCATTAATACATTTTAATGGAAATTAATGCTGTATCCGGCAAGTGTGGTAGTGTTCCGGAATTTTGGCCAGAAAAAATTCTGGTCAAATACCGTACAAGGGACAGAACTGAAGGCATCCTGATGCATACTGAACGGATTGCTTTCCATTCAGAATGCATTGGGACAAAACAGAAGCCTTTTGTTTACGGTATTGACACCCTTTACCCCCCCAGCAGCCATGGCAGTGGAAGATGAGTGCAGAGGGGCCCCCCGGTCAGAC
Source organism: Bufo gargarizans (assembly GCF_014858855.1). Lineage (NCBI taxonomy): Eukaryota > Metazoa > Chordata > Amphibia > Anura > Bufonidae > Bufo > Bufo gargarizans. Next base: position 512,686,013 of record NC_058081.1, on the reverse strand, counting down.
CTGCGTGAGGATGGGCGATGGTGCACATAGGCAGCGGCCAACTGACTACATAGGATGTCTCGATAGTAGTTCACTTTGTACTCCCTCTCACTGGGTGGAAGAAAGGCCCCCATTTTGGACCAGTAGCAAGGGTCTAACATGGTGGAGAGCCAGTAGTCATCCCTCTGCCGAATGGTGACAATTAGGCTGTCACTATGCAAGCAACTGAGAATGCATCAGGCCATTTGCGCAAGTAACTTGGAGGGACTCCCTGCCTCCATCTCCACTGCATATTGCCACAGTGTATCTGGGTCTTCTGCCTCGTCTTTTGCATCGCCCTGTAGATCCTTGTGGCTGCTCCTCCTCTCCTGTCACCTGTGTAGAATAACCACCTATTTCTCTACGCAATGCTTGTGCTCGAATGTCCTCCTCTAGTTCAGCCCCCACAGGACTCATGTGGCCGTGAGATGTAGTCGCCAAGTCTCCTGTCCCCATGCCAACCAAATTTAGCAGCATCTGTTTCAGGACATCAATCAGTGGAATAACGTTGTTCATCTCGTAGTCCTGGAGACTGACAAATAAATAAATAATAAATAAATAAATAAAATGGCCTTCTCAAAGAGCCTGAGCAAACAGCAGGTGTCACGCATGAGATGCCACTGGCTAACATCAAAGTTACACAGGGGAGTACCTCTGTCCACCTGTATCATCAAGAAATCGTTTATGGCCTTTCTCTGTTCATATAATCGGTCCAACATATGAAGGATGGAATTTCAATGGGTGGAAACATCCCATATCAGCCTATGTTGGGGGACTCCATTCTGCCTTTGCAGCTCAAGGAGGGTATGCTTTGTACGAGTGGCCACTCGGTGTACGAGTGGCTGAAGTGCATGCAAAGTTTCCTGACCATTTTCAGGGTGTCTTGCAGATGGGGTGAAGATTTCAAGAAATGCTTTAAAACCAGATTGAACATGTGCGCCATGCAGGGCACATGGCTAGGCCTCCTTGATGCAATGCCGACACCATGTTCTTCCCATTGTCGGTCACCATGCTTCCGATTTTGAGTTGTCGAGGAGAAAGCCAGGATTTGATTTCTTGATGAAGTTCCTCCCCGTGTGACTTTGTTCACCCGAAGTAGGTGCAGAACAGCGTGACACCGCCGTGCCTTGCACATGTGGTATGGTGGAGGAGCACTGTGAATTGTCCCTGCAGTGGAGGCTGAGGAGGATGAGGAGGCAGAGGCGGACATTGTTGCAGGACCAACAGCATGAGAACATGGAGGAAGAAGTGGCCTCACCTGGACAAGTTGCTGGTGTGGCTGGGCAGGAACCATATTTACCCAGTGGGCCGTAAAGGACATATATTGTCCTTGACCATAGTTACAGCTCCACACGTTGGTGCTGCCGTGCACTTTTGCAGACACCGACATGCTCACGGACTGGCCCACCTTCTGTTCTACATGTGTGTGCAGGGCTGGTACTGCCTTTTTCGCAAAGAAATTATGTCTTGGGACTCTCCACCTCGGCTCAGCACAAGTCATCAGTTCTCTAAAAGGTGCAGAGTCCACCACTTAGAAAGGGAGGGACTGCAGCACTAGCAACTTGGCCAGGAGCACGTTCAGCTTCTGCACCGTTGGATGAGTGCACACATACTGTTGTCTCTTGGCAATCGCTTCAGTGATTAATTTCTGATGAAATGACTTACGAGGAGTAGGAGGACAAGGAGCAGGAGCATCAGGACCAGTAGATGATGGGAAGGACAGACAGCTCTCTTCGGCTGAGGTGGTGGAGCCTTCACTGTATGAAAAAGGGTGCGTGCAACTGGGTGATGCCGCGGTTGCTGTGGCAGGCTGGACCTCCACATCGGAGCCACAGTTTTACCAGGCCACTTTATGGTGATGCTGCTTGTGTTGACGCAGGGTCGTGGTGCCAACATTGGCACCCTGGCCACGCTTCACCTTCTGCCCACAAATTCAGCAAATGGCCGTTCACCTCCTCAGGCGGCTTAACAAAAAACTGCCACACCGCCAAGTAGGCCATTTTCAGCTCAACACTCTGCATTGACTGCCTGTTACCGATGCTTCAGTGAACCCCTGCACCGCTACTTTCTGGGCTGGTAGGCTCCTGCAAATCGGGTGGTCTACCTCGGGCACGTTTGGTTCCCGACCTCCCACTACTGCCACCCTGCTGACTCACGGCCACTATACCACTTTGCTGTCTCAGTTGCTACTTCACTCTCAAACTGCCAGCCTCTTCTCCAGGAAGATGAAGCCCCTTCTTCACCTGACTCCCAAGTGTGATTGGCTACATCATCATCTGCTACTGTCTGCACGTCACTGATGTTTTCCTTAACGGTCTCAGGGCCATGAACCTGACTGCTTGCAACACCAGCTTCCACGCAACTGTCATCATCATTACTTGAAGCGGCGGATGTCTCCTCCAGATCTTGGCTGGGCAGTAGTTGCTGACTGTTCTCTAGTAGCTCCCCCTTGCTGAAGAGTGGAGCCAAGCCTATGACATATAATACTTCTTGTACTGAGAGAACAGAAAATGACAGAGGCAGGTTGAGGACAGTTGAGGGCACAGGGCCTGCTCCTGGGCCATGCGAACTAAGCATCATGTCAGAGGAACCCACCGACTATTGGTTGAGGGTTTCTGATGTCATTTGCGATGAAGTCGAAGACCGAGTCAACCATTTAAGCACGGCTCAGTTGCTGGTCTACCACCTCCTCATCCGGTCAGCGACAGACCTTCACCACCAACTTCAGCACAGCCAGGGGTAAACGTCAGCAGGCCGTTCTGAAACTGATGTGTTTGGGGGACAGGCCCAACACCGCGCAGGAGTTGTGGCGAGGTATAGAACAACAGACCGACAAGTGGTTGCTGCCAGTGAGCCTTAAGCCCGGCCTGGTGGTGTGCGATAATGGGGAAAAATCTCCGGACTAGCCGGTTTGACGCACATCCCTTGCCTGGCGCATGTGCTGAATTTGGTGGTGCAGAAATCCATTCACAACTACCCCGACATGTCAGAGCTGCTGCGTAAAGTGCGGGCCGTCTGTGCGCGCTTCTGGCGTTCTCATCCTGCCGCCGCTTAGCTGTCTGCTCTACAGCGTAACTTCGGCCTTCCCGCTCACCGCCTCATATGCAATGTGCCCACCAGGTGGAACTCCACCTTGCGCATGCTGGAGAGACTGTGCGAGCAGCAGCAGGCCATAGTGGAGTTTCAGCTGCAGCACACACGGGTGAGTCGCACTGCGGAACAGCACCACTTCACCACCAATGACTGGGCCTCCATGCGAGACCTGTGTGCCCTGTTGCGCTGTTTCGAGTACTCCACCAACATGACCAGTGGCGATGATGCCTTTATCAGCGTTACAATACCACTTCTATGTCTCCTTGAGAAAACACTTAGGGCGATGATGGAAGAGGATGTGGCCCAGGACGAGGAGGAGGAAGAGGGGTCATCTCTAACACTTTCAGGCCAGTCTTTTAGAAGTGGCTCAGAAAGAGGATTTTTGCAACAGCAGAGACCAGGTACAAATTTGGCCAGCCAGGGCCCACTACTGGAGGACGAAGAGGAGGAGGAGGATGGGGATGAAGCATGTTCACAGCGGGGTGGCATCCAACGCAGCTCGGGCCCATCACTGGAGCGTGGCTGGGGGGATACAGAGGACGCAGACGATACGCCTCCCACAGAGGACAGCTTGTCCTTACCTCTTGGCAGCCTGGCACACACGAGCGACTACATGCTGCAGTGCCTGCGCAACAACAGCAGAGTTGCCCACTGTGATGAATACCACACCTCGTGCCCGCTGGACATCAGCCACGTCGAGCTCACGAGATCTGGTATGATCACGGGTTTATCAAAAACGTGAAGTTACGCCCTCCAGAGGAGCACTTAAGGTCAGGCTGGTATAGTTTACACACACACCTCCTGTCCACGCTGGCACAGAGAGGCAACAAGCCGAGAGAGCCTTTTCACTGCTGCAGTGAAAACAGCACGCCCTCAGCCCGGGTAACTGCCACCAGTTCTCGTTTGATAAAAGCCGGGTCCGCTAACGGCATTATATAGGGTCAGAAACCAACCCGCGGTAGCTTATAACTAGGCCAAAACACGGACGTGGGGATTCGTGATCGAGATACAAGATAGCACAAGATTAAATTATAGATTTAATCGCCGTATGGGCACACTAGATTTAACACAATATACACAGACAATATATACAGTGGTCTGAGGTTACAGATACAGGTTATATGGTTACAACGGGGTTAAGCAGTGTAAAAGTCAGTTACCGAGTATGATGAAAGAAAGTTCCTTTGAGATGTTCTTTGCTGGAGTCCACATGAAGGGCCGTGAGCTCAGCTATTTCCCGGGTTCCTCTAAACACATGTGTAGGATGTGACCCCTCTTCAGAGAAAAGACCCGCCTACTTGCTTGCACCAGACTTTTAACCTGTAGCCAGCCCCTCCCCTCCCGACCTCAGGGAGGGGTCCACTCCCCCTCTTCTGGGCTGGCAGCAAATGACCCACAAAACCCTTTAGGGTTCATAGCTCCAGACCAGAGGGTCACAGAGAGATGGTTCTGGGACCAATGGACCTGCCTGGGTTCCGGCTACAAGTAGAGCCCAAACCTGGTACCGTTATGTGGTTTCTATGGGGAGATATGGATATCTCCCTACCCCAACCTCGTCCCAGTAAACAAAGACCATGGGAACATACCTCGTGGCCACCGGGACACAAATAAGTATCCGGTTTGCGCCTGCGATGGCCAGGCTATTCATAATTCCTTGTGAAAGGTAGGTGCCAACATGTCTGGGAGGTCTCATTGATCCTGGGCAAGGGCGGATACCCCATGCTAAGGGTTTTCCTGCAGGATTCAGTTGGCTCCAAACTGGTGCACGGAGGTGTGACCTTCTCCTTGAAGCCTGGACCCCCTGGGGGCTTTCTTCCTTGCCAACTGACACTCAGCTGGCTGGGGGGAGGTGGAAACCCATTTTGCATGTACACTGAACATGCCAAGAGGTGTATCAAATTACAATCAAGGCTGGGGCTTTGAAGCAGGGCCCTCCTGTGGAGTTCCCTACATCCGCTATCTGTCAGCAAATAGGGGTGTGAGGACATAGCTGACAGTAAATATTAATCCATCCTCACACCTCCCCCTTTTAGAGGGCGCCAGGGGGCAGCACATTCCTGTGTTCCCCCGTGCGCCCATCCGCACCCTCTCTTGTGGTGAATGGTAAAGTGGTACGGCCGGAGCGCCAGGCTCCCGTGTACCCACCTTCCTTTCGTTCCTGACCCATGGAGTCACCTGGATTGAGCTTGACCCTGAGGCCACAATGGCTGGCATCATTCGGTACTATAAACGGCCGCGTGCAGTCGGCTGCCTGTAGTACCGGGAAGCTAGAAAGGGCATCCTCCAGCGCCTGGAAGGCCGTATCGCAGTCGTTTGTCCAATCGACTGCGGAGGGCAGCTTCTTCCTGGTGCGGTCCGTCAGGGGCCTCGCCCGGCTACTATAGTGGGGTGCGAACTCCCTATAGTACCCGGCGGTGCCTCAGGAAGGACATCACCTGGTGCTTGTCCCGGAGGGTGATCCCAGATGAGCTGGCATCCCCTCTCCCAGGTTCCGGTTCCGAGGCTTCCCTGCCTGCCCGGGGCCCCTTGCTTATGCCCAGCTGGCACTTTCCTGGCGTAAGGGACAAGCCTACCTGGCAGATATGCCCGAGCATCTGCGCCAGATGCTCTCGGGGATCCTCCCTTGTAGGACCGAAGACGGCAATGACCTCCAGGTACGCGGCCGCGTACCCTTCAAGTCCCTTAAGCCGCTTGACCATCCGCTTAGAAGTGGCAGGGGCATACTCCATGCCCAAGGGCATCTTGGTGGATGCAGTCCCTCCGGGCATGTTGGGTAACATTTCCCGGAAGGGATGGCTTTCTGGGAGGGCACCTGCCTCCCGCGCCTTCTGCCTTCCCCGGGCGTGGTCCAGGGTGACCAGGTACATCCTGGCATTGAGCTGCTGGTGCGCGAGGTACGGTCCCTCCCAGGCCGCCTGAAGCTTATCCTGAGGTACTGGAACCAGTATCCATGCTTGCTGACCCACGTGATGGGTCCTCTCACAAGCCAACTCGTCGTACCCCCGCTTCTGGACGGTCTGGGCCTGCCCCATACTGTCGCGCACCAACCGCGACAAGGCCGGCGCTTTTTCCTGGAAGCGCACGACACACTCGATGACCGATGCCCCAGGGGTGGCTATGTCTCCACTCCAAGCCTCTGCCTTAGCAGCCCCTGGGTTTCCGGTTACCGGAATCTCATGCACAGCCCACAGAAATTCCACCCTGTACGGATAGGATACCACAAATTGTCGGTCCCTAGGCCACGCCTCTGGTGAGCCCTGTTGGACCGTTTCCTGGCACAACCGTCCTTGGTCCCAGACCGCCCTCTGGAGGTCTGAATCCAATGGAGGCCGTGCCACATGCTCTGTGAGAGTTTTCAAGCTGGCGCTAGCCCCTAACGCCACCTGAAACCCCTGGTGGGACGTGGTCAGAATGGATGAGACTGCCACGTCCCCTGTCAGTTCTACTAACTGCTGGTCCCTAGGCCACTCCTCCAGTGAGCCCTGCTGGACCGTGACCTGGCACAGCCGTCCTTGGTCCCAGACCACCTGCTTGAGGTCTGAGTCTGAGGGAGGCAGTGCCGCTTGCTCCCTGAGAGCGTTCAGGCTGGCGTCAGCCACTAACGCCGCCTGAAACCCCGGACTGGACGTGGTCAGAATAGATGAGACTGCCACTTCCTCTGTCAGGTGCCTGGGACCTGTCTCTGGGCCTCCATCTGACTTGGCAGCCACCTGGTCGGAAGGGGGAAAGCCATCATACCCCTGAGGGGCCCTAGGGCCCCAGCACTCCCACTGCGCGTGACAGCTGCTGCCACTGCTGGTAGTGCCTGCTTCCCCTCAACTCCCGACCAAGTCGCCAGTCCAGACGGATTAACCTGGCCCTCAGACATCCCAGTGGTGGAGGAACACTGCACTGAGGCTTCACCTGGGAGCCCTACTTCTCCTGGGACAGCCCTGACCTCATTTTCATGCTCCTCCCCCGCAGCTGTCTGCCCCCTGCTTGTCCCCCCAGTCACCACACTGGAGGACAACAGGTCCCAGCATGCTTGCTGGCTACACCCTGGGGCTTCAGCCCAGCTGGCAGGAATGACCCTCTCCCCACTGAGAGGAGAGGCACACATTACATCCCCCACATCCCCATCAACAGGCATAATAGGTACATTCACAGTATCATCAGGGGGGGACATTATATCACATTCTGGGGAATCGGACCTCGGGGTGTCCGCGGCCACGTACTTAGACACAAGCCGCCCCAGGTCTGTCCCCAGCAAAACACTGGCAGGGATATTTGCGGATACCCCCACCTCCCTTACTCCTCGACCGGCGCCCCAGTCCAGATAGACCTTGGCGACGGGCAGCGCCGGTTCCACTCCTCCAATCCCGGAGACAGTGAGGGATCTCCCGGGCAGTAAATCATGGGGTGCCACCAGTTCAGGCCGTACCAGTGTTATTTCAGCGCCGGTGTCTTTAAGTCCCATGGCCACGGCCTGGCCCACGTGCAACACGCCAGACCTGCAGGGTATGACGAAGTGAGGTCACAGTTATGGGCAATCGAGGGTACTCACTATATTTGAAGAACCCTGGGCAGGCGCGTGGCAGTGAAGGAGAGGTAGACACAGTTCCTCTGGGGCACGCTCTGTAGATAGGGACCAGGCCTGATGGTAGTTGAGGTGCCCTGGATGTTACAGGTATTTTGTGTGCCTGGGGCAAGGTCCCTGTGGTATTCGTGACGCCAGTGCCTTTGGACGGTGGCACGCCGGTTGGTGGTTGGAATGATGAAGGTACACAAGTATGCAGTGAACCAAACGTAAACTTTACTGGACAATCCAACTTTGTACAGCAGTTGTAGCACAGTCTCTATATTACAGTTCCACAAAAGGGGCTTATTCACAAGTATGGCAGGCAATAGTCATGCAAGTTACACTGAGGGTAAATTCCACAAGCACTCAGCAGCAGGTTGTACCTTTCCCAGAATTACTGTACTCTGTCCTTTATAGAACTCCTGCTCTGGCTTTATATCTCCCAAGGCCCGGATGCCTAAAAGGGTGGCTTATATCCTTGGTTACTTTCTTCCTCAGGTATTATACTGCTTGCTATGATTCCTAAGATCCTCTGCCCATCAGGGTCACTTTGCTTACCCTGGGTCGCCTCCTCCTATCAGGTGGATAACTGTTGGTTTCTCCCAGGAGGTTGAATCCTGCAACTGGGGTATCTCTTCAGAGCTAACTTAGGCTCTCTTGTTCTCAGGCAGGCTGGAGTTTCTCAACAGCCTCCTGGACATCACTAGCAGCCAGGGCTATCCAGCTGCATGTCAGGAGCAGGCTTACTGGCCTCTGTCTTCTCAGACTCCTGACTCTGCACTAACTCTCCCTGTCTGGGCCTGGACATTTATACTAGGGGCTCCCTATCTCCCTCTAGTGTCTGGGATGTCTAACTACACCCAACTAGGCCTGCTACTGCATTACACAGGGGTACATTGCATATAACAACACATTAAAACATACATTAAATGCAGAATTAAATATGACATTTCTGTTCCTTGTGAGTAGGAGTAACGTGCACACCAATTGACCCTTGTGTAGTGCCCACCCATACCTAGTGGGACACTACACACGGTGACCAGTTGAACATTGTCAAGGGACCTCCCACCATCCCCACCCACACACAACACAGTGGACGGTTTCCGGGTTGATGACTGGGACGGATCCCTCGGGCACTGGGGACACATGGCTTTGAAGTGTCCTGGCAGCTTACACAGGTGACACAGGCGGGGTTCCCCCACCGATGTGGAAAGTGCAGCAGAGGCCGGTGCCCACTTGGGCCTAGGGGCAGGGGTAGCAGGTGCAGCGTGCGTCTTACCCCCTCTCCAGCTGACAGGTTTCCGGGCCTCTGAAGTCCTGTTGTTGGTGTATTCATCGGCCAGGGCTGCTGTTGGTGTATTCATCGGCCAGGGCTGCTGTTGAGGCCCCCTTTGGGTTCCGGTCATGGAGGTACTGCTGGAGATCCTCTGGGCGGTTCCACAAGAACTGTTCTGTGGCGATGAGCTCCTTTAGCTGCTGGACGGTGGATAGCTCCAATCCGGTGGTCCATTGGTCGACTGCTCTCAGCAAGGCCTGCATGTGATCGGCCCAGCTCTGAGTAGAACCCCGATGCAAATTCCTGAGCCTTTTCCGGTACGACTCAGGGGTTAAGTTATACTGCCTGACCAGAGCCTGTTTGATGCCCTCATAGCTCAGGATGGTCTTGCTGGGCAGGTACCCAAAGATTTCAAGGGCTTTTCCCCTGAGCCGCGGCGTGAGGAATCTGACCCACTGGTCCTCTGGCAGCTGGTATTGATGGCAGGCTGTCTCAAATGCCAACAAAAAGGTGTCCAGGTCCCCATCTTTGTCCAGTAGGGGAAAGTCCTCCGCCCGCAGTTTGGGAATCCGGACCTCTGGAGACTCACATTGGGCTGGGGAGGGCTGCTGGAATTGAAGCTTTAGCTGGAGCATCTGTAGCTGGTGCTCACGCTCGGCCTGCTCGCGACGTTCTGCAGCCTCTGCTCGCTCGCGACGCTCTGCAGCCTCTGCTTGCTCGCGACGCTCTGCAGCCACCAGGAGGAGCTCCGAGGCTACCTGGTCTCCAGCCTGGAGACGGTCCATGGCAGCTTGTAGGAGAGCAGCTGAGCCAGCTTGGCTGGGGGGATGGGCAGGTGGAGTGAGGTCCACTGCAGACCTCACTTCTGGCGACTGGCCCCCTCGCCTTCCACCTCCTCTCCGCCCCCATTTAAAGCATCGGCCATCTCCTTCGCTTTGCTCCTTGTGATACTGGCCGTCATTGCAACGGATGGTCACTGACACCAACTGCAACCTGATGCCCACTCAGACTGTCTAGTGTTGAGCTGATCTTAAGACTCCAGTGGCAAGAGCTGCTGCTGGTCGTCTTTAGTGTCTGGGAGTATGGGTCTCACACTCACACACACTAGTATCTAGATCCCACTTTGCTGCCACCAATATGTGATGAATACCACACCTCGTGCCCGCTGAACATCAGCCACGTCGAGCTCACGAGATCTGGTATGATCACGGGTTTATCAAAAACGTGAAGTTACGCCCTCCAGAGGAGCACGTAAAGTCAGGCTGGTATAGTTTACACACACACCTCCTGTCCACGCGGACACAGAGAGGCAGCAAGCAGAGAGAGCCTTTTCACTGCCGCAGTGAAAACAGCACGCCCTCAGCCCGGGTAACTGCCACCAGTTCTCGTTTGATAAAAGCCGGGTCTGCTAACCGGATTATATAGGGTCAGAAACCAACCAGCAGTAGCTTATAACTAGGCCAAAACACGGACGTGGGGATTCGTGATCGAGATACAAGATAGCACAAGATTAAATTATAGATTTAATCGCCGTATGGGCACACTAGATTTAACACAATATACACAGACAATATATACAGTGGTCTGAGGTTACAGATACAGGTTATATGGTTACAACGGGGTTAAGCAGTGTAAAAGTCAGCTACCGAGTATGATGAAAGTTCCTTTGAGATGTTCTTTGCTGGAGTCCACATGAAGGGCCGTGAGCTCAGCTATTTCCTGGGTCCCTCTAAACACATGTGTAGGATGTGACCCCTCTTCAGAGAAAAGAGCCGCCTACTTGCTGACACCAGACTTTTAACCTGTAGCCAGCCCCTCCCGGCCTCAGGGAGGGGTCCACTCCCCCTCTTCTGGGCTGGCAGCAAATGACCCACAAAACCCTTTAGGATTCATAGCTCCAGACCATAGGGGAACAGGGAGATGGTTCTGGGACCAATGGACCTGCCTGGGTTCTGGCTACAAGTAGAGCCCAAACCTGGTACCGTTATGTGGTTTCTATGGGGAGATATGGATATCTCCCTACCCCGACCTCGTCCCAGTAAACAAAGACCATGGGAACGTACCTCGTGGCCACCGGGACACAAATATGTATCCGGTTTACGCCTGCGATGGCCAGGCGATTCATAATTCCTTATGAAAGGTAGGTGCCAACATGTCTGGGAGGTCTCATTGATCCTGGGCAAGGGCGGATACCCCATGCTGAGGGTTTTCCTGCAGGATTCAGTTGGCTCCAAACTGGTGCACGGAGGTGTGACCTTCTCCTTGAAGCCTGGAGCCCCTGGGGGCTTTCTTCCTTGCCAACTGACACTCAGATGGCTGGGGGGGGGGGGGGTGGAAACCCATTTTGCATGTACACTGAACATGCCAAGAGGTGCATCAAATTACAATCAAGGCTGGGGCTTTGAAGCAGGGCACTCCTGTGGAGTTTCCTACCTCCGCTATCTGTCAGCAAATGGGGGTGTGAGGACATGGCTGACAGTAAATATTAATCCATATACGTTGCTGTAATTACGCACAAATGTGCCTACCCTACTGAGTTATTGAAAAATGTACCATGATGCGTCATAAATAAAGACATTTTGCATAAATCACGGACACCTTCAATTTCATTAAACATAATTTCGTAACGAAGCAAATTTCCCTAAAGAAACAAAATTATTAATAAATAATGCCTTAGGACATGTCCGAACATGCTTTCTTCATGCTCAGACATTCCCTGAAGCGCTTCGCAAAATGTGGGGCCGTATATCTCAAAACGAATGCTCAATCGGCACCCGGGAAAGTTGGGTGCCATGGCTGGCACTCTTAAATATGTCTTAGGACATCTGAATTACTGACGGTAAGTCTTAGGACATGCCCGAACATGTCTTCAACGTGTTAGCGGCAAGTTGGGTGCCACAATTAGCTAATGTTAATATTTATAAATGATACGTATCTGCGTTAGATTCGGACGCCTTGGATTTTATTAAACACGATCGTATATAATTAAAAGCAAATTTCAAAGATCGCAGGTCCACTGACAAAGAGAATGCATCAGTTAGCTTTAAGAACCTGGAGTGACATCATCAAAGGCAGGGGCGTTGCTACGGTCTGAAAACATCCGGGGCACAAGTCCACTGTGTTGAAATTGCACATTAAAGGCATGCTTAAAGGGGTGTTCTGGTTTACGCAAAAAAAGGGCAGTACTGTAGACTGCAGTCATTATATAATACAACATTCGGTAACTTTCCAATATCTGTTATGTTTTATTTCCTCACCACTGTATAAATCTTTGCTTGGGCCCTTTAATATTGATGGGAGTGCAACATCTCGCGGGATCACGCGTCGCAGGACGGGATTGCGCACCGAAGTGACTGAACTCAGGCCCGCGCAGCCCGCAAGTAGCGGATCAGCGGAACAAGTACAAGGGGGGTGTGGGCATGATCTGTGGTGGGTTGCCCAGGTCCAATCAATATTAAAGGGCCCTGGAATAGCCAAAAAAAATAAAAATGCTACCAGCATAACATTTGGGCACTGGACAAAACATCCGTGGCTTGCACCTGATCAAAGGTCTTTTAGTTTTAGAATCCTAGACTGAACAAATAGCTATTGTCAATGTTTATAATAGCTTAATAAGATGTTAATACAAGCTTAATATCATTATATTTTAAAGCATATTAAAACTTAGGCCTCTTTCACACTTGCGTTGTCCGGATCCGGCGTGTACTCCACTTGCCGGAATTACACGTCGGATCCGGAAAAACGCAAGTGTACTGAAAGCATTTGAAGACGGATCCGTCTTCAAAATGCTTTCAGTGTTACTATGGCACCCAGGACGCTATTAAAGTCCTGGTTGCCATAGTAGTAGTGGGGAGCGGGGGAGCAGCATACTTACCATCCGTGCGGCTCCCGGGGCGCTCCAGAGTGACGTCAGAGCGCCCCATGCGCATGGATGACGTGCCATGCGATCACGTCATCCATGCGCTTGGGGCGCCCTGACGTCACTCTGGAGCGCTCCGGGAGCCGCACGGATGGTAAGTATGCTGCTCCCCGCTCCCCACTGCACTTTACCATGGCTGCCGGGACTTTAGCGTCCCGGCAGCCATGGTAACCATTGAGAAAAAGCTAAACGTCGCATCCGGCAATGCGCCGAAACGACGTTTAGCTTAAGGCCGGATCCGGATCAATGCCTTTCAATGGGCATTCATTCCGGATCCGGCCTTGCGGCAAGTGTTCCGGATTTTTGGCCGGAGCAAAAAGCGCAGCATGCTGCGCTATTTGCTGCGGCCAAAAAACGTTCCGTTCCGGAACGGAAGACATCCTGATGCATCCTGAAGGACGGACTGTCCATTCAGAATGCATTAGGAAAATCCTGATCAGTATTCTTCCGGCATAGAGCCCCGACGACGGAACTCTATGCCGGAAGACTATAACGCAGATGTGAAAGAGCCCTTCATTGAATTACTGCCACGTTATCAGATCTAACAGAATAAAAGGGGCGTTGAAGGGGCGTTATGACATCATCAAAGGTCCTAGAAAGATAGACAGATCAATTAGCTGCTGTCAATACCATTTTATTTTTAAAGATATTAAAACTTAATTAAATTACTGACGTAATATATTGTCTAACAGAATAGAAAGCGTTTAATGGGCGGCATTTAGGCGTGGTTTGGGAGGGGTTGTGGGTGGAGTGGGCAGGGTTATGGAGGGGAAAGGGTGTGTCGACCTGTCACTTTTAGTTTGACGAGAACAGCAGCCCTTTACTACTGGCGGCTGTGGATGTAGTGTTTCTGGATTTTGCAAAGGCTTTTAATACTGTACCACTGCCTTATAGACATTTAGTAGGTAAAGTAAGGTCTATAGGCTTAGAAAGTATAGTCTATAATTGGATTGAAAACTGGCTGAAGGATCGTGTCCAGAGAGTTGTGGTCAATGATTCCTTTTCAGAATGGTCCCGGGTTATAAGTGGTGTGCCCCAAGGTTCAGTTATTATTTTGGATGTGTCATTATCTTCATGTTTCATTTGACTTGATTTCTGAAAAAATGTTGTTCTATCTAGTTCTCTTACTCTATTTAATGCATTATCCAATTGATCTAATCGATATTGCTTACCCAAAACTTGAGCTGTCAACTGTTCTGCTTCTATTTCAAACTGGTCTTGTAATGTACAATTGCGTTTAAGGCGACGAAACTGGCTATATGGTGCATTAATTATCCTGCTATAAAAAGGTTGGCATAGCTGGGGGCGGTTCCCATTATCTGTAAATAAAATTTTGAATTATAATAAAAATAGTTATGGAACAGTACAAAGTCAATCCCCTCTAATATAAATTCCAGTTGTTCTAGTTTTAGATCACCTTTTTGTTTTATTATTCTAGATACCTACCACTTCCTTACCTTGTACATGATTGATGCTTGTGTGAAATGAATCTGGAGTACCCATGATCCAGCCGGGCTGAGTTGTTATATCTTCAAAAAGATCTACCACTGTTGTAGTATCTTTCAAATAGGGTAGTGTATCCTTAAATGGCTTCTGTCACCCCACTAAAATAGTTATATATTTTTTGGGATACTTAAATTCCTTATACTGCGATATATCAATATATAATGCTCTTACTCATTTTCCTTCAGCAGTTTCTTCAAAAAACAGACTTTTATAATATGTAAATTACCTCTTTACCAGGAAGTAGGGCGGCTACTTGCTGGTAGCAGCCGCATCCTCCTTTCATAAAGACGCCCCCTCCTCATGTTGATTGACAGGGCCAGCGAACGCGCTCGTCTTCTGGCACTGGTCCTGTCTGCATTCAAAATCTGGCGCCTGCGCCGTACCTGTCTTCAGTAGGCACAGGCGCACTGAGAGGAGGACTCTCGCTCGGACGCTCCTTCCTCAATGCGCCTGCGGCGGGTGTAGATGTGACGTCATCGGTGCAGGCGCATTGAGGATGGAGCAGCCGAGCCTGCGCCGACTGAAGACAGGCACGGCGCAGGCGCCAGATTTTGAATGAAGACAGGGCCAGCCAGAAGACGAGCGCGTTCGCTGGCCCTGTCAATCAACATGAGGAGGGTTTGTCTTTGTGAAAGCAGGATGCGGCTGCTACCAGCAAGTAGCCGCCCTACTTGCTGGTAGAGAGGTCATTTACATATTATAAAAGTCAGTTTTTTGAAGAAACTGCTGAAGGAAAATGAGTAATAGCATTATATATTGATATATCGCAGTATAAGGAATTTAAGTAGCCCCAAAAAAAATATCACTTTAGTGGGGTGACAGAAGCCCTTTAACATATGGTTGTGAAAAACGAAGTACTGTGACAGATTAGATGTCAATGACCCTATCCCCGAGACTATGGGTGTACCTTGGGGATTAGTTGGATCTTTGTGGACTTTCGGAATGTAGTAAGTTATAGTTATAGGTTATAGTTTTGGTAGACATACCTTTCATGTGAGTTATATAAAAATATAACAAATAATGTGAAAATATAACATGTGTATTATAAGACAAAAATACCGGTCCGATCCAGGCTTTTAATGTTACATGCAGCTCCATACAAGGAGCAACAGGTCCCATAATATTATACTATATGTTGCACCGAGGAAGAAACTTAGTTTCGAAACGCATCTGGAGGAATAGTACACTGTGGTATCGCTGTACCTAACACTATCACAACTTCATCAAGAGGATTTAATCTATTTTTGTCACAGCGGACACGAGGAGCGGCGTTCAGAAATTGAGATCCCGCATGCACTAAAAATATTGCCAGCATTAGCACGGACCTCAAACTCCAACAACCAGCAGCTACCAGTGAGGATCACAACAAAAACAAACCAGGAATATACTGAACATCCATACCAAATACATCTAATACTGCCTGAAGCAATACAGCGGAGCAGACAGACCCTGGGACTGCTACCTATTGCTACAACAGAATGCTCTATTTTCAACTGTGCCATACTATAGAAACTGACCAGGAATAAACAATTATGAGGAAAGATGAAAAGAATTGAATTTATTTAGTCTTGCAAAGAAACGTCTAAGGGGGAATATGATTAACCTATACAAATATATAAATGGGCCATACAAAAAATGCGGAGAAAAAACGTTCAATGTAAAATGCCCTCAAAAGACAAGGGAGCACTGCCTCCGACTGGAGAAGAAAAAGTTCAGTCTCCAGAAGTGTCAAAGCTTCTTTACTGTAAAAACTGTGAATCTGTGGAATAGACTTCCTCAGGACGTGGTCACAGCAGGAACAGTGGACAGTTCTAAAAAGGGCTTCGATGAATTCTTAAAAGTAAATGACATTAATGCTTATGAAAATGTGTAGAAATATGAGTCTCACTACCTACTGAGATTCACATCCCCACCTACCCCTTGGTTGAACTTGTTGAACTTATGTTTTTTTCAATTGTATTAAGGGTCCATTCACACGTCCGCAAAAGGGTCCGCACCTGTTCCACAATTTTGTGGAACGGATGCGGACCCATTCATTCTCTATCGGTCCGGACGTGCAGTGGAGAGCACACTATGTGCTCTCTGCTTCCGTATTTGCGGAGTGCGGCCCCGAACTTCCGGGTTTCATCCACGAACTTCCGGTCCGCAGCTCTGCAAAAGATAGAACATGTCCTATTCTTGTCCGCAGCTGCGGACAAGAGTAGGCATTTGTATAGGGGGTGCCGGCCGGGTGTGTTGCGGATCCGCAATTTGCGAGTCCGCAACACACCACGGACGTGTGAATGGACCCTAACTATGTAACTATGTCATGGTGTACACCCTCAGGCCATTGATCCCTGGAGACTGGTGCAATGAAAAGGAATCAGCCCAGAAGTAGAGGAATAAATGTCTCTTTACAAAGTGCAAACTTCTATTTTAATAGGAGTTGTAGTACATCAAGCAGTAGTTGTATAAAGTGTGATTTTTCTTTCCAGATGATGAGGTGTGGGTACTGGCAAAAGGGCAGATAATGGTACCTGTGGTTGATGTCTCTTTCCTTAACTTCTGGATAACAGCTGTAAGCTGGCACTTTTAGCAGTAGGTGTCCACCGTGCAATGCAGGCTTCTGGAGTTTGCCTCAACTGAACTATAGTGATGGGCGTCTTATCAATCAACTGACAAAATGCAAGGTACAGTTGAACAGTTTTTGAAGGAACTCAACAGGAGGCTCATTCCAAACACCTTGGAGAACTAACCACAGATCTTCTGTGGATGTAGGATTATTCAAATCCTTCTGTCCCTTCATGTAATCCAAGACAGACTTGATGATGTTGAGGGAACCATATCATTACTTCCAGGACTCCCTTCTCTTCTTAATGCTGAAAATAATTCTTACTTACATTAGCTGTATGTGGAACAGTGAGAGAAAACAAATGGCGAGTAAAGAACAGTAAGATAAAAAGACAGGAGACAATGGAGACTAAAATAATAAGCCAGGACAGTTGGAGGTGGTTATGGTGGCTCTGTTCCAAGGTTTACTATAGGGCACCTATACTGTGGTGAAACTACAATTCCCAGCATGCTCCATTAATTTCTATGGAGTTCTGAGAACAGCCAAGCAAGTGTGCATCTTGGGAGTTGTAGTTTTACCACAGCTGAAGTGCCGGAGGCTGGCCATCACAGCTATATGGCCTCCCAGTAACTTATTACGCCCCTTGCATAGCAGCCCAATGGGGCATGGGCAGGTCTTTTGATTGGCATATCTCTTGTGCCCACCTAGTCAGTTGTAAGACGTGTGTCCCTATATCCATATATGAGGAGGAGATGGTGATGTCATTGCGACCTCTTCCAACGTTCTATTGCCTCATAACTTGGTGGAACTTGCACCATGGGACTTTTTTGGCATATCCTATTGATATGACATAAATGTCAAGATTAGGCAAATGTCAAGATGCGGACAAGATTAGGAATTTTCTATTAAGTGACGGCGATGTGCGGTCCGCAAAATGCAGAACGCTCATTGCCGGTGTCCGTGTTTTGCGGATCCGTGGATCCGCAAAACACACACGGACGTGTGAATTGACCCTAAAACTGATGCTAATAATTTAGTTTATTTAATACTGTATAATGGTTGTGGAGGTGTGTGTGTGTTGGGGCGGGGGGATTTCCAAAAAGACTTCTTGCACAAGGTGTCATATAACCTCAGACTGGCCCTGATCAGGAGAAACAGCTGTTGGCCAAATGAGCATTCAGCCAACAGCCATCTAGTGTGTATTGTCAACTTCCTCTGTCACTGTCCAGTGTCCTGATTCTGGACCTCCTGACTGGCTTACTATCCCATCATTGATTTTTGGTTGAACTAAGTTCTGGGTCCTGAATCACAGCTCTCTACTGTGAAGTACAGCATGTTATATTCTGCCATCATTATCACTAGAGATGAGCGAATCGAAGTTGATGAAGTAGAGTTCGATCCGAATTTCATAAAAAATTTGATTCGCACCGAATCCGAATTTCCTCACGCTTCGTGGTAACGAATCACATTTTTTCCTAAAATGGCTGCTGCATGTGTGAGGACATGGTGCAAGGAACTCTGGGAATGCGTGATCATCCATAATGCCATGCATGCAGCCAATCAGCAGCCAGCCCTGTGATGCCACAGCCCAATAAAAAGCCTCAGCCATCTTGGATTCTGCCATTTTCCAGTGTATTTGGTGCAGGGACAGACGTCAGCAGGCGTTAGGGACAGTGCTAGGAAAGACTTCATTGTGCTAAAAAAACGATTTACAAGTTCAGGGAAAAAATATTCAAGGTGCAGGGAAAGGATAGGGAGGAATCATTCTACAGCATTTATGTGAAACAGGGTTCAGGAGGGGAGGTTACAGCCTGGGTAATAGGAACAATCCTATTACACCTTGCTGCACTGACTGGGCACCCAAATTGCCATTATACAGCTCTGTAATTCCAGCAAATCGTTCTTGCTATTTGGATGCAGGTGCTGTTTGATACAGCTATTAACAGGGTTTATTACAAGGAAATATTTATATGTCTTATTTGCTATTGTGCGGTGCAGTTATATGTTCTAAAGCATTTTTTGGCTTGTATTAGTGGGAAAAAAAGAGCATGTTAGTAGAGTTGAGCGGACACCTGGATGTTTGGGTTCGAGGGTTTCGGCCGAACTTTGCAAAAAAGTTAGAATTCGGGACCAGAACGTGACCCCAAACCCGAACCCCATTGAAGTCAATGGGGACCCGAACTTTTGAGCACTAAAATGGCTGCAAAAATGGCATGGAAAGGGCTAGAGGGCTGCAAATGGCATCAAAATGTGTTTAAGAGCATGGCAAGTGCTCTGCCAACAAATACGAAATTATATCAAATAACATAAAATACGTAAAATCTAGGAGGACGAGGTCCATATGGAGTAGGAGGTTGAGGAGGCGGTGGATGTGGCGGTGTAGGTGGAAGTGGCGGTGGAGGAGGAGGTAGCCTACACTGGTTTTTGATTTTACATTTATTTTTATTTTTTTAAATTAAGGTACACCACAGAAAATTCTTGGGCAACAGCCAGAAGGCCGAGACACTGCCACCACATGTACAACACCACACGTTGCCACGGACAGCCACCAGTGAAGGGAAATAACACAGTGCACACCAAACAAGGAAAGTGCACACAAACACAAAGCCAGAGGCAACCGCACGCATACCCGTTGTCCGCGGCAACCGCACTTGAGGCAAAAAAACAAAGTGCCCCCAGCTGCGGTTGACACAACACCCAGACCGCGGGCAACTGCATGCGGCTCCCAAGGAGTCACGACCATAACCATGGGCGTGACACTCATCCTCCACCTCCTCATCCTCCAGAACTGTGCCCTGGCTGGACAATTGTCTACCTGGCGTTTGTGGGTGCAGGAACCCACCCTCGGAGCCACTTGTCAATGACTGCCCGGAAACCCTATAAAATGATCCCTCTTCCTCCTCCTCCTTCTCCTGTGCCACATCCTCTTCCATCATTGCTAGCAGCGTTTTTTCAAGGAGCCATAGAAGTGGGATAGTAACACTGAGAACAGCATTATCGGCACTGGCCATGTTGGTGGAGTACTCAAAACAGCGCAACAAGGAACACAGGTCTCAAATGGAGGCCCAGTCATTGGTGGTGAAGTGGTGCTGTTCAGCAGAGGGACTTACCCGTGTGTGCTGCAGCTGAAACTCCACTATCGCCTGCTGCTGCTCGCACAGTCTGTCCAGCATGTGAAAGGTGGAGTTCCACCTTGTGGGCACGTTGCATATGAGGTGGTGAGCGGGAAGGCGAAGTTATGCTGCAGCGTTGACAGGCGAGCAGCAGCAGGGTGAGAACGCCGAAAGCGCGCACAGACGGCCCGCACTTTATGCAGCAGCTCTGACATATCGGGGTAATTTTTAAGGAATCTTTGCACCACCAAATTCAGCACATGCGCCAGGCAAGAGATGTGCGTCAAACTGGCTAGTCCCAGAGCTGCTACGAGATTTCGCCTATTATCGCACACCACGAGGCCGGGCTTGAGGTTCACCGGTACAAACCACTCATCGGTCTGTTGTTCAAGGCCCGTCCAAAGCTCCTGCGCGGTATGGGGTTTGTCCACCAAACAGATTAGTTTTAAAACTGCCTGCTGTCGTTTACCCCTGGCTGTGCTGTAGTGGTGAAGGTGTTACGCTGACCGGATGAGGAGCCGGTAGAGGATGAGGAAGCGGAGTAGGAGGAGGAAGCAACAGGAGGCAAACTGAAGCTCCCTGCAATCCTCTGTGGTGGAAGGACATGCGGCAAACTGCTTTCCGCCTCAGGCCCAGCCGCCACTGCATTTACCTAGTGTGCTGTTATGGAGATATAACGTCTCTGACCGTGCTTACTGGTCCACGTATCTGTAGTGAGGTGCACCTTGCCACCGATGGCGTTGCGCAGTGCACACCTGATTTTGTCCCCCACTTGGTTGTGCAGGGAAGGGATAGCACGCCTGGAAAAGTAGTGGAGGCTGGGCACAACAACAACTGTGGGGCAGCCACTGCCATAAGGCTTTTAAAACTCTCCGTCTCTACCAGACAGAATGACAGCATTTCAAAGGCCAGTCATTTTAAAATGCTGGCATTCAAGGCCAGGGATCGCGGGTGGGTAGGGGGTTTCTTCCTCTTCCGCTCCGGTGTTTTGGAGATGGAGAGCTGGACACTTCGGTGGGACATTGTGGAGATGCTTGGTGACCCAGATGGTGGTGTTGCTGGCAGATCCTCTGTTTGCGGGGTGGCAGGTGGCACTGTCACTCCAGAGGTGGATGAAGAGGCCGAGACTGCCTTGGCCTCCTTGTCGGTCTGCACACTTTCAAAAGCCCCAGCAGTTGGCACCTGTGTTTTGTCATCATCCGAGACGTGCTGCGATGGTCCTCCCATGTACTCATCTTGAAACATAAGTGGTTGAGCATTGGTGCACTCAATATCTTCCACTT
Source organism: Bufo gargarizans (assembly GCF_014858855.1). Classification (NCBI taxonomy): domain Eukaryota; kingdom Metazoa; phylum Chordata; class Amphibia; order Anura; family Bufonidae; genus Bufo; species Bufo gargarizans. Next base: position 512,664,696 of record NC_058081.1, on the reverse strand, counting down.
CTGGGGCCGGGCTAGGTGGATGGCCCTGGGAAACCCTGCTAACAGAGTCCTCAAAAGCAGAAGAGACTGCTGCATGACTTGGGGCTCAGACTGCTTGGCTGATTTGCAAGAGGGTGAAGTGAAAGACTGATGGACATCGGCTGCAGGTGCCAACTCTGATCTTTCAGTAGGAGACTGGGTGGAAGACAATGTGAAGGAACTGGAGGCACCAGGGGCGTACATAGAAATCATTGGGCCCCATAGCAAGAGTCTGAATAGGGCCCCCAGCCCCGCCCACTGCCACCTTTTGCCCATCCCACTAACTGCCGCGTCTTTTTTTCCAGTGGATAGGGGACAACTTCAAACAACCGGACTACCCCTTTAAAGCGGGGTATACGGGGTGCAGGGTCCATGTATATAGGGTACAGCAGTGTATATGAGGTACAGGGTCCATGTATACAGGTATATGGGGTACAGCAGTGTATATGGGGTGCATGGTCCATGTATACAGGTATATGGGGTACAGCAGTGTATACGGGGTGCAGGGTCCATGAATACAGGTATATGGGGTACAGCAGTGTATACGGGGGGCAGGGTCCATGTATACAGGTATATGGGGTACAGCAGTGTATACGGGGTGCAGGGTCCATGTAACCAGGTATATGGGGTACAGCAGTGTATACGGGGTGCAGGGTCCATGTATACAGATATATGGGGTACAGCAGTGTATACGGGGTGCAGGGTCCATGAATACAGATATATGGGGTACAGCAGTGTATACGGGGTGCAGGATCCATGTATATGGGGTACAACTTGTGCCCCATAAAACTGTATATACTGACACTGCACCCTATTTATACTGAATACACTGACCCTGCACCCCATATACACAGTGCTGTACCCCACATAACTGTATACACTGACACTGCACTGTGTATACAGGGCGCAGGGTCAGTGTATACAGATGTTGTACAGCACAGCCTACGTGGCCAGAATACTGTCCGCTCCTAGGCTCCGTCCCCCTCCTGCCCCACATTTCACTCCCAGCAGCCCCTGCCTCAGCCTTTACCTGCTGCTCTTCTGTGCAGTTTCCATCGCTCCTCCCAGCCTTTCTCCGATTGCCGCCACTCTGGCCCGCCCCTTGCTGTTCCACAGCTGCTGGGTAACTAGTCACTAGCTGTGGTCCTTCAGTCTTGGCCCGGGGCCGCTGGCTGATGACGTAAGTGCAGAGAGGATGCTACGCCAGTTGCACGCAGCGCCTCTCTGTGTACTTAAAAAGTTGGGCGGCACCTGCCAGTGATACGCACTGGCCAATCAGCAGCAGGATCTTTGTGCTGCGAAATGCTGATTGGCCAGTGTGAAATGCAGCACGCCCGCAGCCCAGATCATCAGGGGGTTGGGGATAACACACATGCCACATATTAACTATGATTCTCTAAATAACTTTCTGTGCAGAGTAGATGGAGGGGGCGGGGCCTTCCGTGCACTCCGGGCCCCCCCTGTGCTGCGGGCCCCATAGCAACGGCGTGGTCTGCCTATATTGGCGGTATGCCACTGGGAGGCACTGTCAGCAACCCAATCTACTATCGCCTGTACTTATTCTGGCTTCACCATTCGTAGAGCCGCAATAGGCCCGACCAAATACCGCTGCAGGTTCTGTCGCCTACCCGAGGAAGGTGTTTCACTTGTGCGTGTAGCTGGCACAGATCGACCACGTCCTCTCCCTGCAACAGGACCTCCACCAGCAGCGCCACGACGGGGCCACGTCCCTTATCTGACGCTCTCCGCGTATTTATAAAATTTAGGATCTTGCCCTAAATGGGTGTTTTTTTAATAGCAGAATAGAACAACCGTTTCTAAATGGTGTATCTCACATGTACAGAAGTAGAATAGGCCGCTTGTTAAGATTTTTGCCCAAAATGGGTGTTTTTTTAATAGCAGAATAGAACAACACTATCTAAAGGGTGTATCTCACACGTACAAATGTAGACTAGGCCACAATGTAAGATTTTTGGGTGTAGGGTGTATCTCACAATGACATATGCAGCAAAGGCTGAAAAATGTAGTTTTATGCCCTAAATGGGTGTTTTTAATAGCAGAATAGAACAACCGTATCTAAATGGTGCATCTCACACGTACAGATGCAGACTATGCCGCAATTTAAGATTTTTGCCCCAAATGGGTGTTTTTTTAATAGCAGAATAGAACAACAGTATGTAAAGGGTGTATCTCACAATGACAGATGCAACAAAGGCTGCAATATTAAGTATTTTGCCCAAAAAGGGTGGTTTTTTTACTAACAAAATATGATAGCAGTATATAAACGCTTGAATTTCACACGTGCAGATGCAGCAAGGGCTGTAAAATGTTATATTTTGCCCAAAAAGGGTGTTTTTTGCAAACCCAGAAAATTATAGCTGTATTTCTTGCTTAAATTGCACACTGAATAATGCAGCAGAGGCACAAGATAAAGGTTATTGCCAAAAATTTGTGTTTTTCAAAGCCAGAAAATTATTGAAGTATTTCAAGCTTGTTTTTAACAATCACAGATGTAGCAAATGCTGTAATATTAAGTATTTTGCCCAAAAAGGGTGTTTTTTTACTAACAGAATATGACAGCTGTATATAATGCTTGAATTTCACACGTGCAGATGCGGCAAAGGCTGTAAAATTACGTATTTTGCCCAAAAAGGGTGTTTTTCAAAACCCAGAAAATTATAGCTGTCTTTCTAGCTTAAATTGCACACTGAATAATGCGGCAGAGGCACAAGATCAAGGTCATTGCCAAAAATTGGTGTTTTTTCAAAGCCAGAAAATGATTGAAGTATTTCAAGCTTGCTTTTAACAATCAGAGATGCAGCAAAGGCTGCAATATTAAGTATTTTGCCCTAAATGGGTGTTTTTTTAATAGCAGAATAGAGCAACACTACCTAAAGGGTGTATCACACATGTACAGATGCAGACTAGGCCGCAAATTGGGATTTTTGCCCAAAATGGGTGGGTTTTTTTAATAGCAGAATAGAACAACAGTATGTAAAGAGTGTATCTCACAATAACAGATGCAGCAAAGGCTGCAATATTAAGTATTTTACCCAAAAAGGGTGTTTTTTTACTAACAGAATATTACAGCTGTATATAACGCTTGAATTTCACACGTGCAGATGCAGCAAGGGCTGTAAAATTGTATATTTTGCCCAAAAAGGGTGTTTTTTCAAACCCCAAAAATTATAGCTGTATTTCCAGCTTAAATTGCACACTAACTAATGCAGCAGAGGCCCCAGATGGAGGATATTGCCAAAAATGGGTGTTTTTTCAAAGACAGAAAATTATTGAAGTATTTCAAGCTTGTTTTTAACAGTCACAGATGAAGCAAGGGCTGTAAAATTGTGTATTTTGCCCAAAAAGGGTGTTTTTCTTTACTAACAGAATATGACAGCAGTATATAACGCTTGCATTCCACACGTACAAATGCAGCAAGGGCTGAAAAATATATATTTTTTAAACTAGATTATTATTGCAGTATTTCAAGCTTGGATTTGAATGTCTCTAAAGCACATATGCAACGCTGGTGAGCTTGCATAAAATGGCTGCCGCCGCCCACCTAACTAACAGACGGATAAAAGTTTTTTTTCTCTGTCACTGGGCTCAGGGTAGGGTAAAAAGATTGTGCACTCCACCCACACAACAAAATCTATGTAGATCGCTGAGTTCAATTGGAGTTCTGATTAAAGATTCTGTCCTATTCCCTCCCTCACAGCAGCAGCATCCTATCACTACACTAAGCACAGCAGAGTGACGTGCAGCGCTACGTGACTCCAGCTTATATAGAGGTCACACGCTGCACTGGCCAATCACAGCCATGCCATTAGCAGGCATGCCTGTGATGGCTTCTAAGGGCACACAGTTAAACGCTTGTTGATTGCCTTTTAAAAAGCACCATAAAATCGCCGAACACCGAACCCGAACTTTTACTGAAATGTTCGAGTCCGGGGTCCAAAAATCCGCTCAACCCTACTTATTAGCCGTTAAGTGGTGAAGTGTGAAAATAACAGCCCTTTTTGGCGTGTATTAGTGGCAAAAGAAAAATATATTTGCTGTTTAGCAGTGCAGTTATATGTTCTAAAGCCCTTTTTGTCTTGTATTAGCGGCAAAAGAAAAAATGTTGCCGTTCAGCGGTAGTTATATGTTCTAAAGCCTTTTGTGGAGTGTATAAGTGGAAAAAAGAAATATATATTTGCCGTTCAGCGGTGCAGCTATATGTTCTAAAGCCTTTTGTGGAGAACTGATGGCTTGTGCCAAGCCACATGGAGAGTCCCAAGCCATCATTTCTTTGCCAAAAAGGCAGTACCAGCCCTGTACACACATGTAGAACAGAAGGGTGGTCCAGTCCATGAAAACCAGCAACTTGGCTAGGTGACGCCACTTCCGCCTCCATGTTGTCACGCCGTTGGTCTTTCGACAATGTCCGCCTCTGCCTCCTCATCCTCCACCATGTCCTCAGCCTCCACTGCAGGGACCATTCACAGTGCCCCTCCAGCATACCACATACGCAGGGCACGGCAGTGTCACGCTGTTCTGCACCTCGTTTGCCTGGGTGAATGGAGTCACACAGGGGAGGAACTGCTCCGTGTCCTTCATCAAGAAATCAAATCCTGGCTTTCTCTGCGACAACTCAAAATCAGAACCATGGTGACCAACAACGGGAAGAACACGGTGTTGGCGCTGCATCAAGGAGGGCTGAGCCATGTGCCCTGCATGGCACACGTGCTTAATCTGGTTGTCAATCGGTTCCTGAAGTCTTCCACCCATCTGCAAGACATCGTAAAAATAGCTAGGAAACTTTGCATTCACTTCAGCCACTCGTACACTGCAAAGCACATCCTACTTGAGCTGCAGCAGCAGAACAGCATCCCCAACATAGGCTAATATTCAACGTTTACACCCGTTGGAATTCCACCCTCCATATGTTGGACCGACTATGCGAACAGAGAAAGGCCATAAACGATTTCTTGATGATCCAAGCGGACAGGAGTACTCCCCTGTGTAACTTTGATGTTAGCCAGTGGCAGCTCATGCGTGACACCTCCCGTTTGCTCAGGCCATTTGAGGAGGCCACGTTATTTGTCCATCGCCAGGACTACGGGATGAACAACATCATTCGACTGCTTCATGTCCTGGAACAGATGCTGGTAAATCTGGATGGTCAAAGGACTGGTCATATGGCACCTAGATCTCATGGCCACATGAGCCCTGCAGGGGCTGAACTATAGGAGGAGAACATTGGAGCACAAGCAATGTGTAGCAAAATGGGTGGTTTTTACACACAGGTGGAGGAGGAGGAGCAGAAGCAGCCAGAGGAGCTACAGGGTGATGAGGAAGGCGAGACAGAGGACCCAGACACACCGTGGCAGTATGCAGTGGAGATGGAAGCAGGGAGTCCCTCCAAGTCACTTGCACAAATGGCCCGATGCATGCTCACTTGCTTGTGTAGTGAGAGACAAATTGTCACCATTCGGCAGAGGGATGACTTCTGGCTCTCCACCTGGTTGGATCCTCGCTATCGGTCCAAAATGGAGGCCTTTTTTACACCCGCTGAGAGGAAAGACAAACTGAACTACTATAGAGACATCCCATGTAGAGAGTTGGCCGCTGCCTAACTGTGCCATTGTCCATCCTCTCACAGGTTTGACCGGGGGGGCCCTCTGCACTTACATTCCTCTGCCATGGCTGCTGTGGCAGGGTGGAGAGGTAGGAGCAGTTCCAGCTCCATCAGCAGCAACTTGAGTCTAGAGTCGCTGATGAGCAGCTTTTTATTCACCTGCCTAGTGAAGAAACTACTGACCACCAGCAGCAGCTAGACATGGAGCAGGACCTGAATCAGCAGGTGGTGGCATACTTGGACAGCACCCTGCCACCCCACATTAAAGATCTGCTGGACTACTGGGCAGCCAAACTGAATTTGTGGCCGCAACTAGCAGAGTTTGTCCTGGAAAAGCTTTCCTGCCCAGGCAGTAGTGTGGCATCAGAGCGGGTGTTTAGTGCAGCGGGGGCCATAGTTATCCCAAGAAGAACTCGCCTGTCTACCGAAAATGTGGAGAGACTGAGCTTTGTCAAGATGGATCAGCCAGGATTTCCACCCACCAATGCCTGATGCATCAGACTAGATCATCCATGGTGCCACACCAACACTTTGACAAAAGAGTCCGGCTTCTTCTGGCTACCTGCCTCAGCTACTATTCTGATGCTGCCACACCGCCTGATGCCACACATTTGATGCCAGGTGCTCATTCTTTCACCCACCATCTTCAGCTGGTACTCGTATTGCCACCCACCTCCCCACTCTGTGGTCTCCTGATGCTGCTGCCACCTCTACACTATGTCACCTTGCCACTCTGTGGTCTCAGGATGCTGCTGCCACCTCCACACTATGTCACCTTGCCACTCTGTGGTCTCCTGATGCTGCTGCCACCTTCCCACTCTGTCACCGGGTCACTCTGTGGTCTCCTGATGATGCTGCCACCTCCACACTATGTCACCTTGCCACTCCGTGGCCTCTTGATGCTGCTGCCACCTCCACACTGTCATTGTGCCACCCTGTTGCCTCCTGCTGATGCTGCTGCTGCCACCACCTCCACACTCTGTCATTGTGCCACTCTGTAGCCTCCTGATGCTGCTGCTGCCACCTTCACTCTGTCATTGTGCCACTCTGTGGCCTCCTGATGCTGCCGCCCCTGCCACATTGTCATTGTGCCACTTTGTGGCCTCCTCCTGATGCTTCCGCCATCTCCAGACTGTCATTGGGCCACTCTGTGGTCTCCTCATGCTGCTTCCACCTCACCACTATGTCATAGGGCCACTCTGTGGACTTCTCATGCTGTTCCCACTCTCCCCACTTCATGACTGGGCCACTATTTTGCCTTTCGGCCTGGCAGACATCATCATTTATTTGACCCTTCTTCTGATCTGTCAGAAGGAAGGAAAAATTAGATGCACAACGGATCCTGTCTGTGTAGCAGCTGTAAGGCCTGTATGGTCCCATCAGAATTGACTTATGATTTGGTAGCCAAAAGCAGGAGTGGGTACAAAACACAGAAGACATGCAAAAATTCCATTCACGTGTCATCTCTGTTTTGGATCCACTCCTGTTTTTTTTTGCATTAGCAATACTGATGGATTACTGACTAAATGCTGACCGAATGAAGGCAGATGCTTAACAGATGTGATCCGTTTTTTGGGGGGTTACTGTTCTGACGGATCAGGGGAAGGGCAAAATAATCAGTGACATCAACACAAACTTACTGCTGACACCCTCTCTACTCTGTTGGGGGGCTCTACTTGTATAAGCGTTTAATAGAACAGGTTCTATAGACATCTATGTGGAATCAGCTGACGAGGGTTCTTCTTGGCGCTAACATCAACCTGTAAGGTTGAGTTCATACTTGAGTTATTTGGTCAGTTTTTGCCCCGTGACTGCCCAAATAAGTGAAGTGTGCAGTGATTCTAAGAGCGACGCCGGTCATCTGCATGTCATACTGACTCACAGTATTATTTCACTACCACAGCAGACTCCCTATGCGTGTTTCTGTAAGGCACAGTGTTCTACACCACTATAAAGGCTCTCTGCAGCCAGGAAATAGCAGTTTTTTAACGCGATTTGCTGCAAATAAATTCGGCCGAATCGAATTTTTGAGAAATTCGCTCATCTCTATTTATCACAGATAGTATTATAATAATAATAATAATTTGTGGAGCTCGTCAAGAGACATAATGTTATCTGGAGACTTGGCAGATCTTTATAATCTGCAGCTCAGACTCCACAGGAAGGAAGACAATGTTTCCTCATCAGGCTGATATAATTTACACTTCAGGATGATCACTAATCTGTGCACAATATGGCAGCATAGCCCAGCTTTCCATCTCAGTCATTATCAAACAGATCTTCGTCTGGCTTGCTTACCAGAAAACTCACTAACTAGGATAAAATGGGACCCTCACACTACCCGGCAACTGTAACTAAGAAACTGCAAGTTAACTGTCTTTACCCATACATGGTCTTTGCCATAGACATCAGCAGCAGACAGGAAGAGAGAAGGGAGACAGCACGTGCGCACTGTGTGCAATATCTCCTCATACAGCTGATCGGTAGGGGTGTCGGGTGTGGAACCCCGCTGATCAGATATTGATGTCCTATCATGAGGATAGGTCATCAAGAAGTAAAAGCCCAGACAACCCCTTTAAACCTTTAGCCGTGAACCTGGCATTATCTCTTCAGCAGTGAACCTCTGGGTCACTGCACTACTACAGTTTTGCCGATCCCATGAATATCTGACCACAGTGTAATATGGTGGGCAACCCAGGTAACAGCAGGGATGAAATATTGCATGTGTCGTGGTCCGAGTCACCTGTGTATGTACCCATCAGTGATAACAGACATTTTATTATTGGATTATAAATTCTTCTGAGTAATTTTGCTGTTTTTTTCTTCTTTACTTCCTTCCAAAGAGTGGGGTGATTTGAGGGTGTATTTTGGCCCTTTGCTCAGGACTAGAAGAAGGAGAGGTAGGGGACAGTCAATGATTTGTTGGGCAATCCTTGCAGGATATTTGCATTATTGGACTCTGACTGTTTACATTTAGCATATTTTATCATTTCCTGGAGTTTAATAAGTAATCTTCATATTTCCTGGATTAAGTATTCCCATCTGATGAAATCCTCCTCACCAAATTACATTTATAGTTTTCACAGCTCTGGCGAGGGGGGAAATAAGGATTAAAGGTTTAAAGGTAATATAAGTAATGTGCTATTTACTGTAATGTATTGGATAGGTCCGGTATCTCCATGTAGGGGGTGTTTTAGTGGCAGGGGAACGAATACCCTATTACTCTTATCGGTGCAATTGTATTAAGCACTCTTACTCCCTCTTGGTTGATGCCTGATGTTTTTATTATGTAATTGTTTTAAAAAAATAAAATGTATTGTCCAGTCGGCAATGACCCAGTAATGTACTGTCCAGTCTGCAATGACCCAGTAATGTATTGTCCAGTCCGCTATTACCCAGTAATGCATTGCCCAGTCCACAATCACCCAGTAATGCATTGCCCAGTCCGCAATGACCCAGTAATGTATTGTCCAGTCCGCAATGACCCAGTAATGTATTGTCCATTCTGCAATAACCAGTAATGTATTGTCCAGTCCTCAATTATCCAGTAATGTATTGTCCAGTCCTCAAAGACCCAGCAATGTATTGTCAGTCCGCTATTTACCATTAAAGTATTGCCCAGTCTGCAATGACCCATTACTGTATTGTCCAGTCGGCAATGACCCAGTAATGTATTGTCCAGTCCGCTATTACCCAGTAATGTATTGCCCAGTTGGCAATGACCTAGTAATGTATTGTCCAGTCGGCAATGACCCAGTAATGTACTGTCCAGTCTGCAATGACCCAGTAATGTATTGTCCAGTCCGCTATAACCCAGTAATGTATTGCCCATCTCGCAATGACCCAGTAATGTATTGCCCAGTCCGCTATTACCCTGTAATGTATTGTCCAGTCCGCAACAACCAAGTAATGTATTGTCCAGTCTGCTATGACCCAGTAATGTATTGTCCAGTCCGCAATGACCCAGTAATGTATTGTCCAGACCGCTATTACCCAGTAATGTATTGCCCAGTCGGCAATGATGCAGTAATGTATTGTCCAGTTGGCAATGAGCCAGAAATGTACTGTCCAGTCCGCTATAACCCAGTAATCTATTGCCCATCCTATAATGACCCAGTAATGTATTGCCCTGTCCACAATGACCCAGTAATGTATTGTCCAGTCCGCAATGACCCAGTACTGTATTGTCCAGTTTGCAATGACCCAGTAATGTATTGTCCAGTCCGCAATGATCCAGTAATGTATTGTCCGGTCCGCTATGACCCAGTAATGTATTGCGCAGTCTACAATGACCCAGTAATGTATTGTCTAGTCGGTCCACAATGATTAAGTAGTGCAATGTCCTGTCCCTAATGACCTAGTTATGAACTGTTCAGTCCTTGATAACTTGGCAAGTAAGAATCTATCCGCCATGTTCGCCAAAATGTGAATCTAGCAGATCATCTGCCCAAACATATCTCGTTGATTCATCAGACGTAAATCTCAAGCAAATCCATTCACCTTATGTTTACCATTAAAGATTCTGAGGAGAAATGTGGTGATGGAATCTAGATATAGGATTCAGTTTCTGCTGACCAAGGCCCTGATGTATTAGAGTACAATACCTAGTTTTCCTGTCTATATTGACGTTGTTCCCTAACCTATACACCCTGGTAACTCAGTTGCATATGTATAGTCCCTATAGTGTAATGTATAGTGCATGGTCACACAGTGGTGTAACATACAGAGCTTGATGAGACAGTGGTATAATAGTTTTGGTGGTACAGTGGTGTCTTGTATGGCTAGTTACCCTGGTAACACAGTGGTGTAAAGTATAGTCGCCAGTAACTCAGAGGTGTAATTTACAGTCCCTGGTGCCTCACTAGTGTAACATACAGTCCTTGGTGACAGTGTTATAATGTGTACTCTCGGGTAACTCAGTGATGTAGTGTATAGTTTCTGATGGCACAGTGTCATAATGTCTAGTGCTTGGTTTATAGTTCCTTGTTAGAGGTTTAAGACATAGTTCCCAGTAGTTCATTTCTATGATGTATAGTCCCTGATAACTCAGTGGTGGAACATATAGTGCATGGTCACACAGTGGTGTAATGTATAGTCCCAGGTACGGTAGTTTATAGTTCCTGGTAACTCGTGGTTTAATGTATAGACCCTGGTAACTCATTTGCATTATGTATAGTCCCTGATAACTCAGTAGTGTAACATATAGTACATGGTCACACAGTGGTGTAATGTATAGTCAACGGTGAGTCAGTGGTGTAATAGTTCATGGTGGCACAGTGGTGTGGTATATAGTCCGTGGAGACTCAATATTGTTACACAGTGGTATATTGTATAGTCCCCAGTAACTCTGAGGTGTAATGAACAGTCCCAGTTGACACAGTGGTGTAATGTAGGGTCTTTGGTAATTCAGTGGTGTAATGTATAGGAAAAGTACCACCCCTTGTAACCCACACATTCACCATCCTACTAGTGTAAAATAAAGCATTTCAGCTACACTACAAGCAGAGCATTTTATATTCCTTTCTTTGATTCTACAGACTTCTTCCATGAGGAGTCAGCATGACGCAGTGTAAAACACTATCATTATAACTTGATTATTGCTTCCTTACATAACTGAATTGATTTCTGTCCTTGTTATCAATAAATACCAGTGAGATCCTCAGCATTAAGATAAGGGAACTTTTACTTTCCGTCACATTGTAGGGTCAGCAGGTTTTCAGTACATAGACGGTTCTGAAGACAACTCATTACATAAGGTTCAACAATCATAATGATAATTACAATGTTCCCAATCTATATTGATCAGCAGACATTGGCAGCCATAAAGTTCCTGATAACTTCTGTTTATAATCAACTGGCTACCAGATAATGAGCTTGTGTGAAGGAGCCACCCCTTTGCCTCTGCTACATAAATCCTGGCAACTGTGCCACTATTGCTGCTGCATTCCCACAGGGCTTCCAACCCCTAGCACCCATTTCTACCATGTCTCTCCAGTCAGATCTCATCCACGTCTTCAATGGGATCCCCTTTACCACTCGTTCTTCTGCGGAGTTGCTCATATCCTTGGATGAATTCCAAGCCCGGCATGATGACCTTCTTCTCGTCTCTTACCCCAAATCTGGTATGTGCAATTTTTTTTCCATCCTATATTTCTATATTATTAAAGTTGAGCTCCCCAGATGCAACTACTGTTAATTTAAAAAAGTTGAGATATGGGTAGCTATTTGGTAGGTTCCTCAGACTGTAGAGCTTCTATAGTTACCCCTGTGACAGAGAAGACATTGTGGTCACCAAAATTCTCCAGGCAGATCCGAGGCAGTGCTTCTTTGTGAGGACCACACAAACAGCACTTGGACTGCTGGAAGAAGCAGGTAATTTATGACAAGGCCTGCACCTCGTCATAAATTACATGTCTCCTCCTACAACGCAACCTCTTCAAGATCGGTGCAGCAAGACTGCCGGCCTTGATGAATCAGGGCCTAAGTCTCTAGTGTGTGGAGTCTGCGATGTGTTCTCTTTTGCTTAGAACCAAATGTGGCAGGCGGTTGAGACATGAGTGCAATGTGGCTGTCAACTGTGTGGCCATATAGGTGGCAGCGGTTTTCTATAGATTGTTGAAAACTGATTGTCATTTACTTGCTTTTTTGTTTTATGACCAAAGTTGGGTCTCTACAGGGCGGCCGCAATGCTGCAGCCCCAACCTCACCCACCCACGTCCGACACTGGCTGCATGAATTTGTGGGTTGATAGTGTTATTACATGTAAGCTTGTATACTCATTGGCCACAGGAGGTGGGCAAGGTTTTGGTTTAGCCATGACCTACGAAACTAAGTGGCTACCGAAGGTAAGTAAATGATTGATAATCACTTTTTTAAGATCTGCAGAAAACAGTTGGGTGCTTGCATAGCTCCTCGCCCCTAGGTAGCATCACAGCTGCCACCATGACTGAATCCATTCTTTGTCCTGTTTGATTTTTTTTTTATAAAAAATTGTATATTTTCCAGGTAAACTGCCAATAATCATCACTGCTGCCATGTTTACTCCTAATAAGAAACAACAAGCCCAGCTTATATGGACCATAGAGTGAAAAATCCCACAAAAAAGTAGTGTCAATAAGAACCTGCATCTGCAGAAGTAAAGCAGGGGTAACTACAAAATCCTGCAGCAGGTGAAGTAGGGGTGTTAATAAAATTCTGCAGAGGTGATGCAGGGGTCACTAAAATAAAGCAGCTGCAGAGATGATGCAGTGTTGTCACTAAATTCCCACAGCTGCAGAGGTGATGCAGTGGTGTCACAAAAATAATGCAGCTGCAGAGGTGATGCAGTGGTGTCATTAAAATCCCACAGCTGCAGAGGTGATGCAGTGTTGTCACTAAAATAATACAGCTGCAAAGGTGATGCAGTGGTGTCACTAAATTCCCACAGCTGCAGAGGTTATGCAGTGGTGTCACAAAAATAAAGCAGCTGCAGAGGTGATGCAGTGGTGTCACAAAAATAATGCAGCTGCAGAGGTGATGCAGTGGTGTCATTAAAATCCCACAGCTGCAGAGGTGATGCAGTGGTGTCACAAAAATAATGCAGCTGCAGAGGTGATGCAGTGGTGTCACTAAATTCCTGCAGGTGCAGAAATGATGCAGGTGTGAGTAAAATAATGGAGCTGCAGAGGCGATGCAGGTGTGACTCAAATAATGCAGCTGCAGAGGTGATGCAGTATTATCACTAAAATAATGCAGCTGCAGAGGTGATGCAGTATTATCACTAAAATAATGCAGCTGCAGAGGTGATGCAGTATTATCACTAAAATAATGCAGCTGCAGAGGTGATGCAGTGGTTAATAGTGAATAAACTCTTTGATTTGTCGCTTCTTTCAGGCACTCACTGGTTGGCTGAGATCATGAAACATCTGTACTCATCTAAAGTCTCCATTACATCCCCCATTGAGTTTGGAAATGTTTCAAAACTGGAAGAACTGTCCAAAATAACAACCAAGAGGATCATCCCGACCCACCTGAACTTTAACATGCTACCTGCAGACATCAAAGCCAAGAAATGCAAGGTAAAGACAAACTGGTGGGGAAGGAGATGCAAGGGTGTGCAGGATCAGGCTGGGGTTCCTTGGTCCCACCAGAGAAAACAATGCTTGGGTCCCAACCCTCATATCATCTATAAAGTCTAATAGGTTTTGAAACTAAAAAACTGATCCTAGTAACAATTTATTGACTCCAAAGGCAGCTCCAAATTTTATTTTTGTTCTGGACCCTTGGGGCCCACTATGGTATCAGAGCGTGGACCCACCAGAGGATCCTGGTGGGCAGGTCCAACGCTAGGGGTGTGATTATTTTTGCATAAGCGTCCTTATAACAGGTTTATACAATATGTACTCAAAGATGAATTGTATAAAGAAGAATTCTGCAAATTTCATATAAACCTTTTTATTTATCTCAGTATTCAAAGATCTCTACTTGCAGTCAGTGAATAGGAACATTTACTGATTACATTCAAAGGCTGATATTTGCAAATGAGCTTTCCCTTCTCACAGTTAAAGGCTACTTTCATTCTAGCGTTTTTTGCGGATCCGTCAGGGTTCAGCAAAAAACGCTTCCATTACAATAATACAACCACATGCATTCGTCATTAGCGGATCCGGTTGTATTATGTCTTCTATAGCCATGACGGATCAGTCATACACAACATTGAAAGTCAATGGGGGTCGGATCCGTTTTCTATTGTATCAAAGAAAACGGATTCGTCCCCATTGACTTACATTGTGTGTCAGGACGGATCAGTCTTGCTCCGCACCACATCGCGGACAGAAAAACGCTGATTGCAGCGTCATTCTATCCACGATGGGAGCGCAACCAAATGGAACAGAATGCATTCTGGTGCATTCTGTTTCATTCAGTTCAGTTTTTTCCCCACTAACAATGAATGGGGACAAAACCGAAGCGTTTTAATCTGCTATTGAGATCCTATGACGGATTTCAATAGCGGAATTGAAAACGCTGGTGCGAATGTAGCCTAAGCATTTGTCACAATTTGCTTAGTCGGTAACTACATTAGCAGCACAATTCTCTCTCTTGTCACAATGTATCAGCGCAGATAAAATCTATCAGTCTGGAGTCCAGGCTGTTTACCTCAGAGAGGATCAAATCAGGACAGGTTTTCAGCTTCTGGATGGATATTCTCACTCACTGACAGCAAGCAGAGATTATAGAAATTGTGAGGAATTTAAAGTGTACCAGAAAGTTGCAGAACTTTCCATTCTCACTGTGTAGTGGCTTTGTCATCAGTTTCAGGTGTTTTTTTTTGTGGTGAATACAGTGGCCCACATTTACTAATGCACATAGATTATTGCGTAAATTGTGCCTAGTCCAACAAGGGGTGTGGCTTAATGGAAAGGGGTGTGGTCTGAGATGCATCAAGATTGCACCACAATTCTTCCATAAAATTCTGTCTCAAGCTAAGCCAACTACTTGATATAGAGTTAGCATCACAGTTCTCATTCAGCCTCAGCCCCTCGTTCAAGCCATCTATAGGATTAGTAAATCTGCCCCAGTCAGGGGTGCACCACCAATGAGGCCAGGTGAGGCGATCGCTTCAGACAGCACCAGGGAGGGGCAGCTGAAGGGAAGGGGTTAAGTTAAGCTATAGATATTGCCATTGGGGGAGGGAGGGGCGCCATTTCAGTTTTCGCCTCAGGCAGCACAAAGGTTAGGTGCACCCCTGGCCCCAGTGTATCTGACATTATCTGACACATTCCTGCAGGCCATTTACATCATCCGCAATCCTAAGGACACAGCCGTATCTTTATTCCACTACTACAGAGATAATCCCAACCTGCCAACCATTGAGGGCTGGAGCACTTACTTTGATATGTTCCTGCATGGAGAAGGTAACTCTCATCATTATCATTCTTTATTACTATTATTGATTCTTTTTTATTATTATTGAATAATGATCACGTGTGGAGGCTTTAGAGGCTGCCTCCTTGGGCTCTGGATCCATCTCTGACAATATTATGTTTTGGCTGCATGTTACATACATTACATTCTTATCTTAAAGGGGTTGTCCGGCTTTCCGATATTGATGACCTATCCTTATTAGTTTATTAAGAGCCCGCTGCAGCTCCTATGGCCGCCTTGTACTGGAATACAGTGTGGCCATGTTACAATGTTGATACAACCGTGCTGTGTTGTCATATTTTAAAGATTAATAGGGTTGAAATGAATCAGTTAAAGGGCCAGCAACCCTCACAGCCCTAAAACAAGCTTAAACCTTTTAAAGTCTAAACCAGGACTGTAACCCTTAGAGGTCTGGAATGTATTGGATAATGCTAACATAATGCTGTCAGTGTAACCCAATACATTCCAGAACTGTAAGGGTTACATAGCATCATAACACAATATAATGCTATGCGACCCCGGCAGTGCTGGTTCAGTACGGGAGCTGTCTTAGGGTACTTTCACACTTGCGTTTTTCTTTTCCGGCATAAAGGTTCGTCCTAGGGGCTCTATACCGGAAAATCAGATCATTATGTACCAGCGGCCATGAGAAGGGCTCAAGCAGTCCTCTGGGCAGCAGCCCACCAGGAATTTTCCCAGTAGGTTCTAATGCCAGTTTGCCCCTGACTCTAATGGCATGGGTGGTGTTTCTGCCTCAGGGCTCAAGCACACGACCGTTGCCATTTTTGCGGTCCCGAAATTGCGGACCCACAAAACGCAGATACCAGCTGAGACCCTGCAGAAAATATTTTTTCACTTCTTCATAAATGTCCTATCCTTGCCCGTGAAATAGACAAGAATAGGACATGTTCTTTTTTATTTGCAGTACCACGGAACGGACCTACAGATGTAGACAGCACATGGTGCGCTGTCCGCATCTTTTGCAGCTCCATTGAACTGAATGGGTCCGCATTCAATTGGCAAAAAATGCAGATCGGATGCGGACAAAAACCACGGTTGTGTGTATGAGCCCTTATGCGGAAGCCGCAGCTTTTAAACCCAGCTCAAGACTTCATGCACACAGATATGCCCATATTTCAGTCCGCAAACAACGCAGCCAAAAGGGGATACCTTCCATGTGCATTCCAAGCTGGCCTACAGCTTTCTCACCTGATCCACTCACTTGTATGCATGTTCGGAAGCTCATGCATATTTAGTGAATGAGGATAGGAGAGAAAGCCACTGCCAAACATCTGTGGCGGTGGCATTTCATTGGAGAAATCCAACATGCTCGATCCTTATCTCTCCTCCTCGACGTCAGCCGTCAGTGAAAAGTTGGGAGGCCCCCATACGTGTTAGATGCATGGCCAGTACACATCTGATGTGTACGACCAGGTTTACAGTAAGCCCTCCAAAACTAGTGTTGAGCGCGAATATTCGAATTACGAATTTTTTTCTCGAATATCGCAATTTCGAGATTTCGCAAATATTTAGAATATCGTTCTATATATTCGCGAATTCGAATATTCGTATTTTTTTTTTTTTATTATAATATTTTTTTTCTTTCCCACTTCTCTAAAGTTGTTCTTACCTGTCCTTTGGATTCCTGGCTTCCTGGCTGCTCCAGTCAGTGGCGTTTTCAACTTACTGCTATATTCCATATTAGCTAAATTACAATCTAATCTATATGTGTATTTTACGAAATTTCGCAAGTTGCGATGCGAGTAATATAACACGAAATAATCGCATGAAGATTTCAATTTAGCACTGCTATATTCCATATTCTAGCCTAATATGGAATATAGCTGTGCTAAGTTAGCACTGCTGTATTCCATACTAGGCTAGAATATGGAATATAGCAGTGCTAAGTTGAAATCTTCATGCGATTATTTCGTGTTATATTACTCGCATCGCAACTTGCGAAATTTGCAAATGTTCTTAATATTGCTCTAACTTCGTCTTTTAGAATATTACGAATATTCTAAAAGACGAAGTTAGAGCAATATTACGAAATTTCGTAAAATACACATATAGATTGTAATTTAGCTTATATAGTGCTATAATCCCTTTTTTTTCCTCTAATTTTTTTTGCCTCTTCTGAACTTAAGTTTTGTAAAATATGTACACTGTTAAAAAATATTACTATAGCAGTATATTAGCTTAAATACAATCTATGTGTATTTTACGAAATTTCGTAATATTGCTCTAACTTCGTCTTTTAGAAATTTCGTAATATTGCTCTAACTTCGTCTTTTAGAATATTCGTAATATTCTAAAAGACGAAGTTAGAGCAATATTAAGAACATTTGCAAAAGCCGAAATTGCGATGCGAGTAATATAATACGAAATAATCGCATGAAGATTTCAACTTAGCACTGCTATATTCCATATTCTAGCCTAGTATGGAATATAGCAGTGCTAACTTAGCACAGCTATATTCCATATTAGGCTAGAATATGGAATATAGCAGTGCTAAGTTGAAATCTTCATGCGATTATTTCGTATTATATTACTCGCATCGCAATTTCGGCTTTTGCAAATGTTCTTAATATTGCTCTAACTTCGTCTTTTAGAATATTACGAATATTCTAAAAGACGAAGTTAGAGCAATATTACGAAATTTCGTAAAATACACATAGATTGTATTTAAGCTAATATACTGCTATAGTATTATTTTTTAATAGTGTACATATTTTACAAAACTTAAGTTCAGAAGAGGCAAAAAAAAAATTAGAGGCAAAAAAAGGGATTATAGCAGTATATTAGCTAAATTACAATCTATATGTGTATTTTACGAAATTTCGTAATATTGCTCTAACTTCGTCTTTTAGAATATTCGTAATATTCTAAGAGACGAAGTTAGAGCAAATCACGAAATTTCGTAAAATACACATATTAGCCTAGCCATAGTCAATTAGCATAGGAACGTTGCCTTATGCTATCAAGATAAATAATCGCAATACGCGAAAAAAAAAAAAATCGTATATTATTCGCGATAATTGGAATAATTACGAATATTCGATTTCGACGAATATAACACGAATATTCATTCGAATATTCGCGAAATATCGCGAAATCGAATATGGCACCTCCCGCTCATCACTATCCAAAACATGAAATGGCTGAAAACAGGGAGCAATAGATTCCAGAGTGATACATTGATAACATTTTAGGTCCTGTTCAGCCAAGTCTATTAAAGGGCTTCTGTCACCCCCCCAAAAGTCATTTTTCATTTTTGGGCTAATTAAAATCCTTACAGTGCTATTTTTCAATATATAGTGATCTTACATTTTTCTGTGCTTTAGTTTCTTTAAAAACGGCACTTTTTTAATAACCTGGCTACCAGCAAGTAGGGCGGTTGCTTGCTGGTAGCCGCCGCATCCTCCTTTCAAAAAAACGCCCCCTCCTCCTGTTGATTGACAGGGCCAGCGAGCGCTCTCCTCCTTTGGCTGGCCCTGTCTGCGTTCCAAATCTCGCGCCTGCCCCGTACCAGTCTTCAGTCGGCGCAGGCGCACTGAGAGGAGGACCTCGCTCGGCCGCTCCTTCCTCAGTGGCACTGCGCCGATGACGTCACATCTACACCTGGCCCAGGCGCACTGAGGAAGGAGCGGCCGAGCGAGCGTCCTCCTTTCAGTGCGCCTGCGCCGATTGAAGACCGGATGTAAGACCCGTTTTGCGACTTTTTAAACTCTGTGCGACAATATTTTGTCACACAAGCGTTTTTATGCTTTGGGTGCCGCTTGGGAACGGAGAGGGAGTGAAGGGGGCTAGGCCAGGGCTTCGGGCCCAACACATTTAGTATCTTTCATGCCTGGAAACAAGCTTAAAAGCGGGGAGCAGTCAGGGGCTGGAGTAGTTTATACTCCAGACACATGGACTACCTTAGGAGTCCTGAGCATTGTCATAAATTAGGCACTTTCTCTGCCAGCGCAGGGGATATCAAAGACTGGCGTAAAACCCGCCATAAAATAAACTGGTAATTCATATGTTCAGATAATTAGATTTCCGCTACACGAGGACAATAAAGATAAATGCAGCGGAAGCTGTGAGCCAAGAGAACCGTCTATTACTCTGTACGTATCTCATCTGAGCCTCTTCTGTTAGCACCCAAACTGCCCAAAGGTCGGGATTAGAATCTCCCGTAGCCTTGGACTTTATCATGGAAGCTTCTGCAGTTTCATCATAGCTTCCAACTGAGACATCGCAATTATGTGTGTATTATAGGGCACAATGAACTTGCTTTTAGCAAATCGTAACATTCATGGAGACGCTGAAAATCTGGTCTTACCTGCTTCTCAGAGAAGAGGATTTGTTAGGGCTTATTCAGATAAGCTATTTAAAACATGTCACTAAAAACAAAGGATTATTTTAATCAGATTGCACATGGATGGTGTACATATGCTGTGATCCGTTCACTTGAATAGGTGAGTCTTGAAGGGAAAAGTAGTGCGTGATACTTATGGTCTGAAAGCTGCACAAGTGAATTGGCCCATTGACTATAATGGCGCATATTTATTAAAAGGGTTTTCTGAGTTTTTTTTTACTGATGACTTGTCCTCTGGACAGGTCATCAGTATCTCATCAGTGGGGGTCCGACACCCGAGACCCCCGTTGATCAACTGTTTTGAGAACAGTACCAAGCACAGTGCTGTACATTGTACCCTTTAAGCTTTAGGAGTAAAAAAAGACTAGCTTATTGTAATATGTCTCCAAGTGTATTATATTTATGCATTAAAAATATATCAACCTGATTTGGTAAGCCTCTCCAAATCTAGTGTATGCTTATTTGGAGTAAAGAACACCCGGAGGACTCATAACCAGGATTCAACAAGAGTTATATAAAAAATGAATAATGCGATTTATTTTCAATCTTCATAAGAGTTGATTACTTACAAAAATAGTTTAGGAAAAGTCCTAATGTCCTTGAAGTATCATTGTTGAAGGTTAGGAATCTGCAGGCTTCATGTGTCTTCATCTCTAGCCAGCAAACAGAGTGAGTGTAAGAAGACGACCCCTTGTCTGTCTCTGTCAGTCATTTATACCATAGATACAGGCGTATCTTAGCCAATATACAGTTGCAAGAAAAAGTATGTGAACCCTTTGGAATGATATGGATTTCTGCACAAATTGGTCATAAAATGTGATCTGATCTTCATCTAAGTCACAACAATAGACAATCACCGTCTGCTTAAACTAATAACACACAAAGAATTAAATGTTACCATGTTTATATTGAACACGCCATGTAAACATTCTTTTTTTTTTATCAATTGTCTTTTTATTGACGATTTTTCCAAGAATAAACATGTACATAAGAAAAAACATGACTTTGGAGTACATTACTCATGATACAAAGATAAAACCAAGGGCATTTGAGCAGAAAAATAGCATACATCATATTTTTATGCATATATATCCTTACATTGAATAAGTCTGAGAAAGTACATACCCAATAGTCATGGATGAGTATTACTGTAATAAGAGCCTATAGGCTACTAAAGTAACAAAGCAGCTATATTCGCACTAACTATGCAGTTATACAAAATTTAATGTAAACATTCTTAATCGTAGGTCTTCTGAGAGCTCTTTTGTGCGAGGCATCATTCACATCAGGCGATGCTTCTTGTGAAAAGCAAACCCAGAACTGGTGTGTGTTTTTTGTAGGGCAGCTGTAACCAACACCTCCAATCTCATCTCATTGATTGGACTCCAGCTGGCTGACACCTCAATCCAATTAGCTTTTGGAGATGTCATTAGTCTAGGGGTTCACATACTTTTTCCACCTGCACTGTGAATGTTAACATGGTGTGTTCAATAAAAACATGGTAACATTTAATTCTTTGTGTGTTATTAGTTTAAGCAGACTGTGATTGTCTATTGTTGTGACTTAGATGAAGATCAGATCACATTTTATGACCAATTTGTGCAGAAATCCATAACATTCCAAAGGGTTCACATACTTTTTCTTGCAACTGTATGTGCTTCTACATGGAGACTTTAAATATAGGTCTTGATGTCCTCATACAGACCTCCCATCATCCATGAACATTACTATAGATGGTGTCAGTGTGTAATGTAATACATACTTTATATTAAATACCAATTAATACTATATCACATATTATTTAACACGTATTTGAAACATCTGTCATTAAATTGCCTCAAATTTATGATCCCTTAATAAATCAGCTTAATCGCATTTGGTTTAAGTCTGACCTCTAGTGGTTGTTTTTTTGTAAGACAGGTTCATGTTCACTAAGACTTGTCTCATTGGTTTGTGCATGAAAAAGGTGCACCAACATAAATACATTGGAAATAATGCACAAAACAAAGACAACTCCAAAAGTAGTCTTAGTTTTAGACAGTCTTATTTTTTTTTCATTTACTACTTTAATTGCACCAGTTTTGGAGGTTTTTGCACCTCATTTGGCTATTGTAATTTTTTTGACTACGGTATCATGCACACTGCTGATGCGGTTTTTGTAGTCCGCAAATTTCAGATCCGCAAAACTGGAACATTGCCTGTGTGTTCCGCATTTGGCGGAACAGAACATCTTGCTCTCTATAGAACCAGCGCACAGGTACGAGAAACACAACACACAGTAGTAATAAAGTAACATATCCAATATTAATGATAGGAAGTTGTGACCCAATGCAAGTTTCACCATAGCTTCTTCCAGGGATTTAAAATAAAAAACTCTGAAATTTGTGTTGGCCTTAATAAAATGGTATTTTATTTATTATATATTGGTGTACTGTATAGTTTTTTGTAAGTGGGTATAAAGTTATAAGGCCCTACACAGCTAAGTACAAACATGGCCTTTTTTGAATGTGTAACCAAGTAGTACTAGGTATGTTCAAGGTTCCAGATTTTGGATGTAAATAGATTAAACCTATTCACTGTCAGCAAGTAGAAATATTAAAGAGGACTTGTCACCATTCCTGACAAGCTAGTTTAAATAGCGTCATGCATTCTCCATGTAATAACAATTCTGGAGCATCTGTTCTTATGGCTCTATGTTGTGCCATCCCTTTATTATTCCTGCTAGAAGTTATGAATGAGTTGCTAGCAGTCTGCAGTAAGGGTACAAAGGAGTGGTAACTCCTAGTAGGAATAATATAGGAATGGCACAACACAGAGACATAAGAATAGATGCTCCAGAATTGTTATTACATGGGGAGTGCATGCAACTATTAAAACAGGCATGTCAGGAGCGGTGAAAGGTCCTCTTTAAAAACGGGGAAGAACTAAAACACAAAGTGGGGAACATAATCATACTGGCATTTTCTGTGCCAGTCTTAATAGAAAATGTAATGGTATAAGAGATGTCACGTGTATTTGGCCAGTTGCACATGAGCCTATTCAGTCTGGGAAATAGGCTCTATGTGGTAGCAGTATTTCCTGGACTGAACACTGCTCCTCTGAGGTTAACTCACAATATAATGACTTATAATGCCAGGGGTCTACAGTACTGAAATAATGCAGTACCTACAGTTCAGTAGACTTGTGGTGAGATGGGAATTCACAAAATTATAAAGCATTATGATGCTTTGAGTTTACTTCAGAGAAGCAGTATTCAGTCTGGGAAAATGGCTCTCACACGTGTATTTCCCCGACTAAATATGGCCTTAGTAGGGCAGAACTTTTAATAAATTTGGTGCATCTTCTGGCAGTCCATGCGCCAAAAAAGTAACTCTACACCACCTTTGAGCTGGGGCAGATATGCGCTATTGTTTATGCGAGTTCTAGGGTACATTATAATAAATCTATAAGCCCTGTACACTTATTAGTGTTTAGAGTGGCGTAACATTGAAAAAGGCCCAATTTTTTTAGCATACTTGGCATGCACCACAATTTGCGACTTTTTTGTCCCATGAAACTGGTGCAAGTTGCATAACAAATTCCTATCAAAGTCACTTAGAAACTTCCATATCTTTCCACTGCACAATGAGATAGACAGAAGGCTAGATCTAGCTATAAAGTATATTATAATCATTTGCCACTGCAATAACCTCAATAATCTATAACAGGGATGCTCAACCTCCAGCTGTTGCAAAACTACAACTCTCAGCATGCCCGGACAGCCTACAGCTATCAGCCTACAGTAGGGCATGGTGGGAGTTGTAGTTTTGCAACGGCTGGAGGGCCGCAGGTTGAGTATCCCTGATCTATAATAATCTATATTTTGCAGTTACCTGCCTTTTAAATGTATTACTATATTATAATCAGTTGCCACTGCAATAAACTTTTATAATCTGTATGTTACAGTTGTCTGCGGGTCGTGGTTTGATCACATTTTAAGCTGGGAAGAAAACAGGAATGAGATGGGAACGCTTTTCCTCTATTATGAGGCCATGAAGAAGGTGAAAACATATAATTCACAGTAACTGATTCCATGTATTTCGAGTTTCTATAGAAGTGAATGGGAGAAATCTCATGTTTGCACTGCCACCCTGGTCCCATTTACCATCATTGTAGCGTTAATTTTCCATTACCATAATCATCTTTGCTCTAGGCCGGAACAAGTCCCTAGTATATTGTAGGGATATTATTCAGAAAATACGCTGCCAGGATAACATAAGAAACATACCGAATATAATTCCCTAACATAATGTAATCTGCTTCTTAGTCTACAACATCTGATTAAGACAGTTAGACCCTAAACTACAACCCACAGCCAGTCAGCACATATTGAGAGTGGTGGTTATACAAGGTTTACATCCTCCATTGTCTTCTATGGTGGTGGTGACTGTTGTTCTGCCCACAGGATATCTTCCAGTCAGTGAAGAAAATCAGCCATTACCTGGGGATCAACATTACCGACAATGAAGTCCAAGAGATCTGCAAGAACACGTCATTCTCTGAGATGAAAAACAATGTGGAGAAGGAAAATACCGACCCGAGCAACACAGTCTGCTCCCTTACCTCCAACAAGAAGCTGATATTCCGAAAAGGTGAATGGCACTCACAGAAAGCTCAACACTGAGACCCACAGCCATCACATAATAAAACCCTTAGGATGGTTCAGTCTCTGAGCCTGCACAGTATTTCACCAGATTTTGCAGTCGTTTTTTGCTTTAGCGCTGGATGCCAGTGGAAGCTACCATCATTGGCGACCATGTTTGAACCTATGGAAAACTATATTTGGTCACCCGGTCACTGTGCATATATGCTAGTCCCCTCTCTCCATGTCAGCCTAAAACCCAACACCATACAACAAGAAGGTGCTTCTGTACTGAGAAAGGAACATCCATCAGTGCAGCCTAATCCAGACATCCACATGAAATTTCGAATAAAAAGCAGGAGATATGCTTTAAAGTGATCAGATTAGAATAAAAATAAAAAAATCATAGAAAACTGGGTGACAACCATATGGCTAATAGTATGGCCAGAAGGATAGATAGCAGATTGCTGTGCAAAATCAAAATCACTATAAGGGCGGCCATATTGTATTAAACAAATAAATAAGAAGGGACTGAATAGAATTGGTGACCTGACAGCGGACAAGAAAGCCCCCCCCCCCCCCACAGTCCCACACTAAATATTCCAAAAGCTGACTGCGCAGGGAGAGAGAGATGTCCAGATGTAATTAGGGTTGCCAACCAGAATTTTAATTTTTTTTTATGGACGACTTATCCCAAAATCATGGACAGTCAACATTTTTTTTACAGGCAAATTGGAAAACCATAATGAATGATAAAGATCATAAGTGATACATGTGTACACCTCATTACCAGCATTTATTGTGAGCTGTAAATGATGATAACTTCCATAAAATAGTCTTGTTATGTACCACCAGCTTAAAAAAAATCACAGGCACATCTTTTTTTTTTTTTTTTTTCACGGACACAGGAAAAAAGCTGACTATTTAATGATGGATGTAGTGATGATGACTATAAAATGTGCTGTCTTCTTTCTCCCTGCAGGGACTGTAGGGGACTGGAAACATTACTTCAGCAACAAGCAGAACCGACTGTTTGATGAGATGTACAACACAAAGATGGACTCCAGCAACCTGGCCAAACACATTCATTACGACAACTGAGGCCGCCACAACAGAAGCATCTTACACTAGGCCTTCATGTTCCATATAAAACACATCAAGTCCGATGCACAAACAGCTTCCTCAGTTACCCTAAATGGGGACTGTTAGGGTTCACTGAGGAACAGTGTACAAAACCAAACTGTGGGATGTTGCAGTCATTAATCTGATAGCACTTGGTAAGAGGGGTCGGGCGTCTTTCCTTTGTATAGAGCTGGGACCATAAGTGTCACTGTGCCATATTTCTTGGACCTGGCATCAGAGAATCTGTGTGTATATACACTCACCTAAAGAATTATTAGGAACACCTGTTCTATTTCTCATTAATGCGATTATCTAGTCAACCAATCACATGGCAGTTGCTTCAATGCATGTAGGGTTGTGGTCCTGGTCAAGACAATCTCCTGAACTCCAAACTAAATGTCAGAATGGGAAAGAAAGGTGGGCTACAACAGCAGAAGACCCCACCGGGTACCACTCATCTCCACAACAAATAGGAAAAAGAGGCTACAATTTGCACGAGCTCACCAAAATTGGACTGTTGAAGACTGGAAAAATGTTGCCTGGTCTGATGAGTCTCGATTTCTGTTGAGACATTCAAATGGTAGAGTCCGAATTTGGCCTAAACAGAATGAGAACATGTATCCATCATGCCTTGTTACCACTGTGCAGGCTGGCGGTGGTGGTGTAATGGTGTGGGGGATGTTTTCTGGGCACACTTTAGGCCCCTTAGTGCCAATTGGCCATCGTTTAAATGCCACGGGCTACCTGAGCATTGTTTCTGACCATGTCCATCCCTTCATGACCACCATGTACCCATCCTCTGATGGCTACTTCCAGCAGGATAATGCACCATGTCACAAAGCTCAAATCATTTCAAATTGGTTTCTTGAACATGACAATGAGTTCACTGTACTAAAATGGCCCCCACAGTCACAAGATCTCAACCCAATAGAGCATCTTTGGGATGTGGTGGAACGGGAGCTTCGTGCCCTGGATCTCCATCAACTGCAAGATGCTATCCTATCAATATGGGCCAACATTTCTAAAGAATGCTATCAGCACCTTGTTGAATCAATGCCACGTAGAATTAAGGCAGTTCTGAAGGCAAAAGGGAGTCCAACACCGTATTAGTATGATGTTCCTAATAATTCTTTAGGTGAGTGTGTATATATATATATATATATATATATATGTACATCTAGTGCTCCATCTCTTTAATATGTGTTAGAATATAGTGTATATGTAATACTGAGGGAGGGAGAAACTCCTTCCTGCTGCCAACTTTCCTGCTCTCGTGGAGTGCACGCCCAAATCCGTTCACCCATATATAAAAAAGAGCCAGCACCTTCTGCTTAGACCTCATTCAGACAGCTGTAATGTGGGCAGATTTTAGTGTCTGTGCTACAGCTGAAAATCCCGACCCAACCATCGGGCTGATGATTCAAATATACAGCATAGCAGGGATCTATGATGCTGTAAGTTCAAATCTTTACATCTTTACATATGGATGCTAAAACTCGCCCACAGTACAGCCAACCTGAACGAGGCTCATTTAGATTACCATGAAAAGCCACTGCGCTGACGCAGTTTGAGCCATATACTGTTTCACTGGAGTTTCAGAAATGTATCTCTAAAATGCATCAGTGCAAGGTCTCTGGTTCTGATACATTAACCAGGAAGATTTTGTTACTGTTAAATACACTCACCTTAAAGAGCACCTTTCACCGATTATGACACTGTGAACTAAGAATACAGACATGGAGAGCGGCGCCCGGGGATCTCACTGCACTTACTATTATCCCTGGGCGCCGCTCTGTTCTCCTGCTATGCCCTCCGGTATCTCAGGTCACAAAGTTATGGTAGGCGGAGTCTGCCCTTGTTTTTCTGTAGCTCTGGCCAATCGCATTGCAGAGCTCACAGCCTGGGAGAAAATAACCTCCCAGGCTGTGAGCTCTGCGCTGCGATTGGCCAGCGCTAGAGCAGAACAAGGGCAGACTCCGCCTACTATAACTCAGTGACAGAAATCTCCGCCTACTATAACTTAGTGGCCGGAGATACCGGAGGGCATAGCAGGAAAACGGAGCGGCGCCCAGGGATAATAGTAAGTGCAGTGAGCTCCCCGGGCGGCGCTCTCCATGTCTGTATTCTTAGTTCACAGTGTCATAATCGGTGAAAGGTCCTCTTTAACTAATGTTACAAACTGTACAAGGGAGGGTATAGTTTGAAACCCGTCAATGTACAAGGAATTTTTATACTAAAGAGATATAATCGTGGTAAATAAAACCTGTACTGACGCATTTCAGACTGTAAAGATAGTCATAACAATAGCAAGCATAACAGCATAGCTTGAAATACGTAGGTACAAAAAAGTTTATTTATTTATTTTACCTATGGGGACAAGTTGGCATTGTTCTTACACCTGGATACAGGTTGTTCAATATGAACAAGTCCCTTGGCATATGCCCATAGACTGGGGTGTCTGAGAGCAGACACACTAATAGGTGTAAATGGAGACAAATGTAGTTTGCAGGAGCAGCCAGAAGGTGGCACTCTGGATAAACATAAAAAATGTACAAATTATACTTTTAATTTGTAAAGTATTATTGAATTATCTGTCCAAGTGGTTGGAATAGTGTTACATTTGTCTGTAAGAACAGGTATGCATCAAGAGTTTTATACCTGGAAAATATAGCACAACTAGAAGTTGACTGGCAGGAAGGTCACACCCAATGATTGTATATTATATACATTGTGTAAAATATAGAAAATTAAAAGTAACCGTATATCCGCTGTATATACAAGCTTTAAATAAACAGTTTCTGCTCTTCATTGGTTTCTCATTTCTCGTTCCATAATGTGAATTTCAGTCAAGTCTAAGGAAAAGCCTGGGAAATCAGAGTATTACACTGTTGACAAATTCTGATAATCTGCCATTTTAAGGAAGAGGCAGAAAAATCCCAACACTGCAAATGCCAGGGTATCAGGTATGCCCACACAGAAGATCCTGGAGGAATCCCACATAAAAGTGGCCTGCAAGAGTCATCTGGACTTTACTTCGTAATGCTTCACCTCTTCCATACCCCCCTTCGCAGGGGTGGGATTAAAATTTTCCCTACTCAAGGGCGGACATGAGGTGTCACGATATATGTTTACATATACATACACCAGATATATATGCAACACACATTCACATAAATATACCATATACATGGTACACATAAATAAACACACCATATAAGGCAGGGCCCGAATCCTTTGAGCACTGCTTTGTAACATCTCCTGTGCTCTTCACACTTCCCTTCCCCTTGATTGCAAAATAACCGTGGAGCTCCAGTTATGGGTCCTCAACACAACTGAGACTCTTAAATGAGGCTCCGCAGTTTTTTGTAGTTGGTCCCCCTAAGATCAACTATTGTTTTGTTTGAGTAGTCTCAAAGGCATTGCTCCTAGTTAGTCAGAATTCTACTCCATACTGATGAGGGAAAACACCCCGAAACAGCTGTCTGGGGAAGTATAACTGGCTTAGGTCTTCCCCTGTCACATCCTTAAAGGGAATCTGTCACATGGTTTGAGCATATTAAGGTGTTACTAATGCCATGTACAATAAAATATCTTATTTCTTGCTGTAGTCTTCATTTTTTGTTTGATAGTTTCATTAGCGATAAAATCCACTTTTTCTGTTATGCAAATGAGTGTCCAAGGTGCCCAGAGGGGCGTTATTATCCTTCTCTGGAGCCCAGTAACTCCCCCGTACAGTGCCCAGCCTGCCTTCCTTTAGAGCCCAAGCACGCCTCTTCCAGCATAAGTAACTCCCCACACCCGAACTCTTTGCCGCCGCCCCCCTCAGCTACATCATCTTTTGGATGTAACTACGCCCACAGATTCCTTGTGTCCGCTCGGTGAAATCTCACGCAGGTGCAGTACCGTGGACTGCCTGCGCGATGTAAAAGCTCCTGAGGGCAACAGCTTCAAATGTGTCCCTGGGCATGCGCCGAGCCCATTGACAAATTTAAAGCTATTGCCCTCAGGAGCTTCTACATCGCTCAGGCGCAGGAAGTCCGCGGTACTGCGCCTGCGTGAGATTCCACCGAGTGGACGCAAGGAATCTGTGGGCATAGTTGAAACCCACAGATTATCGCTAACGAAAACATGAAACAAAAAACGAAGACTACAGCAAGAAATAAGGTATTTTATTGTACATATCAGTAGTAACACTTTAATATGCTCAAACCATGTGACAGATTCCCTTTAAGGCTGGATCTTGACATAGAGGCCACTTAATATGGTGGATCTGGTGATTTCTAAAACAAGGATACCCCTTTGCTTGGTTTTCCTTCCCTGGAGGGATATCTGGCTTTCACTGTGTTGAAGACCCATAACTGGGGCTCCATGGTTATATTGCATATTACTGTTTCCCAGGGAGTTTTGCCCTTTGGATTGCTGTGCTGAGACTCTTAAATGGGGCTCTGCAGTGTTTTCTGCAGTTGGTCTCCCTAAGATCAGCTATTGTTTTCTTTGCATAGCCACCCCTTGATTGACAAGGCTAGACATGCTAAGGACAGAGCTGTGTCCTAGCATCTACATATCATACAATCTATTGCTTCTCGGCCTTTATGGCTAAGATCAAGTGTAGTATGCGTTCTTATCAGACCCAGTGGAGCTTGCTCCTGGGAGCTGAACGCCTGTCCATACAGAGCATACCCGAGGGTTGCAGTATGGATAAAGAGGAGAGCAGTGAACCACACAGCATCCCTAGCGTGTACGGCTTGGGTTTAAAGGTACCCTTGCTAGGGGGGCGGAGCCTGACTGCCGACCGAGTCAAACGCATGTAGGAGAGCTCTCCTCCGTGCAACCCTGCAAACTGCCTAAAATAGCAGTCTAACTTAGCACAGAATGGGCAAAATCGGCAGATACATGCCTAAAGATAAGTCTGACCCTACCAGACCAGATCGCTGTGTCTCCAACATGGAGATATTCCTCAACAAGAAGTCCTCCACTATCGCGCCTACTGCCTCCAAGATGGCACCGCCTGAACACGAGGACGAGGCACAAGACCCAGAGGAAGCGGACGGCTCCACCGCAGACCCTGCAGGCAAGCTTTCGCAATTAAGCCCTGCACCGATCTCCAGGCAGTTCCTGCAGCAAGCATTAACAGCAGCACTGTCTCTGGTCCTCCATGACCTCAAAGAAATGAAGGCTGATGTCAAGCACATTGGGCACCGCGTGGAAACGCTAGAGAATACCCAAGCAGCCATCCTCAACTACGTTCAAGTCGCTAGCACAAACACCGCTGTATATGTGAACTCTCTTGATAACGCCAATGCGCTAATAGAGGATCAGGAGAATCGCAGCAGGCGGAAAAACCTTTGCATACTGGGCCTACATGAGAGCATGGCCCACGAGGCCTTATCGGAGGCTGCCGGAGCCATTTTTACGACTCTCCTGGGCACAACCAAAGGAGCGGCGATACACATTGAACGCATCCATAGGGCATTGAGGCCTAAACCGAAAGATACAGACTTTCCCAGGGATGTTGTTTGTGGTCTGCTAAAGTATGTGGACACAGCGGCATTGTTGCAGGCTGCAAGAAACCAGAGGGAGATCATTTTTGAAGGAGTCAAAATCTCTATATACCAGGACCTGGCTCCCTCCACGCTGAACAAGCAGAAGGCCCTACGGCCTCTCATTGATCACCTACGCCATATCAAAACCCCATACAAATGGCTCTTCCCATTTGGCCTAACTTTTGCAGTTGGGAGACAAAGATGTGTCATCCGCCTGCCATCGGACCTACAAGCGGCGTGGGAGCTTCTCCAAACCACCCCACTGGACATCCCCTCATGGCTACCATCTGCTGACGTTAGTATCCCATTACCGGACCTTCCAGAGGCCCAGGAGTGGACAAAGGCATAGTCGAAGAAGAGGAATATGCACAGGCCTCGAGACTCTTAACTCACTAATGGCCTGAGCAGCTTGAGATCTACAGCCGAGTGGCCTAGCCAGAGGCACTGTTCGATAGCAGAATCCCGCTAGAGGACTTACACGATCATCTCATTTCTGCCGTACATGCAAGTAACAGCTGTGGCGAAACCAACCTCGCCACTGGGTTTTGGAGGGGCCTGGCTTCCAGCCTCTTGCCCCAGAATTATGGGCCCTCTCATCAGCCAGGCCTCCTTTGTTCACAAAGGACTTGTACTAACTTGTTCATGCCATTTTGGGATGTTAAATGTCTATGTGTATTGTAAAGGGTGGGACATTGTATACGTTGAGTAGTGAGGTCTGTTCCATTGTCTCTCTGTGTGTATTGGTGATGTCCCTTTGTCCTGAGAGATAATTGAATTACGTCTCGGCTGTCTCCAGGACAGAAGACATTGTGTTTTCTCCTGCCTGTGATGATTGCATCATCCCAATTTGAGGTATTGTATCACAGGCAGAGGGGAGGATTTTGTGTGGGAGTGTCTGAGTGTATTGTACGTGGTTATTGGCTGTTTTTACAAAACCTTGTGGGTGGTAACCTTGTTGGAAGATTGTATAAATCAATGCTTGTGTGTTCAAATAAAGAGTTCCTGTTTTTACCCTTTACCATGTTGAGGCTGGTGTTTGGGTAACTGATCGACACTGGGGATTGCTATACGTTGAAGACTTGCTATACTTCCCTGGCATAACTACTAGCTCTTGTAAGTGCTGTTCCTGCTCTCTGGTTTTAGGAGAGGTTCACCCACTGGAACCTTGTCGTAGGTCCAGGATGGGTAGGAGACGGTGAGACCTCAACCAAGCTTCGGCGGTTCGTGGGGTCTGCAGTGCGTACGGTGTCAAGTGGAGTGCTTGGAGTCCTCGGGAAGCACTAGGAGCATCTATCGACGGAGGTACCCGGTCGGGGTGCCAGGAGATCCGTTACAACAGCAATTTGTTAAATGCAGTTTGCCCCCCCCCCCCCCCCCCCTTCTGTATATTCTAGCAGACCTCGGAGGACCCTACTTATAATGGAACCCCTACCGAGATCTATTCTCCTGTTAGACAAATTCGCAAACACCATTGTTATTATGGCGCCAGGTATGCAGGGCGCGCTGGTTTAATACATTGATGAACCAGACGCTCACCGAACCCCCAATCCCCACCAGGATTACAATAGCGCAGACCTGGTGCGTGCGCCAACATAGGTGGCCTTCGTGCCTGCCCCACCATATCTAATTGAACTGCTATGGCGCTGCCGGCATGGGACCCACCACCTTATGCTTGCAGTTATCTTACCTACTCTTTTGTTGGATGTTATTTATGTTTATTGCTCACCCCCCCAGTCGATGATTTTGCCTGAGCGCTCCTATGCATTGTGTATCTTAAATGTCATGTCAGATGTCCCAAATTAAGTGCTCCTCTTTCAATGTGAGGGGTTTCAATACCCCACAAAAACACTCCCAGGTTATTCGCCTCCTTAAGAAATCCCGTACAGGAATTTGCTTCCTCCAGGAGCTGCACTTAAGGGAATCCAATGTTTCTAATATGCAGAAATCCAACTTCCAACACTGGTTTATTAGCGCCTTTGACAAAGCCAAAAAAGGTGGGAATAGCAATCTCCAAATATATCCCCTTTAAGTTGTTAACAACACAGACCGATCCTGATGGAAGGTTCATTTTTGTGAAGGGAGTTATAGGCACACAAAAGGTCACTCTGGCCAGTCTGTATAGTCCAAATAGGGGACAGAAACATTGGATTAAAAGCACCTTGCAGAAGCTCAGATTGTTTGCGGAAGGAGTTTGGCTGCTGGGTGGCGATCTAAATGTCACACTGAACCAACATGTAGACACATCAGATGGCACCTCACATCTAACACAATCAGAATTAGGATGTATAAATAACTGAATAGCTGAAGTAAATCTACTTGACACCTGGCGTCTAACAAACCCGGACGGACGTGACTATACCTTTTTCTCCGCCCCCCACAACACATACAAGAGACTAGACTACATATTTATCTCCAACAACTCCATAGATATGGTAGAAAGCTCCAACATAGATCCCATCACGGTCTCGGACCATACACCAACTTCAACAGTAATATACTTTTCCATCTTACCTACACAATATAAACAATGGCGGCTAAATGAAACGCTACTGGACA
The DNA here is from genome assembly GCF_014858855.1 of Bufo gargarizans. Classification (NCBI taxonomy): domain Eukaryota; kingdom Metazoa; phylum Chordata; class Amphibia; order Anura; family Bufonidae; genus Bufo; species Bufo gargarizans. Next base: position 512,630,950 of record NC_058081.1, on the reverse strand, counting down.
GACCCGCAGATGTCAAATCTCTAGAGCAAAAGCTAGCATGGTTCTTCTCTGAGAACGCTACACCTGGGATGCCACACACAACATTGTGGGAGACACATAAGATAGTAATGAGGGGAGAACTTATTGCACTAGGCTGCAAGGTTAAAAGGGACCGGCAAAAAACACTGCACTCTCTCCTTAAGCAGATTGCGGAGAAAGAGTCCATCCATAAATGCTCCAAAGCACTAAGCGCACAGACAGATTTATGCAAACTTAGAACCCAACTTAAAGATCACCTTAATATTTGCCATGCGAAGGCCTATCAATACTCCCAGTTCAGATTTTACTCACATGGAGATAAAGGTACAAAGCTTATGTCCTCACTCATTAGGCAGAGGAAGCACTCCATGTACATACCCAGAATAAAGTCGGATCAAGGGGATATATTATATAAGACAGCAGACATTGCAAACGAATTTCAAAAATTCTAAAAGCAGCTGTATGGACTGGCGGATCACAACTCCTCCACAAACCCCCAACTAGACACAGCAATAGACCAGTTCCTGGAACATCTCAATCTCCCCCAAATCACATCACAAGATGGGGAGACCCTTCTGGCCCCAGTCACAGATAATGAAATTAAAAAAAATTCTGTCTTCTATGCCATTAGGCAAAAGCCCTGGCCCTGATGGCTTCCCAGTAGGATACTATAAAAAATTTGCCACCTACCTGGTCCCCCACCTAACCGCCTGGTGCAATGCACTTCTTACTGGCTCACAATTACACAAACAGTCGCTGGAGGCCACTGTAACCATCCTCCCCAAGCCTGGGAAAGATCCCACACTCTGTGGTAGCTACAGGCCTATATCACTGTTAAATGTGGACATAAAAATTTGGGCAAAACTCCTATCGACATGCCTAAGCCTACTGCTACCAAAAATCATCCACCCAAACCAAGCAGGCTTCGTACCCGGTAGAGAGGGGAATCACAACTCCTGCAGGATAATTACAGCTATGCAATGGTCTATACAGCAACACCTTCCCCTGACCATCCTCAGTGTTGATGCGGAGAAGGCCTTCGACCGGGTGAACTGGGACTTCCTGACAAAAACTCTGCATAGGTTGGGCTTTCCAGAGCGGTTTCAGGATGCAGTCATGACGCTGTATAGGGACCCGAGCACGAGAATAAGAGTCAATGGCACTTTGTCGCCATCCTTCCCCATACGCAACGGGACGCGTCAGGGCTGCCCCCTGTCTCCAGCTCTCTACATCCTGGTGATGGAGACTCTTCTCCAGGCAATCAGAGATCACCCCGATATACGGGGAGCCAGAGCCAACAACAACTCCATTGAATACACCAATGTACCATATGCAGACAATTTACTGATATTGGTGTCCAACCCTGTCGAGGCCTTCCCGCATCTCCTGTCTCTATTTGAACGGTACGGTAAAGTGTCAAATTACAAGATGAACTACTCGAAGTCGGAAGCAATGAACATAACAGCTCCCCAACAAACTATAGCGGTCCTTAAAGCCTCTACTCCCTTCCACTGGCAATCTGCTCAAGTGCAGAAATGCTGGCAGTAGAGCCCAGGGCTGCTTTTCCAGAAGATCTTAAGACTGGAACAGAGAAGAGTAGCGCAGATTCCTTACTAAGTATGAAGAAAGACAGGGCTAAAGATGAAGATAATAGACGGAAGAATCCTGGCAGGAAGGCTTACACACATCCAGGAACAGGACACAAACTGAAGCAATACTAGTGCTTTCATTACGAAAGTGCTCACTAGTACCCAGGACACGTGAGGAGTGGTGACTGTAGCGCTATCTATACTCACTGCTCCCTGGTCTTCCTCTGGGCACTGCACGTGTCCTGTTTGCATGCAGCATCAGGAAGTAGTGCTCACAATACGATGCCTTATGCAGTCAGGTCACAGTGCAGCGTGGGTCCATAGAAGACTAGGGATCGGTGAGTGTAGGAGAGACTTCCTGATCTGCAGGAGAGGTATTAATTTTTTTTTTATATGTGAAAAACAGGCACTCAAGTTGCATCTAAAAAGTTTATATAAACATGCCATTATAACAATTAAAATAACATTTAAAATAACATTTAAAACAAATTATATAAGAAACAATATTCGATTAATATTCGATCGATATTATAGTTGACTTTGATGGTATAAATCGATGTTATAATCGACTCCTGGAACTAATATGAGATAGTCAATTGAAATGTCCCAAAAAAAAAATCTATCTCAAGAACATCCACCATTTGAAGAATCTCAAGAGCATCGACTATTTAAGAAAGGCCACAAAAAATATTCGAGAAGCAGCAAAACACAGAAGCTCTAGATGACTTTAAAGCAGTCTTTTCAGATAATGTTCCCAATGTTGGCATATAAAACCACTTGTGCTTTATTTGTTAGCACGTTGATGAGCATATGGATAAAAGTAAGCAGTCTCTTTATTATGTCTTCAAAACTGCCAGTGATTTTAATTCGACAGGATAGACCGCACGCTTAGTCAGCGATAATTTATTTTCCCATTAGCTTTAACATGTGTATAGGCTTCAGTTGAAACTCTCAATACTTTCGAAAGGTGATCCCGAATTTTTTAAATGGTGATCACGTACCTGGTGGCGTCTCACATGTCGTCCCATCAGTGGCTGTTGAGGTGTGTAAACCTCGAAACGCGTATGGCATTTCTGATAATTTGACTACAGTATTTACAGACTTTAATCCGAAGGAAACAGCGCGCTGCAATCTGTAAAGAGGTGACGTATAAAAGCCACATGGGACACCATGTGAGACGCCACCAGGTACGTGATCACCATTTGAAAAATTCGGGATCACCATTCGAAAGTCTTGAAGCTTATACCCATGTTAACCACTTCAGCCCCGGTAGCTGAAACCCCCTTAATGACCAGGCCACTTTTTACACTTCTGCACTACACTACTTTCACCGTTTATTGCTCGGTCATGCAACTTACCACCCAAATGAATTTTACCTCCTTTTCTTACTAATAGAGCTTTCATTTGGTGGCATTTCATTGCTGCTGACATTTTTACTTTTTTTGTTATTAATCGAAATTTAACGATTTTTTTGCAGTTGTAAAATTTTGTAAAATTTTGCAAAAAAAACGACATCCACATATAAATTTTTCGCTAAATTTATTGTTCTACATGTCTTTGATAAAAAAAAAAGTTTGGGCAAAAAAAAAAAAAATGGTTTGGGTAAAAGTTATAGCGTTTACAAACTATGGTACAAAAATGTGAATTTCCGCTTTTTGAAGCAGCTCTGACTTTCTGAGCACCTGTCATGTTTCCTGAGGTTCTACAATGCCCAGACAGTAGAAAAAACCCACAAATGACCCCATTTCGGAAAGTAGACACCCTAAGGTATTCACAGATTTTTTTTTTCTTACAAAGTCTCATATTCCACTAACTTGT